>NC_086245.2:2080000-2412500 GCF_036321145.2 Pelmatolapia mariae
AGCTTCATAGAACTGAAACAAACATTTATTTTAGCTCCATTCTGCTGCTGATACATACTTTAGGTTTCTGAATATTAAACTTGTTGCTGCCTTTCATAGTGTGTAACTTGAAGGCCCTGAGTACTTTCTCCCACACTGAAAACACTGGAATGATAACATTATTTGAACATTACCTAATAAGACTGATTCAGGACAGACAATTAGTTTTTTAAAAATTTCCAAGCAGTCCTTCACAAAGAGGGAACAGTCTGTCTATTCTCTCCATCTGTCAGCTGCTGCTGGCTCTTCCTCCTCCTCTTCCTCACACACTGCTGAGTTTGTCCTGGTGGATCATCAGGGGTGCAAAGCCTCACAGATGATGTGCAGCAGTGGGTCCCTCAGTCTGTCCTCACTCTGGACAATTGCAGTTGTCACACATGGAAATCAAATGTGTGACAAGCTGCAGGATTCAAACACAAGTGTAACTTATAAATACATGTTCATACTTTTATTCCACAATCAGAGAGAAAGAAACAGAGCGTGCAGGACAGACAGACAGGTGACAGTCTCAGGTGTATACACTGCTACAAAACAGCACAAGAGAAGGAGGATTTAGTGTTTTTGTTATTAGGAGTGCTAAACAAGAAGAGTTCCCAGATGGTACAGTGGACACATGTGTGACTCCTGTGATTAAAGCATCTTTCTTTCAGCTTAACGAGTGAACCGTCAGCTCGTTCAAACACACGTTAAAGTCCGTTTGGCTCGACACCACCGAACAGAGGCAGCAATATAACATAGAAAACATTAACAGTGCAGTGAATCCTGCTTGTGCCGTGATATTCAGGAATGCAAACCGAGCAGCATCACTGACTTTCAGCTTGTTGTGTTTGTGAATATAGGACTGACTTTAATTATCCATAAAATCATCACATTCTCTGTACGATTAAGGTCGACTAGCACCAGGGCCCGACATGGTTCACGCCTACTGGCTGAAGAAGCTGACTGCACTCCACGAGCGTCTGGCAGCACAAATGAACCAGCTGCTAGTTAACGAGAGACACCTGGAATGGCTAACCGAAGGTCGGACGGTCCTGATCCCCAAGGACCCCAAGAAGGGACCGGTCCCATCCAACTACCGACCAATAACATGCCTCAGTACTACATGGAAGCTCCTGTCAGGCATCATATCGGCTAAGATGAACAGGCACATGGGTCAATACATGAGCGGGGCACAGAAAGGGATTGGCAAGAATACCAGAGGCGCAAAACACCAGCTACTGGTAGACAGAACAGTCAGCCGAGACTGCAAGACCAGACTGACCAAACTGTGCACTGCCTGGATTGATTACAAGAAGGCCTATGACTCAATGCCCCACAGCTGGATACTGGAATGCCTAGAATTGTCCAAGATCAACAGGACCCTAAGAGCCTTCATCAGGAACTCAATGGGGATGTGGCGTACAACACTAGAGGCCAACTCCAAGCCCATAGCACAAGTCACCATCAAGTGCGGGATCTACCAAGGAGATGCTCTGTCCCCACTGCTGTTCTGCATAGGCCTGAACCCCCTCAGTGAGATCATTAACAAGACTGGCTACGGATACCGACTACGGAACGGAGCGGTTGTCAGCCACCTCCTGTACATGAATGACATCAAGCTGTATGCCAAGAGTGAACGAGACATCGATTCACTAATCCACACCACCAGGCTATACAGCAATGACATCGGGATGTCATTCGGGCTGGAGAAGTGTAGTCGGATGGTAACAAAGAGAGGGAAGGTAGTCAGAACTGAGGGGATCGAACTACCAGAAGGCAACATTGCAGACATAGAGGACAGTTACAAGTACCTGGGGATCCCGCAGGCGAATGGGAACCATGAAGAGGCCGCTAGAAAAGCTGCAACCACCAAGTACCTGCAGAGGGTCAGGCAAGTCCTGAGGAGTCAGCTGAACGGTAAGAACAAGATCCGGGCTATCAACACCTACGCCCTGCCCGTGATCAGGTACCCAGCTGGGGTAATAGGCTGGCCAAAGGAGGAGATAGAAGCCACTGACATAAAGACAAGAAAGCTCCTGACCATGCATGGAGGGTTTCACCCCAAGTCCAGCACCCTGAGGCTGTACGCTAAGCGGAAGGAAGGGGGCCGAGGACTGGTGAGTGTCAGCACCACAGTCCAGGATGAGACAACGAACATCCAACAATACATTGGGAAGATGGCCCCAACTGACCGAGTGCTCAGTGAATACCTCAGGCAGCAGAAACCCAAGAAAGAGGAGGAAGGTGAGGAACCATCATGGAAAGACAGGCCCCTGCACGGTATGTACCACCGGCAGATAGAGGAAGTGGCTGATATCCAGAAATCCTACCAGTGGCTGGACAAAGCTGGACTGAAAGACAGCACAGAGGCACTAATCATGGCAGCACAAGAACAAGCTCTGAGCACAAGATCCATAGAGGCTGGGGTCTATCACACCAGGCAAGACCCCAGGTGCAGGCTGTGTAAAGATGCACCTGAGACAATCCAGCACATAACAGCAGGGTGCAAGATGCTAGCAGGCAGGGCATACATGGAGCGCCATAACCAAGTGGCCGGCATAGTATACAGGAACATCTGTGCCGAGTATAACCTGGAAGTCCCGAGGTCAAAATGGGAGATGCCCCCAAGGGTGATGGAGAATGACCGAGCTAAGATCCTGTGGGACTTCCAGATACAGACGGACAAAATGGTGGTGGCTAACCAACCGGACATAGTGATGGTAGACAAACAGAAGAAGACGGCCGTAGTGATCGATATAGCGGTTCTGAATGACAGCAACATCAGGAAGAAGGAACACGAGAAGCTGGAGAAATACCAAGGGCTCAGAGAAGAGCTCGAGAGGATGTGGAGGGTGAAGGTAACGGTGGTCCCCGTGGTAATCGGAGCACTAGGTGCGGTGACTCCCAAGCTAGGCGAGTGGCTCCAGCAGATCCCGGGAACAACATCGGAGATCTCTGTCCAGAAGAGCGCAGTCCTGGGAACAGCTATGATACTGCGCAGGACCCTCAAGCTCCCAGGCCTCTGTTAGAGGACCCGAGTTTGAAGGATAAACCGCCCGTAGGGGCGTGCTGGGTGTTTTTATATATAGGAGTAAAGGCTTTAAAACCAAGTGAAAGTGCAAACATCACTAATGTCACATAACTTTGCCGACATGTGGCCAACAGTAATGTTTTCATGTTCTTCATTATTAAACATTCGCACATAAATAAGTGACATAATATTCAGTACTTACTTTTGCCAGTTCACTCTTCAGCCAAATTATCCACACCCACCGCTGCGCTATGAATTGTGGGATATATGGGACCACGAAGCGTGCACCGGACCACGCTTGATATTTGGGGAAATCGACGGCGCATTTGAAGTACACTTTGAATTGGGACAGCCGTCGTCACGTGGCGGTGACGTATTCGCACTTGAAATGCGTACTTCAAGCGTGCATACCCTGAATTGGGACACAGCCACAGTGTTGCTCTTTTCACTATCACCTTTCGTAACTATACACCTTTCCTTGACTTTATAATATTTCCCACTGAGGTTAAGGAAAATTGGTTAAGAAAAGGAGACAGGAGGTTTTTTTTAAGTGATTCAAAGCACCTCAGTTGTTATGCTAAAGTGATATTAAAAGTGAAGGCTGTGAGATTATTATACTATCTTATGCAACGTTATACCTTTATTTAAAGATTGTGAAATCATTATGTAGTTTTAGTTTGCATTATTCTCCTGACTTAGAAGAAGGTGATAACTATTACATTTATTAGATTGATTTGTATTACATTAGACTGCTGATTTATTGTGAATGAATTACATTGTTTTATGATGCATTATACTGCTGATTTATAAGAAATACTGTTTTCACAGAATCATGGCCTTATTTGTCTGATTAGAAAGAACAGAACATACTGCACAGGAAGCCAAGGTCATAACTTAGGCTCACTGAGAGAGAGAAAGAATGTGGATGTTTAGGTTTTATGACTCTGGAAGGGGAGCCAAAGCTATAAGAATGTTGTTGGGTCTAAACTCAGACCCCGCTGTATCCAGGACTTATTCCCATGAAAGAAAAACAAGGCAACAGCGATCGATCGTTTTTACTTGCGCAAGGGAGGCCTTTGGTCAAGAACCAGCTCTTGGAGCTCACGCTCCTAACCTGTCTCCAGCCCAAAGTCCTTCAAAGAGCAGCTTCCCTCGCAGCTATTTATTGACAAACTGTTACAGTTCACACAATAGTTTACAACACGTACCTCCCCTCTTAACCCCCCCTTGGTTACAAAGACGAGGCAGTGTGTGTGTGTGTGTGTGTGTGTGTGTGTGTGTGTGTGTGTGTGAGACCTCCTGCTGGGCAGGAAGCTTACATCAAACAGACCTTCCAGATAGAATGTGTCTGTAATCAAACCTACAGCCCCTCACCCAAAAACTCAAGAATCTGGGGAGGGGGACTGTGGAACTGCTTTCATCCCACAGTTAAACAATGTAGAAATGGTAAGCATAAAAATGACAACCATTTAACAATTCACTCTAACAAATGTGAGAAACGGTCAGACACTTTGAGCTTTAAAAACGTCCAGACGGGAGATGTGGACCGGAGGGTGTCCACCAGATCTCAAAGGGTTGTATGTAATATTGAATAAAGAGATTGTTGATTGAGCATTTATACACCGAGTGTTGTTCTTCCTTCAGCCCAAAGATGAAAGATTTGGGATATTTAACAAAGGCCAAGCCTTTTCTCATGAGTTCCCTTTTATTTAAAAATCAGATATCGTGATGGATTTATGATGAAAAACTAAACAAAAGAAACAGTTATGTAAATCTTACCAGTTTTTAAGACATTGCTGTAGAGTGATAACGTGTTTAAAGAATACCATCGCTCTCGTGTGGCTCTCACACACAAGCACAGCTGTCAGCTGCAGCAGTCAGTTCAGTTTCTGTTCAGTCTGACTGAGGGAGGTTTTTGTACGACTGTTTTTCACTGTGTGAACACCCGTTGACTGTTGATCATATGAGTACCCTGACAATAATAAACTGCTGCATCTTCAGCCTGGACTCCACTGATGGTCAGAGTGAAGTCAGAATATGATCCACTGCCTGTAAAACGAGCTGGAATCCCTGATGCTCGGTTGTTAGCAAGGTAAATGAGCAGTTTAAAGGTTTCTCCATCTTTCTGTTGGTACCAGTGTAACTCATGCACACTAACATAATAAACATTCTGACTGGTCCTACACTTGATGTTCACAGTTCCTCCCACAGCAGAGCTCACTGCTCCAGGCTGAGTCACTGTGATCTGTCCTCTGGACTCTGAGGATACAGAGACAAAAACATAAAGCAGCTTCATGGTTTTGTGGGCTTCATTTCAGAGGGACAGATGTTGATAGAGGAGAGGAGTTTGATTCTCTGGACTTTACCTGTGAAGCAGCAGCAGAGGAGAGTCCAGATGAGGACGCAGATCAAAGTCATGTTTTTGATGAGGAGGATTTCTGTGGCTTCTGTTGTGATGAAGGACAGCTGTCAGTCATCCAGTGTTCAACTCTCAGGACTATAAACTCTCCCAGAGCACTGGAGCATGGTGCTGCTGATGCAAAGTGCCTCTCTATGGAAATCATCTGACCAAGTTTAAAGGCACAATGTGAAAAAGTAAAGGTCTGGACTTCTCCATTTGTTTTTACAACATTCTGTACGCCATGTAGGTCCTGATGGGTTGTGTAGAACTACTAATTAATTATATTTAAAATAAGTTCATTTAACAGTTGCTCTTTGCCAAGATGCAGAGATGTTAGTAATTCAAGTTTTTCCTGAATTCCTTCTTTCATGTTTGTAGAATTAAATATTTCATGGAAAGCATTTAGTCAGTGACTTTATGGTGGTGTACAGTGGTGGGTCACACTTACATTTATAGATTTACATTGATTCAAGTAACTTTTCTGAGTAAATTCTACTTGCTGGTGAAGATCATGTGACCTAACTGAAAGCTTCACAATGGGAATACAGTCTTTGTGAAGAAACTGTTTTCTAAACCACTTGTGCCACTGTGTTGGTATTTGGAGAGAATGTAATATCCATCCATCTATATTATTTGTATAAATGCAGTTATACTCACTGTATATATAGTACTATTAAGTGAGACATGCTGTTTGACTTAATGGAAACACATTTTTAAACTAAGCATAACATTTCATTAGTTTTGTTTGCAATGTTGCTGATCATTAAGGTTCCTGATGACAATGTCAGTCTTAATTCTATTTTAACTGAACAGGTTACACTGCAACAGACTGACAACCTGTCCAGTCTGTTGCAGGCCATTAGACCTGGCCATTCTCCTCTGGCCTTTGACATCAATGAGGTATTTTCACCCAGAAAACTACAGCTCACTGGATATTTTCTCTTTTTCAGACCATTCCCCATCAACCCTACAAATGGCTGTGTAAAGAAATCCCAGCAGATCAGTCTGTCTGGCATCAACAACCATGACACTTTTAATTACCTTTCTTAATGATGTTTGGGTTAATCTTCAGCAGGCTGTGTTCAACATGTCTACATGTGTAAATGCTATGAGCTGCTGACATGTGATTGGCTGATATTTGGATTAACAAGCAGTTTAACAGGTGTACTTAATAACCTAATAAACACATGCAGTATGACTTTACTGGACTATACAGTAGTTGGTGCTGTGGTCTCAGATTGTATACATTTTCTTTTCCTGACACATATAGTTTAATGAGTATTATTTTGCTTTTCTCCATTTCACCAGTTTTGTAAAGTTAAAAAAACAAACAAAAAAACATCAGATTTGATTTTTGTTTCTGAAAAAAGTTTTTTAAACTTCTCATTAACTGTCACAGTCCGGGTGAGCTGCTGGTAAATTTCCACTAAGTCCATGTTCTGCTGTGTCTGCCCCTGGGCAGAGCTGTCATCTCCTCACATGGAGCCAATCTGGAGCAATCTACTCAGGATATTTAAGACCAGCGTTGCCGTCTCTTCACTGCTAGTTTGCCAACTTACCCACGGTGGTAACAGGCTACCATGCTTCATGCTCCTTGCCCAAGTCTATGTACCTACCTCGTTTTTCATGTGCTACAGCTCTCTGGTCACACCACTGCTCCACTCTTCAGTTAAGATTGCCACTCGGACACTCGGCCATACTCACTGCAGTTTCATGCTCCGTCTCCTGGGAAGGATTTCAATATCACATCTGTCTGCCCTCTTGCCACTGCTTCACACAGGATCATTTGGAGCTCAGGTCAGCCCATCTTAAATCTATTCAGCCCACCTGGACCTTCACCTACTCCCCTCAAAGAACCACCAACTCCACCTCCAACATAAGCCATACTCCTCTTTAAAATTCATCCACACCTGGAGAAGTCTGTGAACCCGCTAAGCTCCTTTTCCTCTCTTCCTCTTGATCACCACACCACCTTAGGCCACCACGCTACATTTTCTTGTCAGGAATCCCACGTCAAGTATAACTCTGTGTTTTTGTGCCAAATAAAGATTTGTGTAAAGCAAACTCAACCGTCTCCACATGTGGTCCAGCACTTGAGTCCAGTTTCGTACAGGCCTTTGGCCCCTTGTGACATTAGGCCTACATTTTTTGCAGTACTCTTTCCAAAGTCGGTAAGGTTTTGATGTCTTAAAACGATGGTGAAAGTGTTTTATGAAGTGTCTTTTGCATAGATTACATATTTTGAGAACTGCATTAAGAGTGGTGAGAATGACGTTACTGATGTAAGACTTTCACCAAAGCAACTGAGAAAAGCAGTGATGGGAAAATATTTACTGAAGTTCATTTAACTGTTCATGAATAAATGTAAGTGAAGTCTTTTGAAAAAGTGTGTGTGTGTGTGTGTGTGTGTGTGTGTGTGTCCTCAGTGAACTGTATCAGTCTCTGCAGTATCTTCCAGCTGCAGCAGTCAGTTCAGTTTCTGTTCAGTCTGACTGAGGGAGGTTTTTGTACGACTGTTTTTCACTGTGTGAACACACGCTGACTGTTGATGTTGTGATAACTCTGACAGTAATAAACTGCTGCATCTTCAGCCTGGACTCCACTGATGGTCAGAGTGAAGTCAGAGTTTGATCCACTGCCTGTAAAACGAGCTGGAATCCCTGATTGTCGAGTGCTAGCACCATAAATGAGTAGTTTAGGAACTCCTCCATCTTTCTGTTGGTACCAGGCTAAATTGGTATAAGCATTCTGACTGGTCCTACACTTGATGCTCACAGTTCCTCCCACAGCAGAGCTCACTGTTCCAGGCTGAGTCACTGTGATCTGTCCTCTGGACTCTGAGGATACAGAGACAAAAACATAAAGCAGCTTCATGGTTTTGTGGGCTTCATTTCAGAGGGACAGATGTTGATAGAGGAGAGGAGTTTGATTCTCTGGACTTTACCTGTGAAGCAGCAGCAGAGGAGAGTCCAGATGAGGACGCAGATCAAAGTCATGTTTTTGATGAGGAGGATTTCTGTGGCTTCTGTTGTGATGAAGGACAGCTGTCAGTCATCCAGTGTTCAACTCTCAGGACTATAAACTCTCCCAGAGCACTGGAGCATGGTGCTGCTGATGCAAAGTGCCTCTCTATGGAAATGATCTGACTGACTCACACATTTTATGATGTTGTTTTTCTTTGTATAAAAACAAATGAATAAAGAAAGAAATAAAGAATTGAGAAATACAAATATTCATTTCAATGCAAATTGTTGATCAGTCTCTTCATCTGTATATTAGTTTATATTATATTAGGTGGAGGTAATTATGGTGAACAAAGCTGACGTACAAACTTAATGTCCAACTATTTTCTTGTATTCTGTAACAACTCTCGATATTGTTATTTTTGGTCACATAAAAATATGAGGAACATGATAGCATATAGATCTGTCTCTCTTATTGTTTTTTTCAGACACAAACATTCGTTCTATAAATAGATTCTGATTCCATCGGTCAGCTCTCTGACAGCACTTCCATTCTGCACATCTCTGGATTCTTCCTCAGGTTCGTTTGTACAGCAGGATGTTCTTCCTTAATGTAGCAATAATATGAAGGACAGCTGTCTTCAACATAACATACTGTTTCCCTCTCAGTGGTTCCTGATTGATTAAATAATTCATGGCATCTTGTGGAAGAACATAAATTTGATTTCCACCAGTGAAAAAGGTGAAACTCTATAAACAGAGAAAACATTTTAGACACATTTCTAACAAAGATGATTTTAACTGAAGAAGCTTCTTGGATGAGAGGTGAAACATCTTGAAGAAACTTAAAGAAGTCCAGCTGTTTTCTTTTCAAGCTCCTCACACTACCATGATCTGGATGACTGAGGACCTGCAGATCAATGATCTGACTCACACAGAGACTTGGATCAATCTGATGATTTCTATCATTGGATCAATCACTTCATGATAATATTGACCAACAGTGTCCAATTAATAATAATAATAATAATAATAATAATAATACATTTTATTTAAAAGCACCTTTCAAAACACTCAAGGACACTTTACAGAACAAATAAAACAAGCATAAAAGCAGGAAATGAACACAATAATAAAACAAAGTAAGAGCATGGAGTAGTTATACAGAGTAGGCTATCTTGAACAGGTGGGTTTTGAGGGTGGACTTTAAAAGGGGGAAAGAACTGATGTTTCTGAGGTCAGGGGGTGAGGAATTCCAAAGTCGAGGGGCAGAGCAACTAAAAGCCCCGCCCCCATGGTAATAAGACGAAATGAAGGAACAGAAAGAAGAAGAGAAGAGGAGGATCTGAGGCACCGGGATGGGATGGACATCTGTACCAAATCAGAGAGATATGGTGGGGAGAGAGAATGAATAGCCTTAAATGTGTAAAGGAGTATTTTAAAATTAATGTGGAGTTGAACCGGGAGCCAGTGAAGCTGCTTCAGGATAGGGGTGATGTGGTGAGTAGAGGGAGTCCTAGTAATAATACAGGCAGCAGAGTTCTGGACACGTTGAAGCTTGTTGATGGATTTTTGTGTAAGGCCAAATAAGAGTGAGTTACAGAAGTCAATCCGAGAGGTAACGAGACTATGGACGAGAATAGCAGTGGCATGTGGAGTGAGGAAGGGGCGGAGGCGGTTGATGTTACGGAGTTGGAAATATGCTGAGCGAGTGATATTATTGATGTGAGAGTTAAAGGATAATGTACTGTCAAGACAGACTTATTTATTTTGAAATTGTTCCTTTCTGAATGTCTGTTATTTAAACCCACTTAATTTTCCTACAACATTATTTTTTTCATACCATTTTAAAGCTCTTTAAAGAAGTTATACATTTTCCACTTTTATTTTTATATTCACATCGCATGTGCCCTTTTTACGAGTTGGTGTTTTGAGGCTCAAAATCTTCGTCCAGCACTATGTCTGGACTGAAATATTGAGAACTGACGTAGAAGAGCAGAGGGCCTCTTTTTGCTGCATGCTTACACATCACACTAGAAAACGGTTAGAAGGATATTTTCAGGTCCAAAGGGAGTTCGAACAGAATGTCCCGAACTAGATAAATAAAATCAGTATCAGGATAATATTAAGTAATCAAGGCTGGGCAGGCAGGTGTTTTTGTCTCTGTCATTCCAGGAAAAGGAGCTGATAATGAGGGAGGTGAGAGGAGAAGGAGGCTCAAAGGGAGACAACAGGGTCTTTCTGAGGTTCCTGTTTGAAAATGACATGTCCAAAATAAACAGAATATTTCTCTGCAATTACAAACACTGTGTAAACAATCTTGGTATCAAATAAAGTCGACACTTGTGAGATTTCATCAAAGGCGTAAATATTACAGCAGATGTTACTGTATCAAAGTTACTGAGGCGGGAACACAGAAAAAGCACGTAGATTCGTTTTCCTCGCCCAATTTATTTTTGGATTTGATTGCATATAACCATTTTCTAAATATGCTTCACTAGCAAATAAACTCCAGAAAACCAGTGATTAACATTTGAACATCATCTGTGCAAAGACTGATGCTGCTGAAGTGAAACACCGAAATGTTACAGTGGGTTGTATAAACTCATAGTCAGGCGTTTTGCCAATAGGCACATTTTGGTACCATCTGTGAATTGAAATTTCTTAGTTATTGAACAGCAGAAATGATTTAACTTTATTTAGATGCCTAAAGACGCTTGTTTCAAGAATATTTTGAAATGAGCTACAGAGAAATGGCATGCATAAGTCTTGATTATCATATTTGACTTTTTTGACATATTTGTGATATTTTGCAGCTGGTTCAGTGAATTTTGATCAGAGCATGAAGAATCTGTGAGATCTGTGCTTCAGGAAAATGTTTCATTTTCCTGTTAGATGCTGAGGAGTGAACATGGGGTTCAACTTGTGTTTACGCAAGTTTTGCAAAATGACACAACTGCTCTTTTAATTGTTTTGTTGTTTTCACTGTGTTTGGTGGTTGTAGAAATGGTTTATATGAGCATTTAGCTGAGATTCAGAGGTTTCAGTGGATACCACACATGCTGGTATGTACATAGCCGACCTTGTGTTACATCTAATGAAACAGAATCACCCCCCTTTGTCCCCAGTACCAGTGGTGTTGGGGCTCAAAAGGTAGATTCAGCCTCATATTCTGATGGAGAGACTTGCCCCTCATTTTAAACTTCCAGGTGATGAAACATGAGTCCGTGAACATGAAGCAGCATGAGCATGACCAGCGTAAAGGTAGGTATGCAAACTGCTGATAATGTGACTGATGGATCTGAGAAGCTACTGAGAGCACAAGGAGAACAAGGAAAGTTAAACACAGCACGAGATGCAAAGGCGGCCTGTAACTGTCACTTCCTGCGGGGGCAGATCATGTGGCGTGTGTGTGGAGGACCCAGGTGTGGACACAGACGAGGAGACAGAAGAATTCCAACAAAAAGCGAGCCTGTATTTGTCTGAGACTCAGGAACAGAAAACCAGGCGAGAACAAAACTAAACTTAAACCTATACTGGTGAAAAACTGAAATAACTATAACTTACTATGAACATGATGCAGTGGAACATGAAAGAAGCTCTGAAATATCTATGAGAACCAGAAAGATGAACATGTTCTGCACCACATCATGAAAGACCTGAGGTGACAAGAAGGGTGAGGAAACAGACGGCATGATGAGGAACGAATGGAAACACAGAGACTAAATACACAAGAGGTGATCATGGGAAGTGGAAACACAAAGGAAACAGCTGACACAAATGCACATAATGACACACTGGGGAGGTGTAAAACTAAGCACACTGATCAAGGGAAACACAGGACCTTTACAAAATAAAACAGGAAACATAGACAAGACAATACCAGCTTAACAGACTTGGCACACATGATAAACTAGACAAGAACCCAAACACAGAAACCAAGGAGACAGTGATAAATAATGGCTAACTTTAACCTCAACTAAAAGTTAAATAGGAATAACACATGAACTATAATCACAAATCTAACATAAGACAAATACAAAATACACTCAGAGCGCTGGGTCAGAAACCCAGCCAGTGACAGTGACTAACATGTTTTGAGCAGACGGACCAGCAAAGAAGAGATGTTGATGCTGGTCTTAAATACTGCCGCTTGTCCTGGATCACAATCAGGTGAGCATGGCAGGTGTGCTGACAAGGGCTCCGCCCAGAGGTGGAAGCACAGAGACATCATGGAAAAATACAGCCAACTCACCCTGACCATGACACTTTTAATGTCCATTTATAGAAAGTCATTTCTTGAACTGCTGGTTCAGTGTTTTATTTATAAATACCTGCTCCAAAACCACGGAGGTCAGGCAGAGAGATTTGTGTTCACTCTGAAAATGAAGAAGGAAAAAAACATTATTATCCATCCTGAACGTGTTTTGTCATCTGAGTTCAGGAAGTTGTTCTCAGGTCACTGTTACCTTGTACCTCAGTGTAGAACAAACAGAAACTTCAAATCCTTCATTCCCTCAGCTGTTAGATTCCTGAACGCTGACAGGAGTCATTTAGATGAATGTTTCTGTGATTGTTCATTTTGAGACATTTACCCTTCATATTCTGTTTATTTATTTTGAACATTTTTGTTCATTTTGATGTATTTATTTACTTTTTCCTTGACCTCATTGCTTGTTTATCTCTGCCTTGATCTGCAACAGTGCTTGTGATTATTGTTTAAAGACTGTAGGCTGTGTGAGTTTGACCATGTGAGCAGGTAGTGTGGGAAAGCTGCAAACAAATTTTGGAATTAATAAAATTATCTGAACTGTGAATCTAATTTTAAAAATGCAACTTTTAAAATCAGGTTGCACTGTTTCTTTTTTCAGTTTTTATTTTTATAAAATTATACAAACAGTGAATTATTTTGTTGAGTTTGTTTGTTTCAGAGTCAGAGAGCCGTGTCTCTCTACAGTCAGAGGTTTTTGTACGGCGGCTCAATGAGTTTGTATCACTGTGGTGGACTTTTGGTGGAGGAACCAGACTGGATGTTAACTGTAAGTACATTTGACTCATTTATGAAGCTCAAACCTGTATCATTAAGGTTAATTTCATTTCCTTCTACATAAATACTTCATGTTTCTCAAATATATAAAATATATATCATATAAAATCTAATATCAGTGTAAATTTTGAATTCAGACTAAAATTGTCTTGTGCATTTATTTTTACTGGAAATTGAACTTTCAAAAGGTTTTTTTTCTTGAAGAAAAGTAGAAAAAGTTTATATATTTTACATTTCCATAAAAGTTTTGTCTTCAACCTTTTGCTACAAATAATGTGACATCCATTTAAAATTTATAGTTCTTAAAGATTTAACATTATTAATGACACATTAACAGTGAGCTGTCTGAGGTTTGCTGATATAATGGATTTTAATATGTGAGTAAGTAGAGTTATATTATTGTTCTCAAACGGAGCAAAAACAAGACAAAATCCTGACATTTTAATTTCTAATTTTATTGTAAAACTAATTAATAATTCAAACATAACACACACGAGAACATCAGAAGTCAAAGAAACACTTTAATATTTTTATCTTTGGTACTGAAACTCGTCTGTTGCCATGGTTCAGCAGTGAAGCCTGTCTGTTACCATGGTTACCAAGCTCAGAGAGAGAAGTGAAACAACTGGAGAGCAGTTTCACCCAAACTCCCAGTTTCTCTAACATCTATTCTCTCTCTCTCTCTGCAGTGGGTCGAGTCCCCCCCTCCCTGACCGTGCTGGCGCCCTCTAGTGAGGAGCTGCAGCAGGGGAAGGCTACAGTCATGTGTGTGGCCAACAAGGGCTTCCCCTCAGACTGGAGGCTGTCCTGGAAGGTGGACGGAAGAAGCAGCAGTGGAGAGGAGAGCAGGAGCCCCGGGGCGCTGCAGAATGACGGCCACTACAGCTGGAGCAGCACCCTGAGGCTCCCTGCAGACCAGTGGGAGAAGGTGGGCTCTGTGACCTGTGAGGCCACCCAGGGCTCCCACACTCCACTCTCACAGACTCTGATGACAGACCAGTGTTCCCAGTCCTGAGCTGACTCACTGGGACTCTGATACTGGCTTTAGTCTGCAGCTTCTCTCAGTCTGCTCCCTCTGTGTCTGTATTGCTTTGATAGTTTTCATGTTTTCATGCTTGTGGCACTGTTGATGGTTTTAATACTTCAAATAAAAACTGAGGTCTTCAAATAGTGGTTTTCATGTGTTTCCATTCAGCTGCTCTTCTGTCTGATAATCATCCTTCAGGTTCAGCAGTGATGCTTCCATACACTGAAAATCTCTCCTTCTGTAACTTTTACTGAGAGAATCACATGTGCTGTATCACATCAGACTGTAAACTTGCAAAAAAAGTAAAAAAAAATACATGAACAAATAAAGCAATAAATCAATAAACAGTCACAGCCAAAAGTTCCTCCCTGCTATAGATAGTTTTAAAATCTTTTTCGTTTTGTAGCTTTATTTCCTGTTGGGTGTAGCAGAGGCAGCCAAAGATGGTGACAGGTTACTGTAACCTGCATGTGACACATAATGAGACCCTCCTTTATTTTATTCAATGTCATTAAATTAAAGTCAAACATAAAAAATACTATTTTTCTAAAAGTGAGAAACTCTAAAATTAATTCATGTTTCATGTGTGTTATTTGAAGTTTAATTCTGTGTGTGTGTGTGTGTGTGTGTGTGTGTGTGTGTGTGTGTGTCCTCAGTGAACCGTATCAGTCTCTGCAGTATCTTCCAGCTGCAGCAGTCAGTTCAGTTTCTGTTCAGTCTGACTGAGGGAGGTTTTTGTACGGCTGTTTTTCACTGTGTGAACACACGCTGACTGCCAGGATAGTGAAAACTCTGACAGTAATAAACTGCTGCATCTTCAGCCTGGACCCCACTGATGGTCAGAGTGAAGTCAGAGTTTGATCCACTGCCTGTAAAACGAGCTGGAATCCCTGATGCTCGATTGCTAATATAGTAAATGAGCAATTTAGGAACTCCTCCATCTTTCTGTTGGTACCAGGCTAAATAACTGCTATAAATGTTCTGACTCATCTTACACCTGATGCTCACAGATCCTCCCACAGCAGAGCTCACTGCTCCAGGCTGAGTCAATGTAATTTGTCCTCTGGACTCTGAGGATACAGAGACAAAAACATAAAGCAGCTTCATGGTTTTGTGGGTTTCATTTCAGAGGGACAGATGTTGATAGAGGAGAGGAGTTTGATTCTCTGGACTTTACCTGTGAAGCAGCAGCAGAGGAGAGTCCAGATGAGGACGCAGATCAAAGTCATGTTTTTGATGAGGAGGATTTCTGTGGCTTCTGTTGTGATGAAGGACAGCTGTCAGTCATGCAGTGTTCAACTCTCAGGACTATAAACTCTCCCAGAGCACTGGAGCATGGTGCTGCTGATGCAAAGTGCCTCTCTATGGAAATGATCTGACTGACTCACACAGGGACTTGGATCAATCTGCTCACATGTCATTGAAAATATGTATTTTAAAGAATCATTTGGGGTTCAACTTAATGATGATAAAACTGAAGTCTTTGTCTGAATCCTGGACAGATTTGTGCCCGGTGAAATGGAAGCCCTTTTAATCACATATAAATCCTCTGCCTGGACTCTTGGGGTAACTTTCGACTCTGCATACATTCAGGATTCTCAAGTCAGATCTCTGGTTGTCTCTTGTATTGTCCTTAGAAACATTGCTAAGTTAAGCACCATTGAGTCATCCTCTGAACTGGAAATTGTTATTCTTTTATTTTGTTAATTATTCACTTCTGCAAGCATAAAACTTCCTCCTATGTCTACAGCATTGTTCATCCAACTGCACATTAAATAGCAGTTTTAATCTGGTTCCAAACAAATAAGTTGATTCATCGAAATAAATAAACTAGTTAAAGAAAAAAGAAAATAGAAAAAAACGTGAACATGACCTCCAAAAAATGACCTAGTCGAAAGTTTAAATGTTGAACATCATATTGACATCCAGGTTGGGTCAGTGTTGGGCGTCCAAATGTCCAGAATTGATCATGTTCTGAGATAAGAAGATCTGCACGTCCATCTGACGTCCACTGCTCCCTTTATGGGTCACTACAGTGTCATCTTCTACATCCATGAACGTACTCTGAGATCTTCCTCTTTTCCTCCTGCCTGACAGCTGTATATCACCTGAGCTCTCTTATATGTAATAATTCTAATCTTGGATGTACTCATGTGTAATCTTATCCATCCTCGCCACTCCTAATGGAAATCTCAACCACAGTCTCCCATCTTTGAAATTTGGATCCAAATTTTGATCATTTTAGACATTTCTGCTTCTTTTATCTGGTATTTTTAATTAACCGTTTAAACACGAATATGTGAAATGAATAAAATATCTCCTTACAAGTTTGACGGGGATTGGCAATGATGCCTATCTGTTGCCATGGTTAATGAACTTTGAGGGGAAGTGAAACACTGAACAGTTTCTCTCTCTCTCTTTCTCTGCAATGGCTGTTGACCCCTTTACAGTCAGGATACAAGGCCACAGTTCTGTGTCCTGTCCCATCCAAATCAACAGACAGTGCACACGACAGGTGAAGAAGAGAGTGCAGGCAGGGTGGAGTGGGTGGAGATGAGTGTCAGGGGTGATTTGTGACAGAAGGAAGATCTGCTATGATGTATGGTTTGGAGACGAGGGCACAGACAAAAAGACAGGAGGCCAAGTTCAAGGTGGCACAGGTGAAGATGTTCATCTTTTCACTGGGAGGGACAATTTAGAGAAGCAAGGCTAAAGGGGTTTGGACATGTGCAGAGGAGGGAGACAAATGATGGACAAACGATTTTTTGGACAAACAATGATGTTCATGGTCCCACACATCACAATGTGCACTCCCTTTACTCTTGGCCTATTTTTAAAATCCCTCTGTATGTCTAATTTACTGTCTGACTACAAAGGCCTTCGATGCCTCTTCTGACCCTTTCTCTTCCTCCATGTTCTAGCTGCTCAACCTTCTTGCTTAACTCCTGTAAAACTCAATAAGGCCTTGTTTATAGTCTTAAAACATTTTTGTATTTTTTTTTTCAAACTGAGTTTCAGAGGAAAACTCTGATAAAATTTGTGTGTGTCCTCAGTGAACTGTATCAGTCTCTGCAGTATCTTCCAGCTGCAGCAGTCAGTTCAGTTTCTGTTCAGTCTGACTGAGCGAGGTTTTTGTACGACTGTTTTTCACTGTGTGAATGAATACTGACTGGTATAGTGACAGCTCTGACAGTAATAAACTGCTGCATCTTCAGCCTGGACTCCACTGATGGTCAAAGTGAAGTCAGAGTTTGATCCACTGCCTGTAAAACGAGCTGGAATCCCTGATTGTCGAGTGCTAGCAGAGTGAATGAGCAGTTTAGGAACTCCTCCATCTTTCTGCTGGTACCAGTGTAAATAAACAGTGTGACTGGTCCTACACTTGATGTTCACAGAGTCTCCCACAGCATAGCTCACTGCTCCAGGCTGAGTCACCATATATTTTGATTTCCAAAAAAAGAGGACACTTGGTCCAGTCATTAAGAATTTTAATAATTCTGTTTCTGTAAAGAAATGTTTAACATATTTAAACAATGCCTTCTCTGTGCGGTTAATGAATGGGGAAATAAAAAAAAAATGTTATATAGGCTTTTACAAGTCAACAAGTGCAAAAAAATAACTTGAAAACCTCTGGAATTAATAATTGCACAGAAATAATGCCTCATCTGTATAAGAAAAATTACCAGTGAGGTATTGTGTAATGGTTTCTGCATTCTCATTTGAGGTGTTTCTCACCTCAATTAATTTTGTTTGCGCGCCACCAATCTTCCAGTCAAAGTACGTAATTATGATTGGGAACATTTTCTCTGCTCCATGGTTACTTCCGTCTCTAGAAATGTCACATGACTGGATCATTAATGGCACTGCTGAACTTTTTAGCTGTGTTAAAGTCTGCAAATGTGTTTTTTAGCAACACACTAGTGCAATCCATGGATCTGTAGAGATTGTAATGCTTCACAGTATGAAATGCCAGTGCACCTTCTGCTGCAGATACCGCAGCATCCTCGTTTTTCCTAGATGTAACAAACAACTCAGTAAACTTACTAGATTCATTTTCGCCTTGCACAGCCTTTTTATGTTTTTCTGTGTCCTTGTGAGCAACAAGATTTCCATCACCTTTGTTAGACACACAAACGTATGTGCCAGCTCTGCAAACGGTGCACTCCGCCTCCCATTTATTCCAAACGTGGCGATAAAAGGGAAATTTCTTTTGCAGTTTGTCTGAAAAGATGCACTTACTCTTTGGCATCTTATAAAGATCATCAGACCATCTGTGAGCGCACAGCAACCACTCACAAAGCAGCACCTCGGGGATGGTGTCACATATGGGTCCACTGTAGGCCTATAAGAAAACCCTGACATTTTCATCAGTCTTAAAAATCCCCCCGGACGCCCCGACAGAACGTGAAAAGTGGACATGTCCCGGGTATGGCCTAAAATAGGGTGATGTAATGTTCTATGATGTGGACATGAAGGAGAGAAGGGGAGAGAAGAAGAACATATATAAAAACCCCATGCAGACGGAATAAGTAGTTCTGCCTCTAGTTTCCTGTGATGGGTAGAGAACATTTATCTGTATGTTCACGCCTTCAGTGGAAGCAGGGTGGACATTCAGAGGACCAGCATTTAGAGCTGGGCGAGTCTCCTCAAGCCAGACTTCCTGTATTGGGGCCGACTGGTCGAATCTACATTGTAATGCAGCACGAGCGATGAGCTGTCATTGCAAGGGGACAATGCAACTGAAAATAAACTGGATCATAACCTTCATATTGATCAACATTAATGAGGTTCTTTGCACTGACTGTTTAAAGGTTCAATATTAGTGTTTAAAGGGTGTAATATGAGGCTAATCATGTGTGGATACTTTCAGCTGGACTGTGATCTATAAAGACCACAGTCTATTTTTTTATTTTTATTTTTAGGACAAATATAAAACCTTACAGTCAATATGGACAAGAAATCAAAAAATTAAATTGTGTGACTCTGTGTCCTGACTGAAAACTGAAAGATTTGACTGTTTGTATTTTTGTTATCTGTATTGTTTGTATCTGTGTGTGTCCGTGTATAAGGTTTAGAAGTTTAGACAGTAAACAATATCTTCAATAATTATTAAACATACAGGAGGAAACTTTAGCTTCTTTATGATTCTGGTTGACACTGAGATTTTCTTTTCCATAAATATAAATATTATAAAAGGACATTTTGAGCGTCGTCTTATGTTTTTGTGTTGCTGACTGTGAAGGATTCTGATGCTGATCTTTGTCTTCATGTGTGTCATTTTTAAGTGTGAGTAGCTGAGACGTGTGTGAAGTTCAGGTGAAGACAGGATGGCTGAACATTTTCTCATCAGGTGTCACAGCTCAGTTCATGTTGATGTTTTTGGAAAAGAGATAAAATGTGGGATCATGATGGGATAGAGATGGATGCTGAAAAACTGATGCAGAAAAATTTCCTCCAATCATTCATTTTAAACATGTTTTAGTTTCACCTCAGTGTGTGTGTGTGTGTGTGTGTGTGTGTCCTCAATTAACTGTGTCAGTCTCTGCTGCAGCTGGAAGTTACTGCAGTTTCTGTTCAGTCTGACTGAGGGATGTTTTTGTACGACGGTTTTTCACTGTGTGAACGAATACTGACTGTTTATGTAGTGATGACCCTGACAGTAATAAACTGCTGCATCTTCAGCTTGAACTCCACTGATGGTCAGAGTGAAGTCAGAGTTTGATGCACTGCCTGTAAAACGAACTGGAATCCCTGATTGTCGATTGCTAGCACCCCAAATGAGCAATTCAGGAACTCCTCCATCTTTCTGTTGGTACCAGGCTAAAATATGGTAGTTGCTATTAACATTAACATTCTGACTGGTCCTACACTTGATGTTCACAGATCCTCCCACAGCAGAGCTCATTGCTCCAGGCTGAGTGTAATTTGTCCTCTGGACTCTGAGGATACAGAGACAAAAACATAAAGCAGCTTCATGGTTTTGTGGGCTTCATTTCAGAGGGACAGATGTTGATAGAGGAGAGGAGTTTGATTCTCTGGACTTTACCTGTGAAGCAGCAGCAGAGGAGAGTCCAGATGAGGACGGAGATCAAAGTCATGTTTTTGATGAGGAGGATTTCTGTGGCTTCTGTTGTGATGAAGGACAGCTGTCAGTCATGCAGTGTTCAACTCTCAGGACTATAAACTCTCCCAGAGCACTGGAGCATGGTGCTGCTGATGCAAAGTGCCTCTCTATGGAAATGATCTGACTGACTCCAGCAGGGACTTGGATCAATCAGCTCGCATGTTATTTAATATAAGTATTTTAAAGAATGATTTGTGGTTCAACTTAATGAAGATAAAATCTTAATCCTTGTCTGTTCCCTGGACCAATTTTTGCTCAGTTAAATGAAAGCTCTTTGTGTCCTTTACTCACCTCTCTCTGAACTCTTGGGGTAACTCTTGACTCTGCATTCATTTAAGAATCTTATGTCAAATCTCTGGTTCTCTCTTGTTTATATCACTTAAGAAATATTGCTAAGTTAACGACCATTGTGTCATCCTCTGAACTGGAAATCTTTATTCATTAATTTCAAAACTGTAATTCATCATTCCCTTCTGCAAGCAAACAGTCCCTCGAGTGTCTACAGCATTGCTCTGCACTGGTTCCCTATTGAACTCAGTGTCCACTTCAAGATTCTGGTTCGGTCTTTCCTGAACAAGCACCAGCTTACATCATTGAACTTTGTCAGCCATACAGCCACAGCAGGTCCCTGAGTTCTTGTGATCAGGTCTGCTTACTGTACATCATATGAGGCTGAAAACTAAAGGAGACAGAGCTTTTACCACAGTGACCCCAGACTCTGGAACTCTCTCACTCTGAGTTTGAGATCCGTGGACGCAGTGGTCTCTTTTAAGAAACAACCAAATGTCATGTTATTAGACTTGACTTTAGTAAACTATTTTCTTTATGTTAGGTTTATATTGTTGGATTGTCATTTATGCTTAGAAATATATAATCATATATGCTTAGAGGTATATAATCAATTGTATAATGATAGAGGTCTGATCCTTAGTAGGCTGCAAAGACTCTGTGTGCCTTCCAGAGTGTTCTGGCATGCACACACATTCTAAGGTCATGAGAGAGGTCGTACCTTCTCTTTCTGATATATAGTATGGGAGGACACCTACTCTGTATCTGTTTAAGTATAAGAGCCCTTTGTTTAGGCGGACCGCTGGACTCCTGGCACCAGCTTTTTAAGAAGGCGTTCACAGGGCCATATCTTGACACACACACACACACGCATACCCACACTACACACAGACGGTACTCTTTGTTCACATGTATGCCTGTGTAAGATGTCATATGTTAATGAACCTATGCGTATTCATATAATCACAATAAAGAGCAGTGCTACAGGGGAGCTAACTGAGAGTGACTGGGGTTCGAGCGGCAGGAACAGCGCTCGTCACGGTTCTCTCCCTCGTGCACGAGATTACCCAAAGAGTTCAGCCTGGTGTTTAACGCTTTCTAATGCTTTTGCTGTTGTAGTAGAATTGTCTCATTCCAGCAATAGGTTTGTGCTAGAACAACCTATCACTTTAATGCTCTGTTATTTTGTTGTGAAGCACTTTGTGATCCTTGTCTTGAAAGGTGCAACATAAATAAAATTTCACTTACTTTTGTCATATGGTTGATTGATGGATCAGCCAGTTTGTCACAATATTGCACGCATTAACATTTTATATAGATGGGATTGAAATGAGTAAACAATATGGAAAAATAAAAATAAAGGTTGTCTAATTTTACTAAAGAATGCTTCATGTCAGAATTACACAGGAAGTAAATGATTTGTTGAGTTTGTTTGTTTCAGAGACAGAGATCCGTGTCTCTCTACAGTCAGAGGTTTTTGTATGGCACCTCGTTGAGTTTGTATCACTGTGGTTCACGTTCGGTGGAGGAACCAGACTGGAATTTGGAAGTAAGTTTTTACTGTTGTAAAAATAATGTCCTATATTTGCTTCAATTGTTGACTGTTGAGTGAGAGAAAAACATCAAAACTTTATTTTGTTGTTTTTCCATATTTATTAAGGAGGCCAACAGAAATTTATGTCTAAATTTGTGTTTGAAATTCTCTATGGAAATCTCTATGGAAATGAACCTCAAATGCATTTAGCTGGATTTGAGCAGACAGTATGTCTCTGAACACCTGTTTCTGTCCTGTGTTATATCATCAATAAACACTAATCTCCTAGTACCACTGGCAGCCATGCACCCTAAGCCATTGCAATTCCGCCGCTGTGTTTTACAGATGATATGGCACGCTTTGGATCATGAGCCCATGAGCCTTCTCCATATGTTTTTCTTCCCATCAGTGTTAGAGGTTGATCTTGGTTTCATCTATCCAAATAATGTTTTATTTTAGAACTTTAGAAAAGTCCAATCTAGCCTTTCTATTCTTGAGGCTTTGAGTGACTTGCACCTTGCAGTGAACCCTCTGTATTTATGTTCATACAGTCTTCTCTTTATAAAATACAATACAATACAACTTTATTTATATAGAACATTTAAAAACCAACGGTACACCAAAGTGCTTTACAATAAAACAGCAGGTTAAAACATGAATAGTATAAGACCATTAACAAAGTACCGACTATGCTAACAGGTTGATGGCACTAATTACGCAAGAGTAAAAGTGAATATCAAATCAAACTTGTTAAAAACACATGGGTATTCAGTATATATTATATGCGAGGATAACATTGGAGTTAAGTATAAAATACGGGCATTAACTAGCCAAAAAAGCAAGGTTAAATAAGTGAGTTTTTAATCGTGATTTAAATGGTTGGATGGAATGAGACCTGCGAATAGCAATGGGAAGGTTGTAGACTTGGATATCAATAAGCCGACCTCCTGGAGAGTGCTGTTCACTTGGTTTGGCTGTTGTGAAGGGGTTTCTTTTCACCATGGAAATTATTCTGTGATCATCCACCACTGTTCTCTTCCATTGACATCCAGATCTTTTTTTGTTGCCAAACTGCAGATTTTGACACTCCTGCTATTGTAGCAATTTCTTGGATGAGATTTTTCTGTTTTTGCAGCTTATGGATGGCATGTTTCACCTGCACAGAGAGCTCCTTTGACTGGATGCTGTCTGTTCACAACAAAGTCAAAATCCAAGCAACACACCTAAAATCAGCTCCAGCCCTTTTATGTGGTTAAATGACAGTGACATAGTAAAATAACTGCCCTCACCAGTTAATGAAATAGCCTTTGAGTAAATTGTCAAATTTACCTCTTTCCTTTTAAAAAGAAGATGACATATTTTAAGGAGCTGATAATTCTAAACCATTTATCCAATTTGAATGTAGATACCAACAAATGAAAGCTAAGAGTCTACTCATTATATCTCTGTCCATTATATAAGTATAATTGGAATATGTTTCTATTCTATTTACCATACTTAACGGGTGGAAGCAGAGAGACAGGGTGCATATTCAAACACACAGAGTCAGTCAGCTTTAGCTCTTCCTCCATCCGAGCCACACTGCATATTTATATTATTACATGTAGACGATATTTAAAGATCTGATTTTTTACTGTGGTAGTTTTCGAGTAATTGAATATAAAATGACACACCTGACATACTTCAGTGTTTTTAATGTGGATATTTTATAAAGTAAAAATTGAATGAGACTGACAAAATCTGAGAAATTGTGCAATAACGAGATTTTCCATCATTTTGAAGGTACCAGTTGATGTTTGAGCCAACACTTGAACTGGCTTTACGTCTGACAGAGATAGTCTGTCCTGGAACAACAGGCTGAGATCCAGGAGACTGCGTCAGGACTTGTACTCCTCATGAACCTGAAAACATGAAAAAGAGGAGAAAAGTTATTGAGACAAATCGAGCTCTGTGAAAGATGATCACCCTCCAAACATTCGAGGATCATTTCTCTAACATGGAGAACAGATGGAGAAAGGTCAGTGCTGCTTGTTTCAGAGTTTCTCCATCATAGCAGAACATCATTGTGGTGAACCTGGCTGCATGCTGAAGCAAAGTTTTCACAGAGAGTCAAATGGCAAATGTTTTCAAATGTTTTTTCCCCTTTGTCTTTTTTTTTTAATTTATTTATTTTACACTTACTAATTAAAGATATTTCAAAACACACAGGAACATGTATATTTACTTTAAACTTTAATAATGAATATCTGATGATATTTGTCATATAGTTTAGCTGGCTATACTTCAGATGTGTGTTCAAGTCCATCACACAGATTCTCATAAATTGTGACACTGGGTTATTAGACTTGTTGGCCAAACAGACAGGATGGTCACTTTATTTCACATTAATTGTTACCTTTGTTGAAAATGTATCAGCATAACCCTGATACTACAATCCCACACACCACTGCCAATCCATAACCCAATAAAGACATAGTGTCAATCGGCAGGACCAGCACCCCAATACAGGAAGTCTGGATCAGCTCTCTGAGTAAAAAGTTCTAATCTCTGATTCTATCCTAAAGCTTAACAAAACTAAATAGAAAAAAAAATGTTTTGTCTGTTTTGCTCTTTTAAAGATTACTCTTTCTTTAGTTCCTGTGATTTTGTGAGCCAAAGATTTTCCATTTGTTGAATATTAAAACATTGTCTGATGCTGTCAGTGTCATATCAATAAATATAAAAAAGCCAAGATTTTACTGAAGAATGCAGAGAACAATGTAGATCCTTTTCATAAATGAAGACTTAAAGCAAATCTATTATATTTGCTCGTATAGACTAAGATGTCATTAAACATTTCAGTCTATAGCTGAGTGAGCTTTTCCAGGATGACAGGAGGAATTAGGGATCAATGAATGTTTGAATGAGGATGGAAATGATGTGAAATGATGTTTTTTCAATCATTAGAGCTTGATCCAAATCTCTAGGAGATTTTGAACTCCGTCAAGGTCGGTCCTAAGCCCGACTGCAAAAGGAGGAAGTTGGTTGCCCTGCTGAAGTGACCAGAACTGGGAGACTGGGAAAACAGGCACGAAACCAATGGATAGCACCGGGGCAGCCGACGTGCCAGTATTGGGGAGCCAAGATTATCACACCGAAAGTGAAAATGCCAATTAGCGCGTGGAATGTTCGAACTGGTCACCACGTCGACCACAAAGAAATCATTGCAATCAGGTGAACTCAAAGAAGCCCTGACAAGTATGCCCAACAATAAGGCTCCAGGTCCAGATGGCTTTCCAGCAGAATTTTACAAAGAATTCTGGACAACTCTAACTAAAACCAGGCAAAGACCCTGTATTTCCCTCAAGCTATCATCCAATATCCCTTATAAATGTAGATCTCAAAATAATCTGCAAAGCTCTCTCAAAGAGATTAGAGAAGTGTCATGGACCGGCTGTGTGGCAGGCAGGGAGTGGACCCAAACGCAAGCTCGCGGAGACAGGAATGAACTCAAAACGCAGCTTTATTGCTGGACAGGAAGACCATACAAACTAAACTGGAAACTAAACATATTGCACGGGGAAACACACGGCCATGTATGAGGGAGAACGCGACACAGAACTGAGGGAGACGCAGACCTAAATACACAGAGGGTTAACGAGGGGAGGGGGAGCACACGGGGAACACAGGTGACACTGATAATCATAACGAGACAGGGCAGGAGTGAACACAACATGACGGATGCTGATGAGGGACTGTCAAAGCAAAACAGGAAGTGCACAGAGGTTCAGACAGGAGGAGAGAGAGCACGGGGAGAGCACAGACATAACGGGCTGGGGAAAACATGGAATAAAACACAAGGAGAGAGGAGGGCTCAGATACACAAAGGGGCACACAGGGGGTAAGAGCCACAAGGGGGAAAACACATAAGGAACAATGTAACAGGGCAGGGAACCATGGCCTAAATAAAGAACAAAATACAAAAATACATGGAAACTAAGAATGCTGGGCCAACATGGCCCAGGATCATGACAAGAAGATAACCCCCCTTTTAATCCATCCTGACCAAACTGGTTTCATAAAACGCAGGCACTCATCAACAAGTACACGTAGATTATTTAATTTAATAGACTACTCGTGCAGTAAAAACACTGAAACCAAAATATTGTCCCTAGATGCAGAAAAGACGTTTGACAGAGTTAACTGGAACTTTTTATTTGCAACCTTACACAAACTTGGTTTTGGAAACTCTTTCATAAACTGATAAAAAATATTATATAATTCCCCAACAGCTTGTGTCAGAACAAATGACCAAACATCCTCCAGCTTCTGTCTCCTGAGGGGCACCAGGCAGGGATGCCCACTCTCCCCTTCATTGTTTACTATTTTTATTGAACCACTACCAGCAGCAATTAGACAGAATTCAGTAATTAAGGGCATAAAATATAAGAATGTAGAACATAAAATCAGCCTTTATGCGGATGATATGTTGCTTTTTCTTCAAAACTCAAAACCAGTCTCTCTGGGGTAATTGCATTGATAAACTCTTTCTCAAGAGTCTCAGATTATTCAGTTAACTTGTCAAAATCTACAGTTCTTCCGATTAACGGCTCCTTCCATAATTCTTTTACCCACTGCAATCTGGAAATATTAAATATTTAGATATTAATATCTCTCCTAAGACAGGAGAAGGCGATCTGGCTAGATGGAAATTTCTACCCATATCACTTATGGGAAGGGTCGCCGCTATAAAAATGATGGTCTTGCCAAAAATAAACTATTTATTTTCAATGATCCTGAGTAAGCCATCACAAGATTGGTTCAGATCTCTGGATTCATATATTTCTAAATTCCTTTGGAAAGATAAACCCCCACGTATCAGCTTTAAAACATTACAAAGGACCAAGGATAAAGGAGGACTAGATCTCCTTAACTTTAATCGCTACTTTTTAGCCAACAGGCTCCAATTCATCTCAAGATGGTTAAAACACACCTTCTTAGATGAGCCTGGGATAGATGTATAACACGCACTATGTAATAATCTTGAAATTTCAGACCTACCATTTATCAGCTGAAACATCAAACGACATGAGTTTCTAAAAATGAGAGTCTTCATTAATCCCATGCAGACGTACACCTATCTGGAACAATCCAGACATATTACAAAACGATAATATGATCAACTTGCCAGATTGGAGTTATAAAGGAATTAAATACTTGGAACATATATTGGAAGGAACAGACTGTATTTCGTTTGACAGACTAGTTATACAATATGGGATCAACAAGAAAAGATTTTTGGAATATCAACAAATTAAATCCATAGTAAAAAGCCCGGTCAAGTTGAATTACAAACACCACCAAGTCTGGTACAATTCTTTACTCTAATAACTCCCATATTGTCTAAAATATACAAAACACTTTCTGAAAGAGATGAATCAATATCCCTTCTATCCTAGAACCTTTACATGTGCTGAAAATGGCGGCGCGCACGGGTGCAGCGGCTTTTAGCTCTCCAGTTTGGTGCTCGTTTTTACTTTTACTGTGTATATTTTTGAATGTTTGCAACGCCGCCATCTCTTACAGTCGCCAGAACCTAATTGACCTAGGTTTCAAATATAGTTTGTCTGTTTCTGGCGACTATCAGCGAACACACAACATCCTGGAGGAGATAGCGAGACCGCCAGGGTCACCGTGGATGGTCTGCCCGCCCAGCAAGCGTAGAAGGCGACGGAGGGAGAGAAAGCAGAAGAGGGGATGCCAGTCGGGCTCAGATGCTAGGCTATGCAAACAACCACACCGGCCAGCACTTCCGAGCCTTTTCCTATCGAACGCCAGATCCATCACCCACAAATTGGACGAATTGGAGCTACAGATAGCCACCACGAGCTTTGCATGTAACTGCAGCATTATTCTTATTACGGAGTCGTGGCTTCACCCGCTGATTCCCGACGCTGCAGTCGAGTTAGCAGGCCGCACGCTACACCGGCATGACAGAAACAGCAACTCAGGTAAAAGCAGAGGAGGGGGGCTATGTGTTTACGTGCATAACGAGTGGTGTTGTAACAGCAGGATCATTCACACACACTGCTCTCCTGATTTGGAGGTTCTGGCAGTCTCGTGCAGACCTTTTTACATCCCGAGGGAGTTTACAGTAGTTATTGTGATAGCTGTTTATATACCGCTGGATGCTAACATTGGCACGGCTCTCAGCCTCTTGCTCAACACCATAAACAAACAACAGCTTGCCCACCCCGATGGGGTTTTTATTGTCGCCGGCGACTTTAACAAAGCGTGCCTAAAGACTGTGCTTCCTAAATTTGTCCAGTTTGTGGACTTTGCTACGAGAGGAGAACACACTTTGGACCATGTCTATTCAAACATCAGGCATGCTTTCAGAGCGACACCCCTCCCCCACCTGGCTGGATCTGACCACCTCTGCATGTCCCTCACCCCCACCTACACCCCCTGCTGAGAAAAACAAAGCCCCAGACAAAGACAATAAAAACCTGGCCTGAAGGAGCCCTCTCTCAACTGCAGGACTGCTTCTCAACAACTAAATGGGATTTATTCTCCAGCCACAACCTCCAGGAGTACACGGACACTGTACTCTCGTACATCAGGAACTGTGTTGACAATGTCACCGTCAACAAAAGGGTCAGGGTGTTTCCAAACCAAAAACCCTGGATGAACAGCGAAGTGCAATCCCTCCTAAAAAGCCGCAACACTGCCTTCAAGTCAGGGGACAGGGCTGCGTATAGGGCGGCCAGGGCAGACCTGAGTAGAGGCATCAGGAAAGCTAAGGCTACCTATAGGAGAAAGATTGAAGATCACTTTGCTGACAACGACCCCAGGAAAATGTGGCAGGGGATCAATCACATTACCAACTACAGAAGCAATAACCAGGCGACATCTAGGACTGATGCCTCGCTGGCTGAGGATCTTCACCCGCTTTGAGACGACCAGGCCCTCAGCTGTCACACCACTTCCACCCGCCCCCAGCACCGGCACACTAACACTTAGGGAGCATCAAGTGAGGTGTGTTCTAAGGTCAGTGAATCCCAGGAAGGCGGCAGGTCCTGATGGAATACATGGAAAGGTTCTCAGAGCATGTGCTGACGAACTGACCGGAGTCTTCACTAAAATCTTCAACCTTTCCTTGTCATTAAACACCGTCCCGCCCTGCCTCAAAACCTCCACCATCATCCCCATCGCCAAGAAGACAGCTGTGGTCAGCCCAAATGACTACAGGCCTGTTGGACTTACGCCTGTAGTGATGAAGTGCTTTGAGAGACTGGTCTGTCAGCACATCAGGGCCGGTCTGCCTCCCACTCTAGACCCCCACCAATTTGCCTACAGGACAAATTGATCCACCGAGGACGCTATCACCATAGCGTCACCTGGAGCACCGAGGAAGCTATGTGAGAATGCTCTTCCTGGACTTCAGCTCAGCATTCAATCATATCATCCCGGAGATCCTGGTCCAGAAACTGTCTCACCTGGGACTCTCCACCCCCATCTGGATCAAGGACTTCCTGACAAATAGACCACAGTCTGTCAGACTCGGCCCCCACCTGTCCAGCACCATCACACTCAGCACCGGGTCTCCACAAGGATGTGTTCTGAGTCCCCTCCTGTTTACGCTCTACACATCCGACTGCTCCCCTACCCATCTCTCAAACACCATCATAAAGTTCGCGGATGACACCACAGTGGTTGGACTCATCTCAAGGGGGGAGCAGTCGGACTACAGAGATGAGGTCAACAGACTGACTGAGTGGTGTTCAGTCAACAACCTCCAACTGAACACCACGAAAGCTAAAGAACTTATCTTGGACTTCAGGAAGGGCAGAGCAGACCCAGCCCCACTTTACATTCACGGGAACTGTGTGGAGAGGGTACACTCCATGAGGTTTCTGGGCGTGCAGATCTCTGACAATCTCTCCTGGACTGCAAATACCACGGCGGTGGTAAAAAAGGCCCAGCAGCGTCTCCACTTTCTGAGAGTGCTCAGGAGGAACAACCTGGAGGAGAGGCTGCTGGCGACATTCTACAGAGCCACCATAGAGAGCATCCTAACGTACGGTATAATAACATGGTATGCAGGGTGCTCAGCTGCAGACAGGAAAGTACTGCAGAGGGTCATCAACACAGCCCAGAAGATCACTGACTGCTCTCTGTCCAGCCTGGAGGTCATTGCAAACTCTTGGTACCTCAGCAGAGCTGGCAATATCATCAAGGACTACTCTCACCCCAGCAATCAACTGTTTGAACTATTACCGTCAGGCCGACGGTACAGGTCACATAAAACCAGGACAAACAGATTCAGGGATAGCTTTTTTCCCAGAGCTATCACCGTAGTAAATAAGCACAAAAACAATTGAACCTGCTTAGCTATACCATACTGTCACTGCCATTATATTATGCTGCTATTCATACTGTCATATTAATGCTGCTATCCTGTATATATCGTACTTACTATTGTTTGAGTACTTACGATTGTTTTATTGTACTTTTTATATTTTACATTTATATTTATTATTGCATTTTGCACCAAGGGAGTGGCACTCCAATTTCGTTGTACCCTGTACAATGACAATAAAGGCTATTCTATTCTATTGCAAAATGGAAAGCAGATTTATCAGTCAGCTTAGACCAAAACTTTTGGTCTCAGATATGCTTAAAAACCTTTCAATGGAAATCCCAGTTTGCAATTAATACAATACAAAATACTACATAGAGTGGGATATGTGAAGACTTATCAAAGGGTCTGAAATGTAACATTCCAGCCTCCCCTTTAGTGTGCTTGTTGGGCAACTTGGATGAGGTCACTACAGAAATGAACACAGCCCACATTGTTTTCACGGTCCTATGCATTGCCAAGAAAACAGTTCTCATTAACTGGAAAAATAAAAGTAATCTTAATTCTAACCAATATAAAAGCCATCTAATAGATCACATTAATCTTGATACAGACTCTGCCACCACATTTGATCAATCCCTCTGGGCTCCTTTGATCGGCTTCATCACCTAGTGGGGGTGGGGGGGTAATGGTTTGGTCCTGGCCTGGTTAGGGGCTCTTGTGGCTGTTAGATGGTGTTTTCCTTGTGGCTGCATACAGCGGAGATGGGGGAGGGTCTGTGCTGGCGGACGTTGGTTACTGGCCTGGTAGCCTGGCTGCCCCTGGGTGGGTCTGAGACAGGCGTGGAGGCTTGGGGGTCTGGGGGTGCCCTGCCTTCGGGCTGGAGCTCTGGCTGGTCCTTGGGGGCTTCAGTCCTGGTTCGTGTGTCCCCGGGCTTGGGGGCGGGTGGGTGCGTGGGGACTCAGCCGTGGTGCAGGGGGCCTCTGGAGCATCGGCAGAACTGGAGGGCTCTCCAACTGGAGGGGAGGCTGTTACATCTTTGCAGGAGGTCTCCTCTCTCCAGCAGCTCACTCTGCAGGTTGGGGAAAGATGAAGAAAACCTGGTTGTCTATTGTCTTGTGTAGTCTGGGATATGATTGGATTATGGAGTGGGTGTCATTTTCTCAGAGCTGCAGAGAACAGGATGTAGACAGGAAGTGAAACTAGGCAGAGTGCACGACAGAGTTGTTTTGATCAAAACTGTGTGTGACGTATAACAGAACTATATCATACGCATCCAGCTTAATGCTTCAGATCTGCAGAGGGTTTAGCCTCATGGACATCCCTTTCCGGAAAGTAATGATTGAATAAAATAATTATAAAGCTTTGACCTCACTGAGTCGTGTTCTCTCTGTCCAGTAGAAGAATAAAAGAATCGGGTTTAATAGCACCAACCGAGACAAATCCAGACCCGGTCAAGGACGATTTCTATAACCAACTACAACACACGCTGGATTCAATCTCACAGACCGATTTGATCACACTGGCTGGAGATTTCAATGCCCACACTGACACCGATCGGACTGGGTGGGAGACCACAATGGGTAATTTTGGACATGGTTCACTAGCTGAGCCAACGTCCTCATTTTATGTTTGACAGTGTTTTAGTAGGTAAAGTTGAATGGATTGGACATGAATTGAGCTGTATTTTGGGGAAGGCCTCAAAGGGGACTGGTGGTGGCTCTTGGGCCTGACAGATCCCCATGTACTAAATAGAAGTGAAGAAGTTAAAGAATTGAAAAGGGGAGGGAGGGTGTGGCATGTAAACAAGAATGAACAGCTTGCGGAACTGGGGGAACCTATATAGATGAGAGCCGGAAGGAGCGTCTTTGGAAGTCTGGTGCCCCTCCTGAAATTCCGATACTTAATCGCCAATTCACTAGCTGGGCCCACGTCCTCATTTTCTGTTTGACAGCGTTTTAGTAGGGTAAAGGTAAATGACTTGGACATGAATTGAGCTGCAGTTTGGGGAAGGTCTCGAAGGCTCCCGGGCCTGGCAGATCAGCAAAGAAGGCATCCCCTTGAAGCAGTAATAACTGTGCGTTACGAAGGTCGAAGACCTCAACAGTAAGGATTGAATTTTCAATTTGACTTATCCATACAGTGCCAAATCACAGCGACAGATGCTGCAAGACCCTAACACTACTATCTAGAGGAAAAACACAACAATCGTATGACCCGCTGCGAGCAAGCAGTTTGGCAACAATGGGAAGGAAAAACTCCCTCTAAACAGGAAGAAATCTCTGGCAGAACCAGGTTCAGAGAGGGGCAGCCATCTGCCGTGACCAGTTGGGGTAAGATAAAGACAAGCGCAAAGACAAGCACAGAGAGAGCAGGGAGAGCAAATGCCAAGTGACATCACCACCCAAATGAAAGGAAAATAACTGGTGGCAGGCTAGCGAAGATAAGCAGCCCTCAATAAGGTAGTAGAGGATTCCAAGGTGTGGAGTGGATGAGCTCGGAGAATGAGAAAGGAATTGAGGGAGAAGAGATCAAAGGAAATTGCGAACAACGGCAATCTTAATAGATGAATGAGGGGAACCCTCGATTAGGTAGCGCCATGGCTCGACTTTGAAGTGAAGGTCTGACAGAGAATTATACCAGATTTTACAATTTTGAGGTAATGGCTTGACGGCTCGTAAAAGCTTGCGTGAACTTGTCTTTGAGTAGATGGAGAGGGGGTGCTTAGCTGGTTAATTACTTCGGGTAAGATAGCGATGACTACTGTACTGATTTCTGAAATGAACAGGAGTGACATTAAGCAACTTTGGATGAGTTGATGAATGAAAGACTGATTAGAGGAAAATCGCCTTCCAAAATGATAACCCACAAAATTGTCAGAAAGCAGAGTATGAGACCACTGAACATCATGGGAGATGATAAGCCGTTTGGACATAGTCAGAACAGTGAGACAGCTTGGAGAGTAGTCTCAAATGACTGTGACAAAGGTGGAGGGTTTAGATGATGCCAGTTTTTCGCGCAAGTGATTGATGACGGAAGCTGCCAATGTAGTACCGGAAGGGTGAGCTGTTTAGGGAACGGAACCTGGCATCTCGGTGCGAAGAGCTTTTTTCTGCATTTGCAAATGAGGAATAGAGACAGAAACTGGCGTTTTGGTGCCGAAAGGAACATCTGCTGTTTAGCATATGAGGGCTAGATGCAGAGAAACTGGCATCCCAGTGGTAGAAGGATTAATTACTGCTTTTGCTGTGATAAATGCAGCTCTATATTAAAAAGCCTGCTGCTGCATGTGTAAATTAGGGAAAAGAAAGAACCTGGCATCTCTGTGCCAAAAATTTCCTTCTGCGTTTGCAAAAGACGGAAAAGAAAGAACCTGGCATCTCAGTGCCAAAACTTGCTACTGCATTTGCAAAGGAGGGGAAAGAAAGAACCTGGCATCTCAGTGCCAAAGCTTGCTACTGCATTTGCATAGGAGGGAAAGAGGAAGAGAAACTGGCATCTCAGTGCCAAAGTTTGCTACTGACTTTGCAAAGGATAGAGGAAGAGAAGCTGGCATCCCGGTACCAAGCTTGCTACTGCATTTGCATGGGAGGAATAGAGAAAGAACCTGGCATCCCAGTGCCCAAAGCACGCTGCTGCATTATGCCAAAGGGGGTGTGGGAAAGGGGAACTGGCAACTCATTCATAGAAAAGCTTGCTGCTGTGATTGGAAATGAGGGAAGGACCTAGCATCCTGGTGCTGCCTGGTGGTAACATGCTGCTGCATTTTCTGAAGAAGGGATCGAGGGAAACTGGCAATGCCTTGGTGGAAAGCTTGCGGAGGTGCCAGGGGAGGAGCTGGGAGTGGCGGAGGCGCCGCGTGGGGAGCTGCTCCAGTTGGGAGCGCCAGAGACAGCAGAGGAGCCATGCGGGCGGAGCTGCTCCAGCCAGGAGCGCCGGAGAAGCCGCAGGATAAGTCGGAGGTGCCTGTGCTAGGGGAGTCCGCGTGACCAAAGCCTGGGGTCGGCGGGCTGAGCAGAGTGCCCTCACCTCCACCAGACGCCGGCACGTGGTGTGGTGCGGCTCACTGCCATGCCTGCTGCGCCGCTGCATGCCACATGGGTGCCATTGGATGCGCGGGCGACCCCCAGACCCACGTCATCACTGGCGCTGCTGGATGCCTGGGCTGCCACCAGAACAGACACCTCCCTGTCGCTAGCCCAGGGGCTGGGGGCGCCGACGGGCCGGGGCGGTTCCTGCTCCTGGGGGAGGGGGGGTAGGTTCGGCCGGGTGGTTCCCCGGCCTCAGTTAGGCAATGGGGGTGTGTGGCGGGGCATGGTTTGCGATGCTGCTGCAGGTGCGATTGACCCATCTTCGCGGCATCTGAATTCACGCCTCGCCTCCTTTAAAGTTTGGAGTTTTAGTTAACACTGTTGTTGTTGGTGTGTTGAGCTGGCAGCGGGTTAGCTGGTGTTGTGCGGTGAAAAAAGCGGACTAGTCGGCAGGATGCGAGTAAAGATGCAGGAGGAGAACTGTACCGGTGAGTTATCAGCATATCACTGCATCATACACCAGGAAACGCTGTGTGGTAAAGTCCTAAAAATGGAGCATGTAATGATCACCGTAACGCAAACCGTGAATTTTATTTGAGCTAAAAGTTTAAATCACCGTCAATTTCAGTCTTTTATGTGGGAAATAGATTCAGAGTTTGCCGACATTCCTTATCATACAGAGGTCCGTTGGCTGAGTTGGGGAAAAGTTCTCAATCGAGTTTTTGAGCTCAGCAAGGAAATCTGTCAGTTCATGGACATGGTGAAGGCATTTCAAGTGAAGCTGTCACAAATGCACCAGGGCAACAGGGAAAGTGAGGCAGGTTGCAAAGTAATGTTGAACCAAGTCAGCGGACTTTGCTGAACTGCACCTGTGCAGATTCAGATGGAGCTGCAGTGTAATGATACACTCAAGGGAAAGTACGACACTGAATGGTCCGCACAGTTTATTAGTTCCATTCCTGAAGCAATGCCCCAGCTCTGTCTACATGCGGCTCCAACCTTGTGTATGCTTTCATTTATTTTTTCTGGGGTTTTGGCAGCATGTTCATATTTCTAACTTGCATAATTTTGACAGGATATATTTTTATGAAGAGCAAAATATTTAAAGTTAAAGTTGATTTTTTTAAGTTTATTTAATCTGGAATAATATTCCTGTCTGTTTTTATTCATATTTATGTTTAAAAAACATTGTTTTAGTGTGTTCAATAAATGTTTATCTTGTTTGGCCCGCGACCTAAAGTGTGCCTTGAGTTTTGGCCCCCTGTGCAATTGAGTTTGACACCCCTGATGTACAGGAACCGTGTGAGTTTTAATAAAGTATGCTGGAAAGCATGTTTATGCCATCTGGTCTGCCTTGGTCATTTACAGAAGGCAGGAGCATGGAGCTGGGTGGGCGACCCTGCTGGTTTTTGCTGAAGTGGCAAGTGGCTGGAGTTACTTCATAACTGGATTTAGCAGAGATAAGACAACTGGATGGATCGATGTAGCAGACCGTATGTCAGGTGGTGAAAAAACTGTTAGAAGGTCGTCGGCATTCGGTCTCTCGGAAGAGCCACAGTGTGTTTCTTGGATTGCCGGACGAAAAGCAATGAATGCAGAGCTTGAGTAGATGTCTGTCTGATGAGCTGACGGGTGAGATGGCGATTTTACCGAATGGAAATATCAGTAAAATTATGTTACTCTTGTGAGATAAGCTGTGTTAAAGGTATTTGCAGAGAATGGACCCTGTTTGCACGTAAACGAGAATCGCATATAAATGAAAATGAACAGCTTGTGGAACTGGGGGAACCTATATAGATGAGAGCTGGAAGGAGCATGTTTGAAAGCGTGGTCCTGCTCCTGAAATTCTGATACTTAATCGCCTATATAATGAATGACAACAGTTTGCTCCTCTTGTCCTTCACTCATACCAACAAGCTTACCATTGAAAACCCCCGATTTCAACATCCAAAGAAACATCAACTCACATGGCAAAATCCAACGGGCAATGACTCGCGATGTTGGACTACATCTTGATCAAATCACGCCCAATGGCAAAGTCCGACTGGAAATGCCTGTTAGATCCAACTCACAAGGCAGAATTTCAAATAGCATTATCCAACCGTTTCACAGCATTAGCCTGAATGGAAAAAACAAATCAACGAATGACAATATCCGAAAGGCCAATGGCACCTACGTACAATCATCTAGTGAGCGGTTACAGGGTTGGAAGGAGTTTTTCAAGACGCTGTACAACCATGACCCGCCACCAGGACTACCAGCAGAGCAGCCACCTATCGAGGCACCAGAGACCCCGATGTCTGACGATGAACCGACCCTGACAGAGATGAAGACTGCACCTGGACTTTGAAAAATGGTAAAGCACCTGGTGTGGATGCGATCACGGCGGAATTGAGCAAGGCTGGCAGTGATGTTCTTCTCCAATGAGTGTCCCCACTTCTGCAAAACATCTGGCGCACAGAGACAATTCCAAGAACATGGAAAAAGGCCATCATTATCCCAATCTTTAATAAAGGTGATAACCGAGATTGTGATTGGACAGCACTTTGGATGACGCTGAAGACTGAACACATCGCACCAAAAGTCATTAAGCTTTTGCGGGAAAATTACAACGGATCATCGAGCCAAATACAGATCCGAAACAAGTTGTCAACTGAATTTGCAATCCGCACTGAAGTCCACCAGGGAGATGTAGTTTCAACACTGCTCTTGAACATCGTGGTCGATGCCATCATGAGGAAAGTCTTTGGGGGGCAGACACAGAGTCCAGTTTGATGAAAATGGCACTGTGATGGATCTCATGTTCGCAGATGAAAATGGTGTGCTGTCTGAGGATGACGCCAAAGCCATGGACGCTCTACACAGGATGGTCCGTGCCACCCAGTCATATGGCTTGAAGATAAATACTGACAAGAAGAAGGTGTTGACAACCGACGGATCGCCTGCCAACGTCCACCTCGACAGCACTCAGAGCAAGTTCAGCAGTTCAAATACCTGGGCTCATTGATTGAGCAGAAAAAAGTCACGTCCATGGCGGAGAGCCACAGCCGAATAGGTCAGCCTTCACTTTTCTAAAGTGGTACTTGTGGAAGTGAACCAGTATTTCATTCCCAACTAAAATCTGCCTTTTTCAGACACTGATCCTGCCGATTCTACTCTATGGATCTGAAACGTGGACGGTACTCAAAGCGGACCTTAAAGTTTTCCAGATGTGCTGCCTTCGCCAGATATTACGAGTATCACTTAGAGACTGCCTTCAAAATGAGGGCATTCAACGGAGATGCGACAACCAACCGTGAATCGAGGAGCAAATTCAAAAATGCAGACTGCGATGGTTTGGTGTGTGTGTTGAATGGACGCAAGCCGACTACCACATCGACTCCTCTGTTGTAAACAACCCATCCAGTGGAGAATCCAATGAACAGCACTGAAGAAAACATGGCTTAAACAGGTCAAAGATGACATCAAGATGACATCTTGACGACGCCAAGACAATCGCAAACGACTGTCATGCATGAAAACAACCATTGGCACCCACAGCAGCATATGGGCTTAAGAGTCAATCCGAGCCAAACACCAGCTAGGGTTTAATGAAGGAGAAGGTGAAGAGGAGATTTTGGATCGATGTGTTATACAGAGCTCTCCATCTGCATGATTTGGGAAAAAAGCCTTCATCCCTCCAGAAGAGTTCAAAGTCTTTGACAATCAGTGCCAAGGAGCACTTAAGCTGTTCTTTTCAGTGGCAACTCAACAATAGTATTTTATTTTTCATGTATGTATATATCTTTCAGTTTACTGGATGCAAATATGTCTGTACGTATTTTTCAGTATTTACGGATGTATTACAATTAAACTATACTGTGTAAAAATGAAAAAAATGAAAAATAAATATTTTAGAGAATCAAAGACATCTCAATTTATACTGAAACATTTTAAATCAAGTTTAAAATTCCATTTTAAATTGATGATTTCATTATTGATCGCTTTGATATAATCAGAGAAAGAAGTCCCACATGACGTCCAACAATGACCCAGTCCAAAGTTTAAATGTTGAACGTCACACTGACGTCCAGGTTGGGTCAGGGTTGGACCGATGGACCCAACATAGACGTGATCTGCATGTTTATCTGACGTCCACTGCTCCCTTTATGGGTCACCACAGTGGTCATCTTCTACATCCATGAAGAAACTCTGAGATCTTCCTCTTTTCCTCCTGCCTGGAAGCTTCATATCACCTCAGCTCTCTTAAGTGTAATCATTCTAATCTTTGATGTTCTCATTTATAATCTTATCCATCCTGGACACTCCTAATGGAAATCTCTGCCACCTCCACCACGGCCTCCGAATTTGAAATTTGGATCCAAATTTGGATAATTTTAGACATTTCTGCGACTTTTATCTGATATTTTTAATTAAACGTTTAAACATCAATATGTGAAATGAACAAAATGTCTCCTTACAACTCTTCCCTGATTTGGCAATGATGCCTATCTTTTGTCATGGTTACTCAGGTTAGAGAGGAAAGTGAAACACTGAACAGTTTCTCTAAAATGTATTCTCTGTCTCTTTCTCTGCAATGAGTGCTGACCCCCTACGGTAAGGTTACACACGGCAGGTGAAGAAGAGAGTGCAGGCAGGGTGGAGTGGGTGGAGACGAGTGTCAGGGGTGATTTGTGACAGAAGGAAGACCTGCTATGATATATGGTTTGGAGACAAAGTTAGAGAAGCAAGACTAAAGTGGTTTGGACATGTGCAGAGGAGGGAGAGCAAATTTATTGGACAAACGATAATGTCCATGGTCCCACACATCACAATGTGCATTCCCTGGATCTGTTTTTACTCTTGGCCTATCTTTAAAATCCCTCTGTATGTCTACTTTACTGTCTGACCACAAAGACCTCTGACCGTTTTCTTCCTCCATGTTCTAGCTGCCCAACCTTCTTGCCTAACACCTGTAAAAATACACAAGGTCTTGTTTATACTCTTAAGTATTGTTCTTCAACCTGAGTTTGAAAGGAAAGCTCTGATGAAATATATGTGTGTGTGTGTGTGTGTGTGTGTGTGTCCTCAGTGAACTGTATCAGTCTCTGCAGTATCTTCCAGCTGCAGCAGTCAGTTCAATTTCTGTTCAGTCTCACTGAGGGAGGTTTTTGTACGATGCTTTTTCACTGTGTGAACGGGAGGCTGTAATCCTGCTGACAGTAATAAACTCCTGCATCTTCAGCCTGAACTCCACTGATGGTCAAAGTAAAGTCAGTTCCAGACTTACTCCCACTGAAACGCTCAGAAACTCCAGAGTACCGACTGTTAGCATCGTAAATGAGGGGTTTAGGAGATTCTCCAGATTTCTGAAGATACCACTGCAAATCATTGCTAACACTTGACCTGGCTTTACATCTGATAGAGACAGTCTGTCCTGGAACAACAGACTAAGATCCAGGAGTCTGAATCAGGATGATTTCTGCTAATGAACCTGAAAAGAAAAGAAAAGAGGAGAAGATTGAGGCAAATCCAGTTTGGAGAAAGATGACCAAACATTCGAGGATCATTTCTTTAACATGGAGAACAGATGGAAGAAGGTCAGTGCTGCTTGTTTCAGAGTTTCTCCATCATAGCAGAACATCATTGTGGTGAACCTGGCTGCATGCTGAAGCAAAGTTTTCACAGAGAGTCTCACCCTGAACAAGTAGCCCCAGGGTGGCCAGCAGTAGAGTCAGTGACATCATCATTGTGCTGCTGGTGTGTGAGTGGCTCTGAAAGGCCTGGACAGCCACTGATCAAAACTGGCCTCTTAACAGCTGTGAGCAGAGAGGCAGGACACATATGCAAACACACAGAGTCAGTCATCTTTCCTCATCATGTCATCCTGTGTCATGTGACACGTTCATCCTTTAGTTAGTGCAGTGCTTTTTTGTTTTACTTTGTATTTTTATTTATTCAATTTGCATTTACTAATTAAAGATATTTCAGCACACAGGAACATGTATATTTACTTAAGTATCCAAATCTCCACAATGTTTTATCAATTTGTGTTTAAAAGGTTAAACTTGACCAATTTTTCTTTTCCAATTTCTTCCGTCATTTACTTTCAGAGAGTGTGTGATGACTCATGCTTTGGTAGTTATGAATATAAATTAGTGCTGTCAAAATTATCGCGTTAATTGTTAAGATCAACGCGAAATGTTTAACGCGTTAAAAAATTTTAACGCTGATTTTTTAAAATTAATTTCCTGCAATCTAAGACCTTTAAACTCATGAGCACCTCTGGAGGAGGGGGCAACAGTGTGCTATGCTGGTGTTTGGCCTGACAGAAATGATTAGAAGAAGAAGAAGTGACACCATGCTACTATCACAACAACTAACACAACAATCTGCCCTCGAGAGGAACCATTGTGTCGAGACTGCACACTTTGTATGAGGACCAGAGGGCTCAGCAGTCCAGCAAGCTTGTGCAAGTAAGGAACGTTGCTCTCACCGGAGACCACTGGACTTCGGTGAACAACGATAATTACTTGGGGGTCACGGCGCATGTTATTGATAACGACTGGACTGTGCAGTCGTTTGCACTAACAGTGAGTAAAACTGAAGAGAGACACTATGCTAAGGCGTGTGCTGACCATTTTCTGAATGTTGCAAACGAATGGAAAATCAAGGACAAGGTAACTGTCTCATCCTGAAACATCTGCGTCTGAGACTCATCCTGAAACATCTGCGTCTGCTGGTGGAGCCTTGGCTGGACCCCCTGCAGTTTGCTTATCAACCTTGTATCGGCGTGGAGGATGCCATCATCTACCTGCTGGACCAGGCTTATTCTCATCTGGACATTGTTGGGAGCACTGTGAGGGTCATGTTCTTTGACTTCTCTAGTGCTTTTAACACGATCAGACCATCACTGCTGGGGAATAAGCTCACGGAAATGCAGATGGACGCCCCACTGGTAGGTTGGATTACGGACTATTTAACAAGTCGACCACAGCATGTCCGACTGAAGAGCTGCCGCTCAGATAACATCCTGAGCAGCACAGGGGCGCCGCAGGGGACTGTCCTATCACCCTTCTTCTTCACCCTCTACACATCTGACTTCAGGTACAAGTCTCAGTCATGTCATCTGCAGAAATTCTCGGATGACTCTGCCATCGTGGGCTGCATCAGGGATGGACAGGAGGAGGAGTACAGGAGTGTGGTGGACAGCTTTGTCGAGTGGTGTGAGCTAAACCACCTACAACTTAACATCACAAAGACAGAGGAACTGATTATGGACTTTAGGAAGCAGGCTCCTCCTCCTACCCCTGTCACCATCAGAGGGGCTGATGTGGAGATCGTTGAGGACTACTGGTACCTGGGGGTACACTTGGACTGTAAACTGGACTGGACCAAGAACACCAATGCTATCTTCAAAAAAGGGCAGAGTCGGCTTTTCCTACTGAGGCGACTCAGGTCCTCCAATGTTGGTAGGAAAATGCTGACCATGTTCTATCACTCGGTGTTGGAGAGCGTCGTGTTCTTTGCGGCTGTGTGCTGGGGAAGTGGGGTGAAGACAGCTGATGCCAACAGGCTGAACAAACTGATTAAAAAGGCTGGTTCTGTCCTGGGTGTCAGACTTCAGAACCTGGAGGAGGTGTCTGAGAGGAGAATGCTAAAAAAGCTTCTTTCTATCATGGACAACCCCTCCCACCCCATGCACGGACCCATGATGGACCATCGGAGCAAACGCAGCAAAAGACTCATTGCCCCGAAATGCAGAACTGACCCCACAGGAAATCCTTTGTGCCAGTGGCACTTTTTAACTTTTTAACTCTTCCTCACTCTGTAGGTGATTCTCCTGAGACGATTACCTATGTTATTCTGTTCCCTTCCAGACCGTGCAATATTACCCAAGAGTACTTATTGAATATTTGTTTTCATCCCCCCATCATACGCTGCTACTCCCTTTATTGTATTGCACAATACTTTGTCACTTTCTAGAATCGCCTGCACTGATAGCTAAGTTAAGTTATTTATTCACCAGGATATAGTTATGTATATTACTTCGTTAGAGTTATCCGATACTATGTCTTGCACTTTCCTTCTGTATATTACTGTACACTATTCTTATTGTATATATTGTATATCTTATATCTTATTTATCTGTTCCTCTGTCTCTCCTGCTGCTTTGAGCATGTACATGACAAAAGAATTTCCCTCGGGATAAATAAAGTTGTTCTTATTCTTATTCTTATTCTTATTAATTGTTACCTTTCTTGAAAATGTATCAGCCCTGATACTACAATCCCACACACCACTGCCAATCCATAACCTAGTAAAGACGTAGTGTCAATCTGCAGGACCAGCACCCCAATACAGGAAGTCTGGATCAGCTCTCTGATCCTATCCTTAAGTTTATCAAAACTAAATAGAAAAAGGTTATTTTGTCTGTTTTGCTCTTTTAAAGATGACTCTTTCTTTTGTTAATCAATTTTGTGAGCGAAAGTTTTTCCAGCTGTTCAATATTAAAAAGCTTTCTCATGCTGTCAATGTCATATTAATAAATATAAAAAAGCCAAGATTTTACTGAAGAATGCAGAGGACGATGTAGATTCTTTTCATAAATGAAGGCTTAAACCAAATATTTGTTCTGAGTGATCACTACTGTCATTAAAAATTTCAATCTTGAGTTGAGTGAGCTTTTCCAAGATGACAGGAAGAACTATGGCTGTATCCCAATTCAGGGTCTGCAGCCTTAAAGGCTGCATTTTAAGGCCAATTACGTCACAGCGACGCGACGAAGGCTGTCCCAATTCAAAGGCTGCTCGAAATGCGGCCCTAAAATGTGTCCTTCATTTCCCTGAATTTTAAGGATGTGGCGGTGTAGACTTCGTGGCCCAACATATCCCACAATTCATAGCGCGGCGGTGGGTGTGGATAATTTTGCCGCAGACAGCGGAGCGGCTGAAGAGTAAACTGTTAAAAGTAAGTACTGAATATTATGTCACTTATTTATGTGCAAATGTTTAATAATGAAGAACATTAAAACATTACTGTTGGCCACATGTCGGCAAAGTTATGTGACATTAGTGATGTTTGTACTAACTTGGTTTTATAGCCTTTAAAATATGCGCCGTTCAATAGTTGACTTTAATCTTACAGAGAATTTGATGATTTTATGGATAATTAAAGTCAGTCCTATATCCACAAACACAACAAGCTGAAAGTCAGTGATGCTGCTCGGTTTGCAGTCCTGAATATCACGGCACAAGCAGGATTCACTGCACTGTTAATGTTAGCTATGTTATATTGCTGCCTCTGTTCGGTGGTGTCGAGCCAAACGCACTTTAACGTGTGTTTGAACGAGCTGACGGTTCACTCGTTAAGCTGAAAGAAAGATGCTTTAATCACAGGAGTCACACATGTGTCCACTGTACCATCTGGGAACTCTTCTTGTTTAGCACTCGTAATAACACAAACACTAAATCCTCCTTCTCTTGTGCTGTTTTGTAGCAGTGTATACACCTGAGACTGTCACCTGTCTGTCTGTCCTGCACTCTCTCTCTGTTTCTTTCTCTCTGATTGTGGAATAAAAGTGTGAACATGTATTTATAAGTTACACTTGTGTTTGAATCCTGCAGCTTATCACACATTTGATTTCCATGTGTGACAACTGCAAGTGTCCAGAGTGAGGACAGACTGAGGGACCCACTGCTGCACATCATCTGTGAGGCTTTGCACCCCTGATGATCCACCAGGACAAACTCAGCAGTGTGTGAGGAAGAGGAAGAGCCAGCAGCAGCTGACAGATGGAGAGAATAGACAGACTGTTCCCTGTTTGTGAAGGACTGCTAGAAAAGTTTGAAATAACTAATTGTCTGTCCTGAATCAGTCTTATTAGGTAATGTTCAAATAATGTTATCATTCCAGTGTTTTCAGTGTGGGAGAAAGTACTCAGGGCCTTCAAGTTAAACACTATGAAAGGCAGCAACAAGTTTAATATTCAGAAACCTAAAGTATGTATCAGCAGCAGAATGGAGCTAAAATAAATGTTTGTTTCAGTTCTATGAAGCTTTGAGTATTTTGGATTAGTAGTACTGCTGTGTTTGTTGCATCATATTGCTGTAATTGTTTATATGCTTTATATATTCTGAGGTAAGTTGATCTATAGTGTTACATCATATTCAATAAGGATGTTATGTGTTTGTATACTTTCTGCCCAGTTTGACCCATTTAGCAGAAGTCAGCCTGTTTAAGGCTCTGATATCTATTCTGTATGACTTAAAGCAGTTATGACATGGTCTGATTTTCTCACCCAATAAAGGAATATTTAATATATCAGTCTACTCTTCATTCTATCAGCAACAGTTATCACAGCTCGTACATTTGCTTTTTACACATGTATGTAAGCACTGAGCCAAATTTAGTAATGCCAACATATTAAAAGAACAATATTTGTCTCTTATATATGATACATCTATATATACACTGTCAAAGATACTTGTCTTTGAGTGAAGATTTAAGGTGACAGGAAATATAAACAATTGCAACTTGAATCTTTACTGAAGCTCAGTATTAGACACAGAGTTCACTCACATGAATTTCACTCACATGTGCTGTACCAGTGTACCTGCACATGTGACAATAGAAGTGATTTGATTTGAGAGTTCAGACTCACTGCTGTAATAACTTATAATGATTAATATAATAACTATAATATTGGCCATATCATATTTACACTGACTATAGTCTCATGAACAACATTAGCTAATTGTTATTTACTAGCTAATCTTAAAATGACTGTTCAGTACAGATATGAAGGCCAACAATCATGTTTTACAGTTCTGTGGTCTCAGCCTCAGATACTTATTAAATCACACAAAGCACGTGTAGAAACAAACAAACAAATAAACAAAATATGTTCTCCTTCATTTCTGTCAACCACACGTTTCCAGCTATCATGGTTGCTAGGCAACCTGGGCAGCGCGACCGAGGCTAGACCGTCCAATTTCACAAGCCTCGCACTTCCGGCCTTAGCGGTCTTTGAGTACGCGGCCCTTGAGGACCGTTGAGGCTGTGTACTTTAAGGCTGCAGAGCCTGAATTGGGATACAGCCTATGTGTCACGGCTGAGCAGCCGGTGTGTTTGTGGAGTGGACCCAAGTGCAACCACAGAAGAAGAGAGAAGTTTAAACAAAAGGCGAGCCCTTTATTTGGCTGGAAAAAAAAAAAAAAACACAGGAATACGAAACAAGGCAAAGCATACAGGGGGAGTAAACTAAAACTACAAACTAAACTGGGAAAAACTAGACTATGTCAACTATGACAAAGTGACATGAATATAATTCTGAGTAGGAGCATGCAAGAAACTATGATGAGAAAACATGAACATGAACATGACCTGAACAGAATGATGAAATACGTACTTTTAACCTGACGTGATGTGGGGGACGGAAAACAGCTGTTTTCCAAGTGTTTCCACTTTCCCTGATCACCTCCTGTGGGTATTAGGCCTGACTGGAATACACATAATGATGCCACAGGGGAAGTAAAACAAAACACAGTGAACATGGAAATACTAGACTCTTCAAAGTAAAACAGGAAACGTGGAGAGACATAGACATGATAACATATGATAGACTAACACAGAAGACAGGAAAAGGCTCACAAACCAGAGACCTAGGTGGTAACACAACTAGGCTAAACTTCAATTAAACCCTAACTAAGAACTAGAAAGCGAAAATTTCAGAAGAAATTTTAAGTGTGCCTATGCCGCTGGTAACCAGTGTAGTTTGCCATTCATACAGCTACAGAGAGCAAAACTTAGCAGAGCAGCCATTCTCCACCATGAACTATGGTAAAAACAAACACCGCTCGCGCCTCACAGATGACAGCTTACAGTTTTGGGTAAAGATGAAGTGATTTTGTACAGCCCCGATTTGCAGACGCTGTGCACATAGTTTCATGAGCAGAAGTCCCATTGTACCACGGCAGACCCGACAATGTTTGCATGAACACGCTTTGAAGCATTATGTTATGGACCACTTTTCACACATGGTTGGTGTACCCACACAGCCGGCTGTAGCTTTTCAACTCACAGCCTGACACACACCCAAAAAACAGCCGAGAGAGCACAGACTACGCCAGAGAGGCGTGATTGCAGATGCCGCTCAGGTGGGTCCACCTCCCCTGCAGCGGCACTGCAGACCACGCCCCGCCACACACATCAATCACGTAAAATAAATATTTATGCACTTTTGCATTCACTTTTTGTTTTTTGTTATTTTTACACAGTGTTCTGAATGATTAACAGTGGTCTACAGCCAATCTTGTGTATTATTATACAAACTTTGGTTGTAAGATGCCCTACCTGGCCCCCTGGCAAAAGCTTTGCTAGATCCGCCCCTGCACAGTTACCAGCTGTCAGCTAAATAAAAAAGGAGCTTGGTGTTTATTTCTCTCAGAAACAGTTCATAACTTCCCTTCAACTCATTCATGTCACCTAAAAAAAAGGTAAACCTGTTTCTCCATCACCAGTTCAGCTCTAATGATTCGGTAAGGTCATCTCCTGGTTTCCACCAGCCGCTTCTACAGCTGTGGCTCCAGCAAACATCAGCTGATACTAGAAATTAAAATCAAATGAATTCTAACAACAGCTGATCAAGCTTAAACGTGCTGCTGTTGTTTAGCGCAATAAACAAACAAGAGAGAAAAGCCGATCATTGATCAGTTTCATGACTGAAGTTTGAACAGGCGAGAGAATGACAGGGGAGGCTGTCATAAAGTTCAACATCAGTAACTTAGCGCGCACACAGCTGTATAGAAACTCCGTCGTGCTAGCTAGCACGCAGTACGAGTTATTATAACTGATTGTAAAAAGTCAGCACAACGAAAATAAACTACACCTAAACTCGGTTTATATCTGACCCAAATAGAGTGCAGTTCATAACTTCTTACCTGAAATTCAGTTCACCTCACGCTCTGACCGGCAGCCGCCTGCTTCTCCTGCCTTCGGTTTCCCTGATCCACGATCTACCACCGGTCGATCGGCGGTCGCCTCGCCGCCTCGTATGTCTCGTTCCCTGCATGCTCTGTCTGACACACACCGGTGGATAGCTGCCCTGGGTTGTAGCTCCGTGTCAGCGACCACCAAACAACCCACTTATTTTTTCCACATCGACCAGCATCTGAACAATCCACCGCCTTTCACTGTTTGTACCGTTACTAAAAAAAAAAAACCCCTCATCGGCTCATAAAAACGAAAAATAAGTCCAGCTATGACCCTGAGTCAAAAAGACAGCCAACTCCGGTTAGCTAGCTAGCTGTCTAGCTCTTTGCAGGCACCGAAACCATCAGAGCTAATATGGGATGTCTTGGTAACACGAGCAGATATTTTAAGTTTACATCTGGCCAATCCACCACCTTTCACTGTTTATACCGTTACTAAAATGAATGAATAAATAAATCATCGGTCCATATAAACGAAAAATAAGTCCAGCTGTGACCACGAGATATTGCGAAGGACCGGGGGTGAAACGATAGTAAGCCGCCCTCACTGTCATCCAGGCCGGCTGTAGCTTGTTAGCAAAGCCGCGCTAGCTAGCTAGCCAGCTAGCCTCAGGCAGAAACGACATCGTCAGAACACGGTTGCTAATATGGGATGTTTTGACAAAACGAGCAGATATTTGAAGTTTACACAACTACATTCTCGCCTGAAAATATCTTAAAAGTTTATTTTGTGACCTAGAAACAGTATTAAGAGGAAAATAAAAACTAAGTGATGGCTGCCATTGTTTGACTCGGCAGAGGCGTGCTATGAATTGTGGGATATTGAGTTTTCCACCAAGCATTACCGTAACTTTTGAATGATTAGCGCAACCTTAAAAATTCCAATGGCTCCTGAAAGCAGCGACGCTGTGCGCACCGTTGATATTGTCATCATTACGGTAATCCAAATAAGGGTAGACAGGCCGTACTACTCCCGGCATACCACTAGAGAGAGCCAACACACCACAAATGAAGTTTGAAATTTGTATCAGTGGGACCAAAAGATGGAGCCAACACACCACAAATGAAGTCTGTTTCTATGGCGCCAAAAGAAGAATCTTTCTAAATTTGCACTAAAATATTAATATTTAAAAAACTATAAAAGTCATAAACACCAAAAGTGTATACCATACTAGTCCAGCTCCAGCCGCACAAAATGATCTAACATATGTAACCCTATTGTCAAAACTGTTTGGCAGAGAAGCGCGGGAAAATTTTCACTAAAATATTAATATTTAAAAAACTATAATAGTCATAAACACCAAAAGTCATAGCACACCATTCCTGATCCAGCCGCACAAAATGAGGTAACATATAAGCCGCACAAAATGAGGTAACATATATGAAGGTTGTCTCAAAACTGCGAGGCGAGATTCGCTGCAAAATTTCAGGCGGAAACTGAAGAATAATAATAATAATAATAATAATAATAATAATAAATCCGACGAATAGTAATATGTGTGCCTCTTGGCATAGGCACACATAATAACACCACAAGAACGTAACATATTTTAATATAACCTAAGAAATCAAAAATACAAAATAAACTCAAAACACAGGGTCACAGACTCTGCCCCTGACACTAGGGATCAGTTAATGCTTTAATGAGGATGGAAATTATGTGAAATTATGTTTTTACAATCATTAGAGCTTGATCTAAATGTCAAGAAGATTTTGGGCCGATTTGTTATACAGAGCTCTCCGTTTGCATGATTTGGGAGAAAGGGCTTCATCCCTCCAGTACAGTTCAAATTCTTTGAGAATCAGTGCCAAGGAGCATTGAAGATGTTCTTTTCAGTGGCAACTAGACACTAGAATTTTTTTTAATGTATACAGGTCCTTCTCAAAAAATTAGCATATTGTGATAAAGTTCATTATTTTCTGCAATGTACTGATAAACATTAGACTTTCATATATTTTAGATTCATTACACACAACTGAAGTAGTTCAAGCCTTTCATTGTTTTAATATTGATGATTTTGGCATACATAACTCATGAAAACCCAAAATTCCTGTCTCAAAAAATTAGCATATCATGAAAAGGTTCACTAAACGAGCTATTAACCTAATCATCTGAATCAACGAATTAACTCTAAACACCTGCAAAAGATTCCTGAGGCTTTTAAAAACTCCCAGCCTGGTTCATTACTCAAAACCGCAATCATGGGTAAGACTGCCGACCTGACTGCTGTCCAGAAGGCCATCATTGACACCCTCAAGCAACAGGGTAAGACACAGAAAGAAATTTCTGAACGAATAGGCTGTTCCCAGAGTGCTGTATCAAGGCACCTCAGTGGGAAGTCTGTGGGAAGGAAAAAGTGTGGCAGAAAACGCTGCACAACGAGAAGTGGTGACCGGACCCTGAGGAAGATTGTGGAGAAGAACCAATTCCAGACCTTGGGGGACCTGTGGAAGAAGTGGACTGAGTCTGGAGTAGAAACATCCAGAGCCACCGTGTACAGGCGTGTGCAGGAAATGGGCGACAGGTGCCGCATTCCCCAGGTCAAGCCACTTTTGAACCAGAAACAGCGGCAGAAGTGCCTGACCTGGGCTACAGAGAAGCAGCACTGGACTGTTGCTCAGTGGTCCAAAGTACTTTTTTCGGATGAAAGCAACTTTTGCATGTCATTCGGAAATCAAGGTGCCAGAGTCTGGAGGAAGACTGGGGAGAGGGAAATGCCAAAATGCCTGAAGTCCAGTGTCAAGTACCCACAGTCAGTGATGGTCTGGGGTGCCATGTCAGCTGCCGGTGTTGGTCCACTGTGTTTTATCAAGGGCAGGGTCAATGCAGCTAGCTATCAGGAGATTTTGGAGCACTTCATGCTTCCATCTGCTGAAAAGCTTTATGGAAATGAAGATTTCATTTTTCAGCACGACCTGGCACCTGCTCACAGTGCCAAAACCACTGGTAAATGGTTTACTGACCATGGTATTACTGTGCTCAATTGGCCTGCCAACTCTCCTGACCTGAACCCCATAGAGAATCTGTGGGATATTGTGAAGAGAAAGTTGAGAGACGCAAGACCCAACACTCTGGATGAGCTTAAGGCCACTATCGAAGCATCCTGGGCCTCCATAACACCTCAGCAGTGCCACAGGCTGATTGCCTCCATGCCACGCCGCATTGAAGCAGTCATTTCTGCAAAAGGATTCCCAACCAAGTATTGAGTGCATAACTGAACATAATTATTTGAAGGTTGACTTTTTTTGTATTAAAAACACTTTTCTTTTATTGGTCGGATGAAATATGCTAATTTTTTGAGACAGGAATTTTGGGTTTTCATGAGTTATGTATGCCAAAATCATCAATATTAAAACAATGAAAGGCTTGAACTACTTCAGTTGTGTGTAATGAATCTAAAATATATGAAAGTCTAATGTTTATCAGTACATTACAGGAAATAATGAACTTTATCACAATATGCTAATTTTTTGAGAAGGACCTGTATATATTTCAGTTTATTGTAGGCAAATATGTCTTTATGTATTTTTTTTTTAGTATTTATGGATTTATTACAATTAACCTACACTGTATAACATGTGAAAAATGAAAAAAAAATATTTTTGAGAATCAAAAAGGTCTCAGTTTATACTGACACATATTAAATCAAGTTTTAAATTCCATTTCAAGTTGATGATTTCATTATTGATTGATTTGATATCATCAGAGGAAGAAGTCCCCAAAAAACCCATTTCATCCATTTTCAAAACTCATATATTCAAAATAAAAATATATGTTCTTTAAATGTGTAACACTGCAATGATTTCATTTTTTTAGATCAGTTGGTAAAACTGAAAAGGAAGGAGTGAATTATTTTGTTGAGTTTGTTTGTTTCAGAGTCAGAGAGCCGTGTCTCTCTACAGTCAGAGGTTTTTGTACGGCGCCTCAATGAGTTTGTATCACTGTGGTGGACTTTTGGTGGAGGAACCAGACTGGAATTTGGAAGTAAGTCAGACTTAGAGCTTTTTTAATTTATACATTTATAACATTTATATTAACTTTATTTCATACCCCCAAAAATATTATGTAATTATAAAGTGAGCTTTTAAAATGTACATTCAAAAACTCATTACATTTTCCAATGCAAGCCTAGGATACTTCATTGTATTAATTATTATTTCTGGTTCTGATGATAAAGTTGTATTTTGAGGGCTTGTAGGTTTAGTTCAGTCTAACAGAGTCAGAGAGCCGTGTCTCTCTACAGTCAGAGGTTTTTGTACGGTGGCTAAATGAGTTTGTGTCACTGTGGTGGACTTTTGGTGGAGGAACCAGACTGGATGTTGGAAGTAAGTTGAAAAAATACATTTCTGTCATTCAGGCATTCTGACAAGCAAAGAAAAAACCTAATATTTAATAATAAACACAGTTTAATTATTTTAAAAAGATTCAGGGTGGATGTTTGCCCTCTTTGACAGGGCTAATTAAGATTAGCTCTGCAACATTAATATTTTTTTTCTCTCCATTTCTGTCAAAGTGAAACAGAAATAACTTTTATTATATACACTAATTTTAAAGCTAAACTTCTACTGTAAATGTTTCCACATCTGCTTCTTTTATTTCCAGTGTAGTTTGAACATATTTCAGGTCAAACTGTGTGATGATTCTCTCTGTGCTGATATGCATGAGAGGTTTCTTAAAGGGAAGTGAAACAATGTGTGAGTGAATGACTGGTGGAGCAGAAAAAACACCTGACAGAAACTTCTTAACGGAGAAATTCAAATTGTGGTTCCTGTGCTCTAAGCTGATTGGTGTTTCCTAGGTGATACCCGCCCCGCCCTGAAGGTGCTGGGTCCTTCTAGTGAGGAGCTGATGCAGGGAATGGCCACACTCACATGTCTGGCCAACAAGGGCTTCCCCTCAGACTGGAGGCTGTCCTGGAAGGTGGATGGCAGTGGCAGCATCAGCCGGGAGGAGAGCAGGAGCCCTGTGGTGCAGGAGAACGATGGCCTCTACAGCTGGAGCAGCACCCTGAGGCTCCCTGCATACCAGTGGGAGAAGGTGGGCTCTGTGACCTGCGAGGCCACCCAGGGCTCCCAGACTCTGGTCTCAGAGATACTGAGGAGAGACCAGTGTTCCCAGTCCTGATGTCAATCACTGAGTCTTTGATGCTGTTTTTCTTGTGGTACTGCTCTTTGGTTATGTGCTGTAATATCCTTTGTTTCCTTGTTACTTCTACTTCTCATATAAAAAAAAAAAACAATAAAAATTGTTGCATTTCATAAATACAAAAATCATAACAAATGCCTCTACATTCATCCTTGTGTGTGTATGATCTGTTCTAAAAAGAATAAAAATCTAATTAGTAAACATGGTCTTTGAGTACTTGAGTTTAACAAATACACCTTAAAATAGAAACATTTAATAAGCCCAACCAAAATAAAAAAAACAAAAGTTATATAATTTGAAAAGATTGACTATGTTGTTATTTCCACATTTAATATACTTTTAAAGAAATAGGAGCCAAGTTGATGGTATATTAGGTATTTCCTCTTCATAATTTCTAGTCTTGATATAGTTATTTCACCTGTTTTTTTTATTACACACACACACACTCACACAGATGACATGACATCTTATATGTCATCTCCACTTCAGTATGTCATGAGTTGTGTGTAGGCAGGATTGGTGGACCCAATGTGCAGATACACAGAGGCAAAAACATGAACTCAAAACAGCTTTACTGCTGAACTTGAATGTAGGCAAGCAGAGAGAATACACATGAGAGAGAGATCACAACTCAAACCAAAGTAAACACAGGGCTTAAATACACAGAGGGAGCGATCAGGAAATGGGAGACAGGAGGGAAATACAGCTGGGACAAATCAGGGCTAACGAGACAGCAAACCAGACACATTAACACGAGACACAGACTTTCAAAGTAAACCACAAAACATAACACAGAAACACAGACTTGACAAGGGGATACAGCTGACAGATGAGGCACAGCAACTAGGGCAAGGGTGTAGATTTGGTTTTGGCATTGGTGGGGACGGATGATTCAACCACCGAACCCTGCCCTGTTTCTTTTTTTCCCCTTTTTGTCTTTGCTTCTTGATAAAAAAAAAAAAGGAGAAATATACTTGCCTACATATGCTATTCTACATGCTTTTAAACCATTTAAAATTTTAATTCATAGTTTTATATGTGAATTATATAATGTTAAATTACTATTAAACAAATGACTAAGTATTTTAGACTTTAGTTTACTTCAGCCATATTCCATATAAATCAGGTATCATACAAAAATAAAAATAGTTTCAAGTACAGTCATGACAATAAAAGAATATGACTTTAAGGACTTAACAACATTACTTCAGTTATAGTACACCAACATCTCTGATACATTAGCACTAAGGGAACACTGAATGACTGGTGGTTTCAGCAAAATTATGCAACATTTTAGGCACTGTTGCCCCGATCAAATCAGTGAGCTGGGATTTTTTATTCTAAACATGAACTACTGTTACAGCAACAGACATGGACTACTGGTGCCCCACACAACAACTCAATGTCCACTATGTGAAGGAGCCAAACACATGTCTTCTCCTCTCATTAACTGAGATAAACTGCTGGCATATTGGTTTTACATCTATACTGTCCAGTCTCTCCTGGTGGACATGGCATACAGCAGCATTGTTTATTCTCATTTGAGTCATTGTTGACCTTAGCCATGTTTTTAGTCTTCTGAGACACTGAAGCTTCTTTCAGCCTCAGTACATGCATTTAATCCTCAGATTAAAATTGTTATTCTGTGCTTGATGTGCCTCACCTTTGGCCCTGGCTCTTCCCCTCTGACTGCACTACGACATATTGCCACCTGATAAAATAACACACTGATTCGTGCCATATAAAAAGTGAGACATGTCAATTCAGATTCTTTGTTAAATATACACTAATGAATCAATTTACATCAGCAGCCTAACAATAGTCATGATAATAAATACTAGTTAATATAGCACCAAAACATCAGTCAGTCACCTGTGATCTCGCCTCTTCACCTCTGTCTGAGCTACAACATAGCAGAGCTGCCTCTGTCACCTGATAAATAACAGTGAGACATTCCACATACATGCAGTCACACATATGCTTCAAATACAGTCATGAACCAACAAGTCATCATCCAATTTCACCTGTGATCTTATATCACCATCACTCTCTGGGCTTTGTGTTGGTTCTACTGTCACCTGACAAATAGGACATACATGACAATAAGAATAAAATGTGTAGCTGCTTCAGTGTTTCTGTCAATTTGTGCAGATCTTGACTCATCAGTAATGTTTGTAGGGTGAGTGCATTTTTAAAACAATTTGTGCAAACTGCACTTCAAGGTGGAATATTTGCAAAATCATGACTACCTCATGATATTTTGTCTCAAAAATTAACCCTATGAATATGTCAGTACCATTAGGATGAAATTATTGTGTCACCAACATTTTAACGTTAGACATATAATTTTAAAAGCCTCTGTAAACTAATATCCTGGCTTGCTCGAGGCTGCTGTTTTCTCTGACAGTTTCAATCAAAATTAGAAATGCTACTCTGGGAGACTGAGATAACTAATAGTGCTGCATGTTGTGCAGTTAGTTTCCAAAACACGTTATTCATGGTTACATACAATTTTAGACTGATGTGGGCCAAAGCCTAGCATAGCCTGTAACGTTATTATGACGATATTTTATGAGTGAACTTGACTTTAAGTGCCTTACAGGTTTCTTTGAAAAATACTTTCTTATATCCAGGTTCTTCCTTTTTGCTGCCATCCTCCTCTCCTCCTTGCAGGTCCTCGCAGCGCAGGCTTGCCGCTGCTAAAACTAAACAGAGCTCCCTGAAAGGCACAGCCAATCACATTGGCCATATTTGTCACATGATGTAGGACTCCAGTAGAGAACGTAATTTAACTCTTTCTGCACCGCTGGGTGAATGAGATGTTGACAGATCGTTTCTTTTTTTCTTTCTATAGGGTTTGTTTTTTTTTACTCGCAGAGATCAAATTATTGGTGGGGACAATTCAGTAATCGCTGGATATTGGTAGGGACGTGTCCCTTCCATCCATGCCAAATCTACGCCCTTGAACTAGGGAACACAGAGACAGAAACCAGAAGACTAGAAATGATAAATAATGGCAAAATCAAAGATCATTAATAATGTAAAACTCAAAACTCTCACAAAACAGTCTGCATTGGTCTCATTTTATCAGAAGCTTAATATTTGGGGTTGTTTTCTATAAATAGCCATAAATGTTTTTAATGGTTTATACCAAAATTCACTGTTTTTCGGGCAATTCACTGAACATTATTGTAGGGTCTTTACCCAAAATATAAAAATATTAAAGTAACTGTTGTTCTGATTTGATGTGATAAAATTGAACATAAAAATATTTAAAATCAAATAACTGCAAATTGTTTAATTGAAGCTATTATTAAATGATGAAATAGTTTATGTCTCTGAGCAGCTGCTTATTCAGATTTTCTTCTTCTCAGTTCCTCTCCAGCTGAGGGAGGTTTTTGTACAGTGTTGTTTCACTGTGTGAGTGGGTAGTTGTGATGCTGCTCACAGTGATAAACTCCTACATCTTCAGCCTGAACTCCACTTATGGTCAGAGTGAAGTCAGCTCCAGACTGACGGGAGGTAGCATCATGATCAGCAGTTTAGGAGCTTCCCCAGATTTCTGAAGATACCACACAATGTCATCACTAACACCTGAACTGGCTTTAAATCTGATAGAGACAGACTGTCCTGGAACAAAAGACTGAACTATAACAGTCTGAGTCAGGATGATTTCTGCTGATGAAACTGGAAATACGAAAAAGAACAATTAATGAGATAAATCCATCTTTAAAATGTACATTAATCGAATTTTATAGGTTTTGTCTTTTACATACTGCGTGTTCATGTTGCCATAGTAGGGTTAGTTGGTCACTCATGTTTTGTCTTGCTGTCTTTGGATTTTCCATTAGAAAGACTGTCTTTAATTTTGTGGAGATTCATTCATTCATGGAAATTGTAACAGGGTTTAAAATATTGAAATCATCTGATGGTTGCTTTAAAGAACATGGAGAATATGGTAAAGTGTGTGTGTGTGTGTGTGTGTGTGTGTGTGTGTGTGTGTGCGTGTGTGTGTGTGTGTGTGTGTGTTTCCTCAGTGAACTGTATCAGTCTCTGCAGTATCTTCCAGCTGCAGCAGTCAGTTCAGTTTCTGTTTAGTCTGACTGAGGGAGGTTTTTGTACGACTGTTTTTCACTGTGTGAACACCCACTGACTGTTGATGTTATGGAGACTCTGACAGTAATAAACTGCTGCATCTTCAGCCTGGACTCCACTGATGGTCAGAGTGAAGTCAGAGTTTGATCCACTGCCTGTAAAACGAGCTGGAATCCCTGAATATCGAGTGCTAGTGTAGTAAATAAGCAGTTTAGGAACTCCTCCATCTTTCTGTTGGTACCAAAACATATGGTTATTGTTGTGAGCATCCTGACTGGTCCTACACTTGATGGTGACTGTGTTTCCCACAGCAGAGCTCACTGCTCCAGGCTGAGTCACTGTGATCTGTCCTCTGGACTCTGAGGATACAGAGACAAAAACATAAAGCAGCTTCATGGTTTTGTGGGCTTCATTTCAGAGGGACAGATGTTGATAGAGGAGAGGAGTTTGATTCTCTGGACTTTACCTGTGAAGCAGCAGCAGAGGAGAGTCCAGATGAGGACGCAGATCAAAGTCATGTTTTTGATGAGGAGGATTTCTGTGGCTTCTGTTGTGATGAAGGACAGCTGTCAGTCATCCAGTGTTCAACTCTCAGGACTATAAACTCTCCCAGAGCACTGGAGCATGGTGCTGCTGATGCAAAGTGCCTCTCTATGGAAATGACTGCAACAGGGAGCGGGATCGATCTGATGATGCTGTTGATGATGTTCACTGTAAATTATTTCAAAAAGGGCATTTCTTCCTCCTTCTATGAATAATTCAAGTCTTTTTATCTTGATCTGGTGGTGAATCAACTGATTTTATTATTAGTTGGAAATATATTTCAAATTTTGTATAATTATATTTTTGAGTGATTAAAAAATGTCTTTTTCTTTCTTGTGTTTTAGGTTACAATCATAAATAGGTATTTTTTAAATAGGACATTTTCTGCAATCCTCTTAAAAAACATCTCAGCTGACCAGAGAAGGCAAGAAAATATTTCAAGAACAAACTTGAGCCCTACATTGTAATATAATACTAAGTGTTGACCAGTCTGGACTGTGCAGGGTGCCAGTTTAAGCTCAGTGGGTGCGCAGACGACCACATGCCCCATGGGATTAGGGTAGCGCTGGTCTGAGACCCAGTGTTTTGTGTATTTTAGTTCTATTTCATTGTTTATTGTATTTTTTGGCCATGTTCCCTGTTTTATTTTGTTTTATTTTCATTTTATTTTGAGTCTTGTGTTCTTTGTTCGTTGTATTTGGTTCACTTCTACTGTTCCGTCATTATGTTCATGTCACTCAGCTGTTTCCCCATGTGTTCCCACTTCCCCATATTACCTCCTGTATGTATTTGAGTCACTGAGTCAGTTGCCCAGAGAGTGCAAAAAATGTACATTTTCACTCAAACTTAATTTGAATCTCTTTTCATGTAAATCCTACTGCTTATTTTTATTGTATTTTATTTGTATTTTCCTCAAATGTGTCAAATATATATTTTTATATACATTTAAAATGTCCACTGAGCTGTGAGCCAGGGGGCGGTAATGCACCTTAACATTGGTTGCCAACCAAGAAGAAGAAGCTATGAGCCAGAAGGGAGGGGGTGAGTGAGTGAGTGATTCGTTCATGCTACGATTCAGCACAGGAAAGGGAGGGGGTGAGTAACTCAAATGTGCTGTTAGCGTGTTAGCTGAGCGATGCTACTGTGAACTGAGGAGCTATTGTCTTGATGTGAGCTTTCTACTCAGGGTTTTTTCTTTCAGTTCAGAGCAGAAATGTTTTTGTTAAGAAACTGGCTGTTGTTTTTTTCCCCACAATTTTAATTTTAAGCTAGATATATTTCTACTAGTGAAATTAGTTTGCTAACAGCAACAGGGATGAGTCAGTGAGTCAGTTGGGCTTGTGAATCATGATTCATGAGTCAGTAAAGTGATTCTCGAGTACTGAACGATTCGTTCATGATTCGCACATCATTATCTCATAGTTCTTATAGTTTTTTCATAGTTTTCATGTTTGGTTCAGCCCTCAACCCAAATAAAGGCTCGTTTTTTTGTTGCAACCTGCAACTCCTCTGTCATCATCTGCTTTTGGGTCCTGTTTCAAAAAAACACCAGCACACCCTGCCGTGACAGAACGATCTGACGCAAGATGGACCCAGTGGATGCTGTTCGTGAGGAGGGTCTCACCCGTCTCTGGAACCTGTGAGCATGCATCTCTGGCACCTCAGATGTGTGGATAAAGCAGACGGGAGTAAACATCATGGAGGCAGTTCTTCGCGGCAGTCCCGAGCTGTTGGAGATCCCTTGGGATTTGGCACTGATCCGCTATCTGGTCCGGGCCAAGGAGACGATCCGAGCCCGGGAGTTGCTGGATTACTCTGCGGCACCGAGGCTGCAGCTGCCAGTGGTCTCCACGCCTGCCGTTTCTGCTTCGTCCCCGCGCCTGCTGCTTCTGCTTCATCTCTGTTAGAGGTCTTCGCGCCTGCTCGCCCGCAGTTCTATGAGTTACGGATCCCTTGCTGTCGCCAGCAGCTCCATCATTCGTGGGTCCCATTCCGTCGTCAGCAGGTCCACCATTTGTGGCTCCCATGCTGCCGTCACATTGAGCACAACCGGCGCCTGCCATGCCAGAGCCATGTTCTGCGTGCCTGACGCCTCCCAAGCCAAAGCCACGCAGAGTGTGCCCGGCGCCAGCCAAGCCACTGGGGGCTTTTCTGCCATGGCCTCACCGACGACGTCACCGCTTTGTATGCAGTTCGTCTCAAGGACTTTTTCGCCATCACAGGCCTCCTGGTTGGCCCCCAGAGGTGGATCGGTATCAACTGTTAAACTGTCGACCCCCGAGTCGACCCCCAGAACTATTTGATCATGGGCTATTGTGTTGCCGACCTCCGGGTCGTCCTCAGGAGTTTCATTGAAACTTCAATGACTATTATTCTTTTGACTTTTGGGCTATGTGCTTTTTGTATTGGATTGTCTTGGACTAAAGTGCTGTTAAAATGTAAGCAACAGGACAGAATAAATAGAAAAGTCTGTTTTCCAAAAGACCCCTGCACATGTAAACAGGGCCTCAAAAGTAAAGGACATTTTAAAAATATTCAGAGGAAAGGTACAATTTGTAAAACTTATTTTAGATTTTTAGAAAACTCACTCAGTTAAACACACTTTCAGTGATTCACAATGATGTACAATGCTGACCACAGGATGCAAAAGTTAAACCTGACCACAGCTCAGAATCATTCATCTCTGTTTTAACTTCACATTTGTATATGTTTTGTAGAATAACAGGAAAACCTGTGACACTGGACAGACTTGAGTTTCATGCCCTGAACATGTTTTGTGATGTAGTGTGTAATAACTGCTCATTGTTTTTAACCGAGTGTTTGTGAGTACACACAAAATAGTTTTTTGATGCAGTTTGAAGTTTAATGAATGGAGGTTGAAAATAAATTTTTAATTTTTAGAGTAGTGCTGTCAGCGTAAATCTCATTAAAATTACGTTAACGACATAACTGCATTAACGCGGCAAATCTCCGTTAGGGAGTTAACGCAGGTAGCCCTGTGCATGATGCTGGACGGCGGTAACGCATTAACGAACTAACGCTAACGCGTTGACGCCATCATCGCCAAAACCGCGTTAATGCGGTTATGGCGTTAACATCATTTTAATGAGATTAACGCTGACAGCCCTATTTTTGAGTTTTGAGAAAGAAGCTAAGCTTTAATGTGAAGTACCTTAAAAATTGTGGAAAAAAAAGTAAAATGTAAGGCAAGTGATTGTTATTTTATGTTATGAAATTATGATTTAAAGAATTCATATTGGTGAGTTTGTTTGTTTCAGAGTCAGACAGCCGTGTCTCTCTACAGTCAGAGGTTTTTGTACAGCAGCTCAATGAGTTTGTATCACTGTGGTGGACTTTTGGTGGAGGAACCAGACTGAATGTTGGAAATAAGTTTATACTGTTTTTAAAGAAACTATGTCTAATTGTGAATGTTAGCTTTATAACGTTCATGTAGACGTATTATTATATTACTATTATACCTTGGAGGGTAACTTAATCAGCTTTGCATAGATTTGATGTCGACATTTTTGACATAAAGACAATGTGATTTTCTTTCTATTTTTAAATTACATTTTTTGTTAGGATAAATTAAATGTTACTGTCCTCAAGAAAAACTGGACAGAGTGAAGATAAAGATCTCTGGTGTTTTTACTGTGTCAGAAAAAAATGTAGAATTTACTTTGAAATCATAAAACCACTACAATAAATGACCGAAATCCACATGAGGTAAGTAGACAACTAGCGTATTATACAGAACTGAGGATTTTGAAGCTTAACATCATTTGTAATTGTTGCCACTTCTACTTATTCTATTTACAAAAGATGGGCATTTGACAATGTGCAACATGTCTGGTGTTTCTATTGTATCAGATATCATTTCAAATGTCATTTAAAGTCATGTAAGCAGTAAAAAAAAATTTTGAATCCACATGAAGTGAGTAGTGCTATTGAGTTTCTTATCTCTAACAAGTAATGTCACACAGAACTGATGATTTTGTGGCTAAACTTGTTTTTGTAAATGTTTCCACATCTGCTTCTTTTATTTCCAGTGAAGTTTGAACATATTTCAGGTCAAACTGTGTGATGATTCTCTCTGTGCTGATATGCATGAGAGGTTTCTTAAAGGGAAGTGAAACAATGTGTGAGTGAATGACTGGTGGAGCAGAAAAAACACCTGACAGAAACTTCTTAACGGAGAAAATCAAATTGTGGTTCCTGTCCTCTAAGCTGATTGGTGTTTCCTAGGTGATACCCGCCCTGCCCTGAAGGTGTTGGGTCCCTCCAGTGAGGAACTGAAACAGGGGAAGGCCACGCTCATGTGTCTGGCCAACAAGGGCTTCCCCTCAGACTGGAGGCTGTCCTGGAAGGTGGATGGCAGTGGCAGCATCAGCTGGGAGGAGAGCAGGAGCCCTGTGGTGAAGGAGAATGACGGCCTCTACAGCTGGAGCAGCACCCTGATGCTCCCTGCAGACCACTGGATGAAGGTGGGCTCTGTGACCTGTGAGGCCACCCAGGGCTGCCAGAGTCTGGTGTCAGATCCACTGAGGAGAGACCAGTGTTCCCAGTCCTGATGTCATTTACTGAATCTTCAATGCTGTTTTTCTTGTGGTACTGATCTCTGCTTGTGTGCCAGAACATCCTTTGTTTCTTTGTTACTTTTACTTTTCATATTAAAAAAAACAAAACAATGAAAAAATTTCCATCTCATAATTACAAAAAATGATAACAAATGCCTCTACATTCATACTTTTGTGTCTACTGTCTGTTCTAAAAAGAATAAACGTTAATGAGTAAACATGTTCTTTCAGTACTTGAGTTAAACGAATACACCTTAAAATAGAAAAATTTAATAAAGCCAACCAAAATAAGAAAAATCAATTTTATATCATTTTAAATGGTCGACTACATTGCTATTTCCACATTCTTTTTTTAAAGAAGCCATGTATATAGATGTATATATGTATATATATATTTGAGATGTGCAAAGCAGCCGGTATTTGTATTTGTTGAGGGGGGGAAAGTATTTGTATTTGAGTAAAATTCAAAATAGGCCTAAAAATCCTTTTTTTGTTGCATTACACTTCTAATTAAAGTTATAGGGTAAGTATTCTTTAATTAAATCCATTTTAATAATTATGGATATGCAATATTAGTTGATGTGTTGGCAGACAGTACCAGGAGAGGATGCTTTAAGTGCATTTGCTTATGCATAGCAGATGTTGACAGATGTTTGATGTATCTGCCTCAGCTGATTTGACTTTTCCACACATTACATATCAGTTTGGTTTCATCTGCAGTACTGACTGTAAAATGCTTCCACATAGCAACACTCTTTTCTATTTGATTGCCCAAATCCATGTGGGGAGTTTCAGCTAAGTTAATGAGTGACGGGAAGCTATGCTAAAATTAATTAGTCTATAGCCTACATCTTGCTGTCTGCAAAACTAACTTAAACTAACTTAAACGTACCATATAACTCCCACAAGTGCATAAAATTTAACACAACTACACAATTCAAAAGTAATTAGTTACTTTATTACTTAGTTACTTTTGAAAACCATGATACACAACCTGAAAACATAATAAAGCAATAGAATTTTCAGCCCAATCCTATTTCATCAGCATAATCCATCATATAAAATTAAATCAAATGAAAATGTCTATTTTTAAAACTTGTTTTATTAGTTTTAATCTTTTAATTTTATGCACACTGTATCAAGCAAAAAATAAAATTATATGCCACAGTCTTTGACTTGAAGAAATTTGTTTAACATTTAAACCTATTTTCTGCATATTCAAGCATATAAAATAAAATAATGTTTTGTGTTTACACTCTTTCAAACAGATGCAAGTAAAACACAGCAGAAAATAAATAAAATCAATGATTCAGTAGCACTGAGTCATTCTTAAATGTATTGTCACATGTTTAGCAGGAGTGGAACTGGTGGAGGTTTGCCTGCTGTTGCAGCGGTCATGTCAGTGGGAGGATCCGGGGTTTCTCTGTGAATGTCACATTTCCGTAGCAGCGTGCTCGGTGCTTGCTCACAAGTTTAGGGGTTTTTTCCCTGTAAAAAGAACTTTTCTTCCCACACAGAGTGTACAGTGGACGCTGTTTTTGTCACTCTTTACGGAATCAAACTCAAAGTAATATCAGTACTTCCACGCTTTAAACGCTACATGGTCGTACTCTCTCCAGTGGCGTGTCTAGAAAATTTTTGTTGGGGGGGCCAGGTAGGGGCACAGATTTGGAGAAGGGTGGCAGATGTAATTGGCAGATAATGTTAAAAAAAAATCCTACCAACCGTTAACCATAATTCAATAACCCTATAAACCTAATAACCGAATGCGCTTTTAACTCTTATTAGAATGAGATTTTAACCACTACGGTGCAAAGTTTTTAGATACTGCGTTGATAAAGTACAAGAGATACAATCAGTGCTTTGTCAGTGTTTATTCAGCATTCAAGGACAGCAATATTTGCATAGTATTTTTACTGACATATAGTGCACATATGTTTTGGGCAAAAACATTTTTGAATATTAAGATACGAACATTTTTAACATACAATTGGCAAATTAGCCTAAATTTGCCAATGCAAAACTTTATCTGCCTATTAAAAAAAGAAGATAATCTTCTCACAAACTGGTGTTTGATTTTGAAACAGGAAAAAAGTGGGGAAACAACTGAAAAGACTAACATTTGAATGAAACCTGAAAGCAAGTAAATACTTTCTATGCTGCCTTAGGATAAACTTTGGTAATACTGATGTATAAAGAACAACACTGGCTGATGATGAAATACAGTCAGCTGCACAGCAAAATCGCCAGTGTCAAATTGATACTGTGAGTGTTAAATTTAACACTAGAAAAGTGTCTATATGTGTCCACTCTTTTGAGTGTTAAATTAACACTTTTCAAAGTGTTATATTTTTAACAATGAGCTAGTGTTATTTTAACACTGCACAGAGTTAAAGATTAACACTGAGTAACACTGAACAGTGTCAAAAATATTCTACACTGGTGTTAAGTGTTAAAAAATTAACACCGAATAGTGTTGGTAGTACTTTACACTAGCCCTGGTGTTTAAAAATTCAACACTGAATAGTGTTAATTTTCTAACACTAACACTAGTGTCAGTCAAATCATTAATACCACCAGATTACAATAAACTCCCATTAATCTCTGATATCTCTACTGCTACAATTAACCCCTAACATCTACCCATTACAAAGAAATACAAGACATTAACGTTCCAAAATACTTTGTATTCTGATACACCACAAGTAAACAAGTTATACAAAATTACAGTATGGGACAATGTACATTTTGTCATCAGTGCCATTTGAAAATTGCCTATCATAAGGTCTATAGTACACCAGATCATCTACAGAGATCAGTGCAAAGACATCTAATCCATCCTCAATAACAAATGCATTTAAGTGATCATTGAAATATACTGTTGAAGCCTTACAAGTTAGAAGATAAGCATTGCAATCTCTAACAATTATATTGACAATCTTACTGAACAAAGGCATCTCATTTTCAACACCAGAACAAACATACATCCCAACTTGATGTCAGTATCATGGTATCAGTTGACAAACAGTCAACAACAGATTGTTTTGCATGTGCATGGATGCCATTAACCAGTTCCTCCAATGAACCAACTAAACACTGCACAGTACTTTCAGGAACTCCTGATGATTGTACTTGAGCAATAACAGAGCTGCACATGTTCAGTATTTGCCTTTTTTCAACTGGAACCTGTGTAGTAATTGTCATGGGATGAGCCACATTTACAGGCTGTGAAACAGAGGTTCCATCATTAGGTACAGGCTCAAAATTATTGATGACCTCAGAGTGAAGACAGTCTCCATGTGCTCGGAGTAAGTGCCGCTTGTAACCAGAGTACGTGTGAAAGATAAATGAACATCCAGGCTCTCCACAGGTCAAACGTTAAAAACCTTCCTGGGTACAAACCATGCTGGAACTTCAAATGTCTAAATAACACTGAGCAACTTGTGTGGTGTATCTTGCAAATGTAACAGATGAACATTTCCAGTCAAAGTGCTGAATAGTGGATATCTTTAAACTGTACAATGAAGACTTCCTCTTGTTTCCCTGACCCGAGGACTCTCCTTCACGCTGCCAACATCAATGCCATACACGGTGGTCTGGATGAATGTGTAGAAGTTGTCCAATGCCTTGTCAAAGGACACGGCAAATAAAAAATGTGCCTTGAAAAGTTTTGCCTTGTCAAAACCTGCAACTCCCATCTGTGTCACACAGGGAATGACCTTTTGATCTAAGACAATGTAGAAACTCTGGATGATGTTCTTTCTTTCTCCAACACACAGGACGAATGGCTGAGTGGGGCCAGCCTTAAGAAAAGCCTCCGTGCTACCGCCCACCTGAGGGAGAGAAAGAAACCAAGTGATTCACATTAAACAAAATTGGTAATCTGATGTTGAGGCATAGCTGCCTGAAATTATGACAATATTAAAATGTTTCACTCTGCGCGCACAATTATTTTTGTTTCAATGTGTACATTTAGTTTTAATAGAAACAATGACATGTCAGTCCTGCAACACCAAGCCTGTCTGGGATAGATACATCTGCTGCACGTTGGATCACCTTGCCATCTTAAAATATCAGCCCTTGATAATTTGCATCTGTTCTCATCAAAAGAGAAATATACAATTCTAAAAATCATACCTTGATGAATTTCATTAGGTGGTGAGCAGCATCTGATGTGCTAATCTTTGAAGACTTCCCTCCCTTAGATGTTGGAGGTAACAAGTGAAGCAGCAAAAGCTGGCAGTCACCTCGCAGTCCCAAACTACAGAATAGGAATTAAGATCATCACAATTACTGTCATTTAAAGGACCACAGCAGTCATTTTTTCCACGTTATGTAATACCATGATGACATTTTAGACACCCGATAATTTTTCAAATAAGGCAGTTTTCCAGTGGCTTGGTATACAAATTTCTTTCTAGAGACTTAAAATCTTCTGGCCACCACGTGAAGTACATATCGAGTCATAACAATAGTAAGATTACGTAACTTTTTTTGTGTTCAAACTACATTAAATGTCATTTCAGGTTTAACATGTTTGTAAGCTTGTTTTCATACCATACAGAAATGAACAGAAACCCAATGTGATTTAGAAAATGGACAGCTGTATTCCAATTTGTAGTAAAGGTTTACCGGTATGGTCCAGTGATATATTGTGTTGTGGGAATTAAGCAAATGCTGTAAAGGCATGCAAAATCTACCATTTCCAACTTACACTTACCACCCTCGTCAGAGTAACGCTGTGCAGAAATGAGCAGCTCATCCAATTCTGTACTCTGAGACAGATTTTTGCAATCTTTGATGATCCTTGGCTTGGTTGGCCACTTTGCAAGGACCTTAGCAGACACTTCCTCCCCAACAAACAGCATTGTGAAGTCTTGGTCAATCTTAAACACAAAGTGTAACAACAGAAACAACACATTAACAAGAAAACAAACAAAGGAACCACAAACCTGTCACTAAATCATTTTATGCCTTACCAAGCCAGGTGTATACAGAAATCTTGGGAAAAGGTCCAGGACAGTAGAAGCTGTGGCAGGTTCTTGAACCACTTTTTGCCTATGTTGAAATGTCACCTTCATGTTGTCTTTGACATGTTTCATGTCAGTTGAGTGCCTCTTCCTTGCATTCATCACCTGACAACAGCCTCACATTTGAACACAGGTTGCGAGGAGTCTTGGGGCTGTCTTGAAAAGCTGACTTTGATTTCTTCATCTCTTCTCAGGAACCAGCATATCACCACCTTCCAAGAGTAGAATAAGGTCAAGCATATAACACCATTTCTTTGCAAAATATCTAGCATGTCTAGTCCCTTTAGACTGAGCTAAAATTCATTTTGTTAAGAAAAAACATCCTTGGTCCATCTTTAAGTAGTACAAGCTGTGTAACATGACTGCAATACAGTATTCTCTCAATTATAGAAGGGGTCAGTAGAAACCATATTTCTATTTTTTTATATATTTTAAGCCATAAAAACCCTCCCCACTCTCTAACAAACCCTAATATAACCCTGTTATTCATTTTTAGACTAGAAAATGCTTAATTTACCATGAAAAAAATTTAATCTAAAAAAAAGAAAAATACCTACTGGCTACAGAAATGCGCACTATAATGAAATTCCCATAATTTACAAGATGTAGGGGCCATTATAGTGTAAAAATACTCTCAGGTTACCCTTAAGCATCCTAGTTCACCTAAGGCAGGGTCTCAAACTTAAATGAGCTGTCATCTCATTGGAGGGCCACTTCAGTGTTCAAGTAGTAAAAAAAACAGAAACCACAAAGAAAACACCCACAAATATTCCTGACAATGTAGCGTTTGGTTTGTTTGTTTTCAAATTTCAAATATTGTATAACAAGACAAAACTGAAAATATGAACACATTTCCCCCCCTCTCACTCTTAACTAACCGATGCCTTTAATTGAACTACCAAATGAACACAATGGTCCTCTCTTTCTGGTCAGACACTTTGCAGCACTTCTGCTGTAATTTTGTTCATATTTAACAAAATAAAAATGCAGAAATAAGTGTACACATTAGTTTTTGACTCTCACTGAACTAACAAAGCCAATCCCTCCACATGTTTGTACTCTCTTGTTACCTCGGTCAGGTCCGCGGCTCTAAACCGTGGTAAAGAGACCTCTGGCTAATACGTCGGGTTGTCGGGCTTGTAGCTTTACTGTCAGTGAACACAGTGTACAGTCGAGTCTTAACAGCTTTCTTACAACCAGGCACTCCTTTTGGCGGCAGTGGTTATTATTATATTTACATGCTTTCTTCTTCCATTTCTCCTCGGTAACAGCTCCTACTTTCTCCCTCTCTTGCGCTCAAACACACAACGTTCTACCTACAGCACGGACTACACTGCCCATGAGGGCCTGTAACACTCTGCCCTTATTGCCTTCATATTAAATCATTTTTGGCTAATGACCAAAAAAAAAGTCACTTCAAGGGCCAAATTGCATTATACTTCTTCACCTCAATATACAGGCCGCAAGAAGGGGTGACGTGGGCCGCAAGTGGCCTCTGGGCCGGGAGTTTGAGACCACTGACCCTAAGGCTTTGGCAGTTTAATTCGAAAATAAATAAAAGGCATTTAATAAAAACTGTGACATATATTAAGTAATATTCATTACAGTCTGCCAATAGCCAGATTATGCTAAATGAATATTAGGAAAGTAACTGGTACTTTGCAGAGTTCTAGCTAGCAGTAGCCCAGCTAAACAAAAAACAGTTAAAATTCAAATATGATACTTAAAGATGATGTATTTTGATATAAATACTATTTTTTTTACTAGTTATCATGTTACTTGTTCTAACATCTATCTAAAACTTAATATTTAACCGAATAAAACTTACCGCAGCAGCAAGAAAAAATGGCGACCGAAGATTCTGAAATGCGAAGCTCCACAGGAAATGAAGGTGTGGTCTAATTTAACACCCACAGTGTTAAAATGCAGTAACGACTAAAATCCACACCAACACTTTTCAGGAATCAACTCCCGATGTGTTATTTTAACTCGATTAAGTGTTGAACTAACTTGGAACTCTGTTGAATTCTACTAACACTGAAAAATCAACACTGGCATTTTTGCTGTGTGGCATGGTGACACTGCCAGTATTAACCTGCAGGGCTGGACTGTGACAAAAAAATCAGGCATTTTGACTAGAGACCGGCCCACCAGGTATTAAAGCCATAAAGCCTTTGAATGAAAACAAACGCTGTAGTGACAGTGATGTACACTGTCTTTTTGGTATATGTACGATTTCTATACATTTTACGTCAGATAAAAACTTTGTTCGCAAGATTCAGATAATTATTTAATAAAAGCTAGACATTTTAAATGAGAATAAGAAAGTATTTCTTTGTGCCTCCCTTTCCCTGTTAATGCCCTACCTGGCCCCCTGGTATAACTTTCCTAGACCTGCCCCTGCACAGTTACCAGCTGTCAGCTACATAGAAAAGGATCCTGGTGTTATTTGTCTCTCAGAAACAGTTCATAACTTCCCTTCAACTCATTCATGTCACCTAAAAGGTAAACCTGTTTCTCCATCACCTGTTCAGCTCTGATGATTTGGTAAGGACATCTCCTGGTTTCATCTTCATGTTTCCCTCTCACCACATATCCAGACCGACATCGTGACCAGCAGCTTTTACAGATGTGGCTCCAGCAAACATCAGCTGATACTAGAAATTAATATTAAATAAATTCTAACAACAGCTGATCAAGCTTAAACGTGCTGCTGTTGTTTAGGGTGACATCCGCTGGTTTCCTCTTTCTGGCGCAAAGTGGGCGATAAATAAAAAAGAGAGAAAAGCAGAGCAGCTGATCATTGATCAGTTTCATGATTGAAGTAGCAACAGGAGAGGGAGGGGGAGAGAATGAGAGAAGAAGAGGCAGCTGTGCAGCAAAGACACAGAATAAATCCAGCTTTGTGTCTTTTTCCATTCTAGCTGAAGTCCGGGACAAACTGCGTCTCTTCTCAGCTCAATACGAAACGTGTAATACTTTCTCTGAATGCGGGACCATTCCATTTTTAAGGAGCCGTTGGCAACTCTACTAACTAACCTTATGAATAAAATAAAGTTCACTATCAGTAACATCACAGCACCCACCCAGCTATATAGAAACTCCGTCATGCTAGCTAGTACGCAGTATGAGTTATTGTAACTGACTGTAAAAAGTCAGCACAAAGAAAATAAACTCCACCTAAACTTGGTTTATATCTGACTCAGATAGACTGCAGGTCATAATCGGGTGCGAGAATGCATGATCATATGACGCCAGTTTTAGCCAAGTTACACTAGCCCTGTGAAATTTCGCATTGATTTTAAAATTCTTTTATTCACTTATAAAATCTTAAATAACACGGCCCCTAGCTATTTAACAGAACTTCTTCATTTGTATAATCCTATAAAAGCACTAAGATCTTCTAACCAGATGCTCTTAATGCAACCTAAGTCTAGGTTGAAAACCAGAGGTGACCGTGCCTTTGCCATTGTAGCTCCTAGACTGTGGAACAACCTCCCTATTGCCATTCGCTCTTCTGAGACTGTTCAGTCTTTTAAATCTCGTTTAAAGACCCATCTGTTTTCTCTGGCTTCGATGTAAGATAGTTTGATTATCATTTGGTTGGTTTTTATGGTTGTCTCCTCCTGCGTTGTATCTGTCTTATCTTATTTTTATCTGTCTTATTTTATTTTATTTTTTAATTTGTGAAGCACTTTGATCAAAACTGTTGTTTTTAAATGTGCTATATAAATAAATTTTGATTTGATTTGATTTGATAACTTCTTACCTGAAGTTCAGTTCACCTGACACTCGGACCAGCGCCCTCCTCGGTAATGTTCATGCCATTACAAAAAAAATAAATAAATAAGTCATCAGCCCACCAGGCAAATGCCCGGTATGCCCGATGGCCAGTCCAGCTATGAATGTGAGCATGAATGGTTGTCCATCTCTTTCTCTATCCTGGGTGTATCCTGTCTCTTTTCCCAATAACAGCTGAGAGAGGCTCCAGCATCCTCTTCACTTAGTCCTGAATCTGCATGGACCCACATGCTCCTGGTCCTAAATAATTCTGATATTTTAATGGGACAGAGCAGAACTTAACTAAACTTCATGCAGGAGGGAAAATGTCAGGACAAGACACGTTACTTGACTCATGAAGTCAACCTTTTCATGAACTGAAAATTGAGAAAACTGATAATTAAAAGTCAAAGGCATTTTGAAGCAGCTCAAACTGTAAACATTAACGTGATTCAGAGCACTGTTAGAAATCTTTTTATCATAATTGTGTCATAATAATCCATCAATATTTCAAAGTGTATTTTCTCCTGCTCCCTTTAGGTCACTGCAATCCACTTTTTCAACAAACTCATTAGTTCCTGGGTGTTTTCAAATTAAAAGCCTTCTAGCATCTCACTGGTTAGAACAACTTGATTTCTACAGAAGGTTTTCATTGTGAAACAGTTGTAGGAACTAAAAAACTGTTCAGTTCAGTCCAGTTCAATTTTATTTATGTAACATCAACTCACAACAGTTACTACTGTAAAGTTTAAAAAAACTTACAAGAATACAGAACAACGCCAAAAATCAGAGAGCCCCCTCTGACCAAGTATTCTTCAGGATGATTATTCATGATGATACTAAAAACATGAGAAGTCCAAATCATTTAAAATTTAAAATATTTCCTGCATTTCCAACAATGTCAGTTGTAAACGTAATTCTGTGAATGTGTTCATCCTTGTCAATCATAACTATTTAAACACAGTAAAGTCCACAATTTTAAATCACTACATTATTTTTCACAAGCAATGGTGTTTGCAGAGTTCACACTAAATATTTGAGCATATTATTTTCAATGAAGAATGAAAGCATGAAAGAATGAAAATGTGCTCATTCTTGTCACATTTTTTGTCATGGTCTCCGTGCCTGCCCAGCCGGCCCCACAAGGCTACATGTGCTGTTTTGGTTCTCTCTCTCTCCCTCTCTGCCTGGGCGGAGCTCACTGTGGGCTCCCGCCCTTGGCCCACACACCTGACAACAATCACCTGTCATCACCGGGAGCACTATTTGAGGCTGGAACACAGCTCCTCTCGTCGCTGGATGATTGTACTACATACGTTAGTGTTTCTTACAGCTCCTGTGAACCTGTGCTTAATAATTTGAGATTCGTGATTAGTTTGTGACTTCCCTTCTCTTCTACTTCAGACCTTCCTCCCCGGACCTGTGACCTCCCTGCCGTGTGAACGTGTGTGAGTGTGGGCAAGAAGACGTGAGCGAGTGTGAGAGAGCTACCCTGTGATTCCTTGGAGTTTTGGATTCCCTTCACTGTATATATTGTGCACTGGTGCTGTAAATAAACTGTTTTTGGAGACGTATAACTGCTCTGCGCCTGAGTTCCTACAACCAGATTGTGACATTTTTTATGACTTGTTACTTGTTCAATTCCTGAATATGATACTGCAGATAATAAAGGGATTGATGGATATTTTGACGCTAATTTATTTTTAAAACAGAAATATTTCAGCTCTATAAAATTTCAATTGAATTCAATTTTATCTATATAGCGCCAAATCACAACAAAAGTTGCCTCAAGGCGCTTTATATTGAAAAAAGTGTGTGTGTGTGTGTGTGTGTGTGTGTGTGTGTGTGTGTGTGTGTGTGTCCTCAGTGAACTGTATCAGTCTCTGCAGTATCTTCCAGCTGCAGCAGTCACTTCAGTTTCTGTTCAGTCTGACTGAGGGAGGTTTTTGTACGACTGTTTTTCACTGTGTGAACGAATACTGACTGTTAGCATAGAATTCACCCAGACAGTAATAAACTGCTGCATCTTCAGCCTGGACTCCACTGATGGTCAGAGTGAAGTCAGAGTTTGATCCACTGCCTGTAAAACGAGCTGGAATCCCTGATTGTCGAGTGACACCATTATATATGAGCATTATAGGAGTTTGTCCATCTTTCTGTTGGTACCAGGACAGATCATCACCTTCATCTACCCTATGGCTGGTCCTACACCTGATGTTCACAGATCCTCCCACAGCAGAGCTCACTGCTCCAGGCTGAGTCACTGTGATCTGTCCTCTGGACTCTGAGGATACAGAGACAAAAACATAAAGCAGCTTCATGGTTTTGTGGGCTTCATTTCAGAGGGACAGATGTTGATAGAGGAGAGGAGTTTGATTCTCTGGACTTTACCTGTGAAGCAGCAGCAGAGGAGAGTCCAGATGAGGACGCAGATCAAAGTCATGTTTTTGATGAGGAGGATTTCTGTGGCTTCTGTTGTGATGAAGGACAGCTGTCAGTCATCCAGTGTTCAACTCTCAGGACTATAAACTCTCCCAGAGCACTGGAGCATGGTGCTGCTGATGCAAAGTGCCTCTCTATGGAAATGATCTGACCGACTCACACATTGACTGACTTTGTGTGTTTGTTTGTTTTATGATGTTGTTTTTCTTTGTATTTCATGTTTATGATTGTGTGCATGAGAAACACAAATCAGCAGTTAATGTCAAATTGCTGATCACTGAGCTTTCTGAAGCTGATCAGTCTCTTCATCTGTATGCTAGTTTATATTATATTAGGTGGAGGTAGTTATAGTGTACAAAGCTGAGGTAGAATGTCAATGTCCAAGGTTTTTCTCATTTTCTTTAACAACTCTCGATCTTGATATTTTTTGTCAAATAAAAATCTGAGGAACATAATAGCATATAGAGTTGTCTCTCTTATTATTGTTTTCTTTTATTATTTTCATATGGTAAACCTTCGTTCTATAAATAGATTCTGATTCCATCGGTCAGCTCTCTGACAGCACTTCCATTCTGCATATCTCTGCATATCCTCAGGTTCATTTGTACAGCAGGATGCTCTTCCTTACTGCAGCGAAATCATGAAGGACAGCTGTCTTCAACATAACATAATATTTTCCTCTCAGTGATTCCTGATTAAATAAATAATTCATGGCACCTTGATAAAAAACAAGTTTTATTTCCACCAGTGAAAAAAGTGAAACAGTTTAAGCAGAAAAAAACATTTTAGACACATTTCTAACAAAGATGATTTTAACTGTGTGTCTTTTAGAACTGAAGAAGCTTCTCGGATGAGAGGTGAAACATCTTCAAGAAATTTAAAGAAGTCCAGTTTGTTTATTTCTATGCTCCTTACACTACCATGAGCTGGATGACTGAGGATCTGCACAGACTGTTTGTTTCAGAGTTCCTCCATCATAGCAGAACAGCATTGTGGTGAACCTGGCTGCATGCTGAAGCAAAGTTTTCACAGAGAGTCTCACCCTGAACAAGGAGCTCCAGGGTGGCCAGCAGTAGAGTCAGTGACTCTTCACTTTTTCTTAGTGACGATATTTTAAAACACAGCAGAAGATTTATTTTGAACTCATGTTTGTGAAACTCCATCTGCTGAAGAAAATCATAAGTTTTGACTGAAGTCTTCACACATCCACAGTGTTTTGTCAACTTCTGTTTACAAGATCAAACTGAAACATTTATTGTTGTTGCATTTGTTCAATGATTTTCTTTACTGTTCAGAGAGTGTGTGATCTCTTATGCTTTAGTTGTTTACAATAATAACAGTATTCCTATAATAACATAATAATTAGGTGAATATCTAAGGTTTAATATAGAGCCAAATGTGTGTCATCTTTTTATTACCATAGCATTGGGTTTTCTTCAATCATGACAGTTTTTACATTTGCAGTAATATTTTAGATTAGGTTTGGGTAAATGTTCATCATGAAGATATGTTGATTATTATTATTTAGTCCAGCTGAGAGACTGTATAACAAATACAAAGATGTCTGTTATTGTCTGTTTCAGTGCAAAGATTCAATTCAATTCAATTTTATTTATATAGCGCCAAATCACAACAAAAGTCGCCTCAAGGCGCTTTATGTTGTACAGTAGATCGCACAATAATAAATACAGAGAAAAACCCAACAATCATATGACCCCCTATGAGCAAGCACTTTGGCGACAGTGGGAAGGAAAAACTCCCTTTTAACAGGAAGAAACCTCCGACAGAACCAGGCTCAGGGAGGGGCGGGGCCATCTGCTGCGACCGTTTGGGGTGAGAGAAGGAAAACAGGATAAAGACATGCTGTGGAAGAGAGACAGAGATTAATAACAGATACGATTCAATGCAGAGAGGTCTATTAACACATAGTGAGTGAGAAAGGTGACTGGAAAGGAAAAACTCAATGCATCATGGCAATCCCATGATGCATTGATGAAGTCAGACACACAGAAACTGTGACACACTGGATTGTTTGACTTGTTGGCCAATCAGACAGGATGGTCAGTGTCAGGGTCGTTACTAAAAAGAGTAAAACATAAGCCTGAGGCTACAGTCCCACACACTGATGTAAATCCCTGTCCTAATAAAGACGTACATATGATCTTTCTTTTAATATTAAGATACACGATTTGTTCCCAGTGATCACTAATGTCATTAAACAGTTCAGTCTTGAGCTGAGTGATCTCTTCCAGGATGACAGGAAGCACTAGAGATCAATGAATGTTTGAATGAGAATAAAAATGATGTGATTCTCGTGCTGCTTGCTACAGTCACCTGAGCTCGACATCTTTTCCTAATTTCTTGCCTTACAAAACTCTTTATCTCTGCTTGGCCAAAGCTAACAGCCATGTCAACCACCATGTTTTGTGGCTTCCTTTGCAACTCTATCTGCCCTTTCATTTGCCCTTACTCCATAGTGCGCCGGAATCCATAAAAAACAACTGTAAGTCCCATCATGTGTATTCGGAAAAGTGTTTGCTGAACTTCTGCTAAAACTTCTGCTCTACCTTCTGAATGACTGTAGACTGACCAATGATGAACTTGAATCTGAACAAATGACTGCATGTAATGGCCTCATGTCTTCTACCCACTTAACAGGTAATAGCATTGCGAGCATGTCTCCAGTGTATATGGAAAGTCCATCATTAATCCTTTTCCCTATTTCCACCGTAAACTCCGGGACCACAACTGCTACACCAGTTTGACCGGCTGTGTTCTTTGAGGCATCTGTATATATTTGAACAGGGTTATAATAATGTAAGCCTGTACTGTATGAAAATTTAAAATAAATGCCTTATCGTTATTCTTCTTGTCTAACAACGTTAAGTCTACTGTGGCATCAGGAAGTATCCATGGAGGTATTGCTGGTAACGGTACTCTTTGACTAATGTTTAACTGATCCAGTTTAAATTCTGTTGCTCTTCTTCCCACAATCCATCCAAAGCTCTTCGTTTCCCTCCTTTCTTTCTCCCAGCATGGTTTGAGTACTTTATGTGTTGGGTGATCCTGTCCGTGTGTCATGTTTAGGCTGTGTGCAGGCAGGATGAGGACCCAAACGCAAACTCACGGGAAAACAGGACTGAACTCAAAATACAGCTTTATTGCTGACGGAAGTTAAGGCGATACAAAATAATATGAAACTAAACTGGGAAGTCATAAAGGAACTAACTCACGAGGAAACACACGGAGGGGCACACAGTCATGAGGGAGAACGCGACACAGAACTGAGGGAGACGGGGACATAAATACCACAGAGGTTTAACGAGGGAAGTGGGAGTGCACGAGGAACACAGCTGACACATATAATCGTAACGAGACAGGGCAGGAGTGAACACAACATGACGCATACTGACGAGAGACTGTCAAAGTAAAACAGGAAGTACACAGAGGTTCAGACAGGAAGAGAAAGAGACATAACGGGATAACATGGAATAAAACACAAGGAGGGGAAACGAGGGCTCACAGATACACAGAGGGGCACACAGGGGGTAATCAAATAAGGAACATTTTAACAGAACAACCTGGGAACCAAGGCATGTATAAAGAACAAAGTACAAAACACACAAAAACTAAGAATGCTGGGCCCAGGATCATGACACCGTGGCCCCGATTTGCCCAATAATTCAGTTTGAGCTGTTCTCTTCTCATTCCTAATTGCATCTCTCCCATCTCGACCTGTAAAGCTGCTGTTGGAGTTGTTTTAAATGCACCTGTGCAAAGTCTTAATGTCTGATACTGGTCTAACTTTACCAGAGTTGTGTCTGCTGCTGAGTTATATGCTACACATCCATAATCCAATATCTGACCAACCCAGTGTATATGGCCCTCAAAGACGTCCTATCTACTCCCCAGTCACTCTTAACTAAACACCTCATTATATTCAATACTTTTTTACATTTGTCCACCACTTTCTGAATGTGTGCAGCCCATGTTACCCTTTCATCAAACCACAATCCAAGAAACTTAAATTTACTCACCCTTTCTAATTCTTGACTGTACAACTTAAGCTTGACATCCTTACCAACTCTTTTCCTTGTAAAGAACATTATCTTGGTCTTATCAACTGAAAATTTAAAACCCCACTTATATGACCACTCTTCAACTCTTCCAATTATTCCCTGCAGTTTCTTTACAATATGCTCTATATTTTCCCCTCTCTTCCATATTGCTCCATCATCATCAAAAAGCAAACATCCCACCCCTCCCTCTATATCATTAAACACATCTTTTATCATCAAAGAAAATAACAAAGAGCTCACTATGCTCCCTTGAGGTGTACCGTTTTCTCCTGAGAGCTTCTCAGAGTAAACCTTCCCGATCCTCACGTGTATTTGTCTTCCAGTTAAGAAATCCATTATCCACCTGTACATCCGCCCCCTGATGCCCAATGTTCTGATTTTAATTAGTAGGCCTTCTCTCCACATCATATCGTAAGCTTTTTCTATGTCAAAAAACACTGCAACTACACCCTCTTTATTTATTTGTGCTTTCCTGAGTTCATGTTCCAAACACAATACTGGATCCATTGTATTTCTTCCTCTTCAGAACCCACTTTGATGTTTAGATATATAACCTTTACTTTCTACATAGTATATTAATCTTTCATTTATCATTCGTTCCATTACTTTGCAGACATTCGATGTTAAAGCTATAGGCCTATAATTTCCTGGGTTTGTGTCATCCCTCCCTGGTTTACGTATGGGCACCACCACAGCCTCCTTTCAGCTTTGCGGCAGTTTCCCACCCTCTCAAACTCTGTTATACATCTCTAACAAAAGATCTTTAGCTGACTCACTGAGCTGGTTTAACATGATACAGCATACCTGATCTTTTCCTGGTGTTGATAATTTAGATTTCCAGAGTACTCAATGTAATTCTGTCTTTGTAAAAGGAATATTTAATGAATCATCTGTATCCTCTACCAGTTCCAATAAGTCTCTATTCTCTGTAATTGTCATTTCTCTTCCTCGTTGCCCTTCCTCACTAACATTGCCTGAACTGTGGATTTTAACGAAAATTTTTGCCAACACATTTGCCTTTTCCTCATCTTTAACTGCTGTTACCTCTCCATCCCTCAAGATTGGATAACCATACTCCCTTTTCATACCATTCATCCTTCTAATCATTGACCAGATGTTCAGTATGTTTGTCTCCCTCCCCACTGAATTACAAAAACCCCTCCAGAAGTCCCTCTTTGCATTTTTAATGGTACATTTTACCTGAGCTTGCAATCTTTTATTTTATATTCAATGAAATTCTGAAAACTGTGATTCTTCTTTAATGTCTTAAAAGCCTTATTTCGATGTTTAATCACTTTTTCACACTCCTTCGTCCACCAAGGTACAATCTTCTTTTCCCCTCTACCTTCTTTCCTCTTTATCACCCTGCTTGCCGCCTCTAAAACTGCCCTACAAACAGAATAATTTAACTCATCCACCCCCACATTCATATCAATCCTTTGCATTTCTTGATCACTAACTATTCTAAATGTATCCCAATCAGCATCACTAAAACACCACTTCTTCACCCCCTTATTTCCTGTTTCTCTATACTCAACTCAATCGCTGTCATTATAGGATAATGGTCACTGCCTACAGTTGTCTCTTTCAGTACCTGCCATGAACAAATACCTGCCAATGAGTCTGACACTAGTGTGAGGTCAACTGCTGATTCTGCCCCTGTTCTAACATTCACTCTTGTGCCACTTCCATCATTTAAACACACATAATTCTTTATCTCCATCAATTCCTCAATCACTGCTCCATTCTGATCATTACCATTACCCCATAATGTGCTGTGTGCATTAAAGTCCCAAAACCAAATTACTGTTACCCTCCTTTCTATCTCTGCAGACACTAATATAACCTTTAATAACAAAATCTAAAGTAGGTTCAAATCAAATCAAATCAAATCACTTTTATTGTCACATCACATGTGCAGGTACACTGGTACAGTACATGAGAGTGAAATTCTTGTGTGCGAGCTTCACAAGCAACAGAGTTGTGCAAAAAATACAATAACGTAAACAAGGAAATATAAGAATGGCTAAATCTGAGAGTAATAAATATATGTACAATGTATAAGAGTATATGCATTATTGGATGTGTATACTAAATATGTTTTTCTACGTGTGTGTGTGTGTGTGTGTGTGTGTGTGTATATATACATATTTTACAAATTAAATAGAGTAAACAATAAAATAAATATATGAAATATACAGAGGATGGTAGTTGACATGTGCAAAACAGTGGCATTAATGTACAGTATGGAGTGCATAATGTTGAAGTTCCAGTAGTGAGGGTGAGCTGTCTATGACGTGTTCAGCAGTCTGATGGCCTGATGGAAAAAGCTGTCTCTCAGTCTGCTGGTTCGGGACCGGATGCTGCAGAACCTCCTTCCTGATGGAAGTAGTCTGAACAGTTTATGGCTGGGGTGCCTGGAGTCCTTGATGATCCTCCCCGCTTTCCTCAGGCACCGCTTCCTGTAAATGTCCTGGAGGGAGGGAAGCTCACCTCCAATTTGAGTTTGAGGTTTGAGGTTTGAGCCAGGTCTCTTGAATACAGATTACGTCTGGTTTCTTTTTGCATTTTTTGATGAATCCTTTAAATTCTTGTCCATTTGCAATCAAACTTCTGGCGTTCCACTGTAAAATAATCGGATTATACTCTCCCCTGGTCCTCCTGCTTTCCCCTCCCCTCCAATTTTTTTTATTGATATGTTCCCAAGATATATCTTTAATGCCAAAGAACCTCTTTGCTCCTTTCACAATTATTTTAATTTTCTCTGTTTTGTGTTTCACTTGATCTGTGCAATTTATGACATAGGCAATAAACAAAATAATCTTCTCTGCTGTCAGTCCTGTATGAGCTCCTTGTGTTTGTACTAATTCTGACGTTGATGGTTGAACCTTTCCTGTCTCGTCCTTTGCCTTCTCTATCCTTTTGACAGCCTCAGCGTAACTTATGTTGTGAGCTACTTTGACTTTCTCGACCTCCATAGCCTTCTTCCTTACTTCACACCCCCCATAACTCACCCTGTGCTGCCCCCCACAGTTACTGCATTTATCCTGTACACTATCCCCTCATTCGTCATGTCGGTGTTGCCCTCCACACTTGGGGCACCTCTGTTTCCCTTTGCAAACTGCAGCAATGTGTCCATATCTTTGGCATTGATAGCACCTGAGGGGCGGTGGCACGTATGGTCTAACAGGAAAGCTCATGCAACCTATTTTAACTCTCTCTGGCAGGACTGCCTCCTGAAATTCCAATAATACCGACAAACTATTCACCCTCTCCCCATTAATTGTTTTTAACAGTCTTTTTCAAACAGCAGTCGCTTTCTCAAACATCAGATGTGTATCGGATTCAGTACCACATGCGAAAGTGAACTAGGTCGGACATGAAAATATTGGATTTGTACCGTTCACACTGTCATACCATGATCGGATATGTATCGTATAGGATCAAAAAAGTCGGATTTGATGCACTTTCGCCTGCAGTGTGAATGTAGCCTTAGTCTTGCTGTTCAGCGGTGGCTCAATACCATTGTATGTTTGTGTCCTTTGTCAATATATATGCATCTTTGTATGGAGTGGATCAGCCAGTTTATCAGAGGATCAAACACAAATATATCTGATTTTTCTATATTTATGTGTGCCTATGCCAAGAGGCACACATATTACTATTCGTCGGATTTATTATTATTATTATTATTATGTGTGCCTATGCCAAGAGGCACACATATTACTATTCGTCGGATTTATTATTATTATTATTATGTGTGCCTATGCCAAGAGGCACACATATTACTATTCGTCGGATTTATTATTATTATTATTATTATTATTATTATTCTTCAGTTTCCGCCTGAAATTTTGCAGCGAATCTCGCCTCGCAGTTTTGAGACAAGCTTCATATATGTTACCTCATTTTGTGCGGCTGGATCAGGAATGGTGTGCTATGACTTTTGGTGTTTATGACTATTATAGTTTTTTAAATATTAATATTTTAGTGAAAATTTTCCCGCGCTTCTCTGCCAAACAGTTTTGACAATAGGGTTACATATGTTAGATCATTTTGTGCGGCTGGAGCTGGACTAGTATGGTATACACTTTTGGTGTTTATGACTTTTATAGTTTTTTAAATATTAATATTTTAGTGCAAATTTAGAAAGATTCTTCTTTTGGCGCCATAGAAACAGACTTCATTTGTGGTGTGTTGGCTCCATCTTTTGGTCCCACTGATACAAATTTCAAACTTCATTTGTGGTGTGTTGGCTCTCTCTAGTGGTATGCCGGGAGTAGTACGGCCTGTCTACCCTTATTTGGATTACCGTAATGATGACAATATCAACGGTGCGCACAGCGTCGCTGCTTTCAGGAGCCATTGGAATTTTTAAGGTTGCGCAAATCATTCAAAAGTTACGGTAATGCTTGGTGGAAAACTCAATATCCCACAATTCATAGCACGCCTCTGCCGAGTCAAACAATGGCGGCAATCACTTAGTTTTTATTTTCCTCTTAATACTGTTTCTAGGTCACAAAATAAACTTTTAAGATATTTTCAGGCGAGAATATAGGTGTGTAAACTTCAAATATCTGCTCGTTTTGTCAAAACATCCCATATTAGCGACAATGTTCTGACGATGTCGTTTCTGCTTGAGGCTAGCTGGCTAGTGTGGCTAGCGCGGCTTTGCTAACAAGCTACAGCCGGCCTGGATGACAGTGAGAGCGGCTTACTCTGGTTTCACACCCGGTCCTTCGTAAAGTCTCGTGGTCACAGCTGGACTTATTTTAAATAAATAAATGATTTATTTATTTATTCATTTTAGTAACTGTATAAACAGTGAAAGGTGGTGGATTGGCCAGATGTAAACTTCAAATATGTGCTCGTGTTACCAAGACATCCCATATTAGCTCTGATGGTTTCGGTGCCTGCAAAGAGCTAGACAGCTAGCTAGCTAACTGGCTGTCTTTTTGACTCAGGGTCATAGCTGGACTTATTTTTCGTTTTTATGAGCCGATGAGGGTTTTTTTTAGTAACGGTACAAACAGTGAAAGGCGGTGGATTGTCCAGATGCTGGTCGATGTGGAAAAAATAACTGAGTTGTTTGGTGGTCGCTGACACGGAGCTACAACCGAGGGCAGCTATCCACCGGTGTGTGTCAGACAGAGCATGCAGGGAACGAGGCGGCGAGGCGACCGCCGATCAACCGGTGGTAGATCGTGGATCAGGGAAACCGAAGGCAGGAGAAGCAGGCGGCTGCCGGTCAGAGCGTGAGGTGAACTGAATTTCAGGTAAGAAGTTATGAACTGCACTCTATTTGGGTCAGATATAAACCGAGTTTAGGTGTAGTTTATTTCCGTTGTGCTGACTTTTTACAATCAGTTATAATAACTTGTACTGCGTGCTAGCTAGCACGACGGAGTTTCTATACAGCTGTGTGCGCGCTAAGTTACTGATGTTGAACTTTATGACAGCCTCCCCTGTCATTCTCTCGCCTGTTCAAACTTCAGTCATGAAACTGATCAATGATCGGCTTTTCTCTCTTGTTTGTTTATCGCGCTAAACAACAGCAGCACGTTTAAGCTTGATCAGCTGTTGTTAGAATTCATTTGATTTTAATTTCTAGTATCAGCTGATGTTTGCTGGAGCCACAGCTGTAGAAGCGGCTGGTGGAAACCAGGAGATGACCTTACCGAATCATCAGAGCTGAACTGGTGATGGAGAAACAGGTTTACCTTTTTTTTTTAGGTGACATGAATGAGTTGAAGGGAAGTTATGAACTGTTTCTGAGAGAAATAAACATCAAGCTCCTTTTTTATTTAGCTGACAGCTGGTAACTGTGCAGGGGCGGATCTAGCAAAGCTTTTGCCAGGGGGCCAGGTAGGGCATCTTACAACCAAAGTTTGTATAATAATACACAAGATTGTCTGTAGACCATTGTTAATCATTCAGAACACTGTGTAAAAATAACAAAAAACAAAAAGTGAATGCAAAAGTGCATAAATATTTATTTTACGTGATTGATGTGTGTGGCGGGGCGTGGTCTGCAGTGCCGCTGCAGGGGAGGTGGACCCACCTGAGCGGCATCTGCAATCACGCCTCTCTGGCGTAGTCTGTGCTCTCTCGGCTGTTTTTTGGGTGTGTGTCAGGCTGTGAGTTGAAAAGCTACAGCCGGCTGTGTGGGTACACCAACTATGTGTGAAAAGTGGTCCATAACGTAATGCTTGAAAGCGTGTTCATGCAAACATTGTTGGGTCTGCCGTGGTACAATGGGACTTCTGCTCATGAAACTATGTGCACAGCGTCTGCAAATCGGGGCTGTACAAAGTCACTTCATCTTTACCCAAAATTGTAAGCTGTCATCTGTGAGGTGCGAGCGGTGTTTGTTTTTACCATAGTTCATGGTGGAGAATGGCTGCTCTGCTGAGTTTTGCTCTCTGTAGCTGTATGAATGGCAAACTACACTGTTTACCAGCGGCATAGGCACACTTAAAATTTCTTCTGAAATTTTCGCTTTCTAGTTATGAATATAGTCTCTAAAAATGTAGGGAATCAACAAAGTCTTAATTTACACTGATGCATTTTAATTAACATTTAAATTTCTGTAAATTGGAGACACTGTGTTATTCTGAGATTTTGATATCAGAAAAAGTCCTGAGAAAACCAAGTCAAAAGTTTTACATTCCACATAAATTATTTATTATTTAAATGTGATGCACTGTAATATTTTCAGTTTTCACATCAGCTGAAAAAAATGATACAAACAGTGAATGATTTTGTTGAGTTTGTTTGTTTCAGAGTCAGAGAGCCGTGTCTCTCTACAGTCAGAGGTTTTTGTACGGCGGCTCAATGAGTTTGTATCACTGTGGTGGACTTTTGGTGGAGGAACCAGACTGGATGTTGGAAGTAAGTCAGACTTAGAGCAATTTTTAAAATGTATTTTTCTTTTCTTCCATTTCATTTAATAGGAAAGGCTAGGAAACTTTTTGTGTAACTGATAAATTATTTTAGACATTAATTTTGTGCTAAGAAACAAAATCAGCTTTGGAAATGTATATACAACAACTCAATTTCAGATAAAAATCTGGGATGTTTCATAGTATTAATTATTATTTGTGGTTCTGATGATAAAGTTGTATTTTGAGGGCTTGTAGGTTTAGTTCAGTCTAACAGAGTCAGAGAGCCGTGTCTCTCTACAGTCAGAGGTTTTTGTACGGCGGCTCAATGAGTTTGTATCACTGTGGTTGACTTTTGCTGGAGGAACCAGACTGGATGTTGGAAGTAAGTTAATTAAAATGTGTTTGTTATGAAATATCTTATCATTTTATTTTATAACTATTTGTTAGACTGCTTATATGAGAGAAAAGGTTTTTTTTAATTAAAAATAATTTAGTTTTTGATGTTTTTCCTTTTTACTGGACTAATTCAGATTAGCTCTGCAAGTTTCTCTTGTTTAATCTACATTTCTGTCATAGTAAAATATATGTAGACAAGAGTAAACTTCATCTTATGATTAGTTTGTAAATTTCCACCACATCAGCTGCTGTTTGGATGAGTTAAAGTTTGCTTTCTGATGTTTTTATCGTGTCAGATGTTTCAGATTTAGTTTGAAATGATGTGAGCTGTTCAATAACATTTCAAATCTATATGAATGAGTAGCTGCTCTGTGCTTGTGTCCACTCATTTCTTCAGTCATCCATGATTTAGACTTCTAATCATTTTAAAGTCAAACTTCTGCTGTAAATGTTTCCACATCTGCTTCTTTTATTTCCAGTGTAGTTTGAACATATTTCAGGTCAAACTGTGTGATGATTCTCTCTGTGCTGATATGCATGAGAGGTTTCTTAAAGGGAAGTGAAACAATGTGTGAGTTAATGACTGGTGGAGCAGAAAAAACACCTGACAGAAACTTCTTAACGGAGAAATTCAAATTGTGGTTCCTGTCCTCTAAGCTGATTGGTGTTTCCTAGGTGACACCCGCCCCGCCCTGACAGTGCTGCCCCCCTCCAACAAGGAGCTGGAGAATGGGAAGGCCACGCTCATGTGTGTGGCCAACAAGGGCTTCCCCTCAGACTGGAGTCTGTCCTGGAAGACGAGCGACAGCAGTGGCAGCAGCAGCATCAGAGGGGAGGAGAGCAGGACTCCTGGAGTGCTGCAGAATGACGGCCTCTACAGCTGGAGCAGCACCCTGACGCTCACTGCAGACCAGTGGGGGAAGGTGGGCTCTGTGACCTGTGAGGCCACCCAGGGCTCCCAGACTCTGGTCTCAGAGATACTGAGGAGAGACCAGTGTTCCCAGTCCTGATGTCAATCACTGAGTCTTTGATGCCGTTTTTCTTCTGTCTCTTTGTTTCTTTTTGTTTGCAGATTTTTCAAAAAGCATCAAATAGTCATATTTCCATCCCATAATGACAAAAATCATAGCAACAAACTCCTCTAGTTTCATCCTTTTGTTTCTGTTGTAAAGCTGATATTTCAAACTTTTAAAAGAATAAAAATGCAACGAGGAAACATGTTCATTGAGTGTGAGTTTAATAAATGCACATTAAAAAATTAAGATTTTGTAATATTTATTAAACCAGACCAAAATAAAAATGTAAACAGACACATCGAGTGTAATGTGCAGTGAAAATGGTTAAATATATTTTAAATTCGTATACTAAATATTTTCTATGGGATGTTGAGGTCATGTCAACCATAGATTATCTCTGTGCTCTTCATAATTTCTAGTCTCAAAGCTGTTTCATGATCTACATTTTAATCTGACCTAAAACCCAATAAGTAAAATTAAAGAGCAGGGTGTCATCTATATGTTTAAACAGAGATCATTTAAATGACATTTAAATGCAGATTTACTAAAGTTTGATTAATGAACTATTTGGCAGTGAAACTCTGATGAAGCAACAAAGCAGAGAAGAGTCTAGAAGCTGGTGGTGGCAGAGATGAAGCAGGTGGAGACTTAGTTGAGGATCTCTAATTGTCCAGGATGAGGTGGAGATAAGGAGTCTGAGATTTAAAGCACATAAAACAGAGGTGAGCAACTCACAGAAGGCGGCGAGACAATAACTGGACTCAATTAATGAGGACAGAATTGAGCTTGACAGTGGACATGATGTTAAGAACAGACTAACAGAACAAACACACAGGAATGCAGGCAGGTGAGAGACTACAGGTCTGCTTTAATCAACCTATGTAAGTTAATCTCTTCTAGTATTTACAGCAAAATGAGAGAAACTCACTTCACTAAACCTCTTAAAACAAGAAAAAGACCACAGTCTGTGAGGAGGATGATCACATCTTATTTTCATTGGTTTCAGACTTTGGTAATACTTTATAATAATGTCACACTTTTAAGCATTAGTAAAATAATATTTTAAAGAGAAACTTTTTAGTTCTTTGTTCTGTCTACATTAATACTTTGGAAATTGACCAAACTGACTAAATAACTTTAGGTTTTTGCAACAGTAACAGTGATTCTTTTGTGTTGGAAATATCCAAATGAGGCTAAATTGTCACTGACATGAGAATGAACACATTCCCTACACATACTGTTATAACAGCCTGCTTGATTTGTTAATCAGCAGAATATTAGAATATTATAGACACTAGTTGTGATGTGACTACAGTGATTTTTTGGATTTGGGTGATGAAGGACTGCAGCTGAGCTCCACAGAAGGATCAGTTTAATATTTAACAGCTTACAAATAGAAAAGAGCTACTTAACTGTGCAGAAACACTGACAACAGCATTTGTATTGTTAATAACAGCTTGTTAGATTTTACAACTGGGATTAATATAAAAATCTTTAATGAGCAAAAACAACATTTTTTTTCTATGTGGACCTTCCAGTTACGTCTTTTCTTTGGAACTCATTGTTATAAATGTAGAAACTAAGAATGAGTCAGACTACAGAGAACAATAGTCATCTAAAAATAATGTTCATGTGTTAAAAATCTGGAGCCAGTGTTGTGTCCGTATTCTAGACTCATTAAACATTTATGTTTTTATTCGGGGACACCACTTCATGTTTTTTTGTTTTGTTTTTTTCATGTTACTAACAACGTATTCAATAAATTTATGAATGTTAAACTTGAACTGTGAGTGTACACAAATGAAATTTCACAGTAAATGTTAAAGTAATTGTTTCTCCCAGTCTTTTAGTGTGTTCTGCAGCTGTTGCTTCAGATCAGTTCCTCTTCAGCTGAGAAGTTTTTGTACGACAGTTTTTCACTGTGTGAGCGGGCGGCTGTAACTCTGATGACAGTAATAAACTCCTGCATCTTCAGCCTGAACTCCACTGATTGTCAAAGTGAAGTCAGTCCCAGATCCACTTCCACTGAAACGATCAGAAACTCCAGACTGACGGTTTGTTGCATAATAAACTAGCAGTTTAGGAGCTTCTGAGGGTTTCTGAAGATACCAGTGGAGGTAGTTACTCATACTTGAACTGGCTTTACATCTGATAGAGACAGTCTGTCCAAGAACAGCAGACTGAACTTTAGGAGTCTGAGTCAGGACGACATCTCCAGATGAATCTGAAAATGAGAAGAAGAGTTATTGAGAAAAACCCAGTTTAAAGAAAGATGATGAATATCCAAACATTAGAGGATCATTTCTCTATCATGGAGAAGAGATGGAAGAAGGTCAGTGCTGCTTATTTCAGAGTTTCTCCATCATAGCAGAACATCATTGTGGTGAACCTGGCTGCATGCTGAAGCAAAGTTTTCACAGAGAGTCTCACCCTGAACAAGGAGCCCCAGGGTGGCCAGCAGTAGAGTCAGTGACATCATCATTGTGCTGCTGGTGTGTGAGTGGCTCTGAAAGGCCTGGACAGCCACTGATCAACACTGGCCTCTTAACAGCTGTGAGCAGAGAGGCAGGACACATATGCAAACACACAGAGTCAGTCAGCTGCAGCTGTTTTCCAATTTTTTCTGTACTATATATGCCAAGTGTGACATAGTTAAGCGTTTGTATTGTGGCACTTTCACCAAGTTTACAAGTAATATGATGTTGAGGCTGAAGAGCTGAAAAAACATTCTCAATAAATTACAACCATACAGAATGAATGTGTGAACAGCCACAAAAAAATGAAGTTAATTTTCTGTTACAGTTGAAAAGATTTCTTTGTTATTAGTCCAGGTCAGCTTTAAAGTGGGTTTTGTGAAGATGTTCACACATATCAATAAAACTGTTTAACCCTCTACTGCATGACTTTTTAATTTTTGGGGAAAAAATATTTCTCCCTATTTTGGGGGAGCTTTAGGGTTCCTAATAATATATCAATCATAAAATTTGACACCCTGCCCCCCCAAACAGATATTGGTTTGTTGCTTCAAGGCAACGCTATGCACACAACAACCATTCAGAATCTGGTCTTCAGGTTTGTATGACATGATCTTCCTCAGCACATGAAGTTTTAATAAAAATTAACTGTGCCGAGGGTTGGTTCATCCAGCCAGAGTCACCTGATCAGTGACGTCCGAAGCTTTATTTGTTACATCACTGCTTCAGTACCTGATTCAGTGGTTTAAGGAAGTGAATCATTGGTTGAATTTGTGTTTTGTTTTGGTGGCGATTTTGTGCGAGATGTTGAGAATCACAGAGAAAGTAAGGACGTTCTGCCTATCCTTAAGTAGCAACCAAATTGTTTTTATTTTACCAGTTCACAAGCAATCTTACCTCCAGGTAAAATGTACCTAAGAAATACACTATACATAAGTCAATATAGCTTATATTTAAAGGTACCTGTCAACTAGTTAATTACACAACTGCTTGGAGCCAGGACCTCACAGCACAGCACATTCCCAACCTATCATAACAGAGTGTTGTACAACATTATACTTAATGTATTTTTATCTATTATGTTTATAGATGTCAAGAAGTCACAAGCAAAGAGAAACAATATCATTGCGCATGTTTAATCAAGGAAGGTTTATTCATCAGAATTATTGTTAATCACATAAACATAATATAAATAAGTAGCCCAAAGTCAGGTAGAACTGTCACATGATATTAAACTGAAGCCAACTCAGCTCTCTGGAGTGGGCAATTCTAATGAAGTGGTTCATTTCAAGTTTCAAGAGCTCTGTGTTGAAAAGCTTTGAGTACTGAACCCTTTTTCAATACAACCTTCAAGGCTTCAGAAAGCTTCATTTGGCCATCGCTATTAACGATCACATTTGTGATAATCTTGATGGACCAGGGCCTATAATTTAGTAACAGCAATGACAGAAAAAAAGGTGTGTCAGTCAGGAAGCAACTGGACCTCCCAAGGCTGGCGATGTTGACAGACACACCAAAGCAGAAAGGACTCTTCCACTGAAAATGTAAAGGAAAAGAGTAAAAAGACAGGAGAAGGTGAGACCTAACTGGGACCGTGGCTGTAATCGTTACGTGTACGAGATATAATTTTCAAAACATATTAAACATCTGATTTTCAAATATTTGAAGAATTCATAATTTTCTGTGTCATAGTTAAACATGAAGGTTTATTGTTTGATCTGTGTGTTTATATGTGTATTATTTACTTTGGGGGAAGCTGTGATGGTGGGTGATGAACCAGAGGTGCATATACTATTGCATTTTTCAACTTCTGCTGATAAATAAGATGAAGTTAAATTCAGTTTTAGTGTGAAGAGTTTGAGTTTAAAGGTAGTTTCAAATAAAGTGTGTGTGTCCTCAGTGAACTGTATCAGTCTCTGCAGTATCTTCCAGCTGCAGCAGTCAGTTCAGTTTCTGTTCAGTCTGACTGAGGGAGGTTTTTGTACGACTGTTTTTCACTGTGTGAACACCCACTGACTGTTAACAAGGAATTCACCCATACAGTAATAAACTGCTGCATCTTCATCCTGGACTCCACTGATGGTCAGAGTGAAGTCAGTGTTTGATCCACTGTCTGTAAAACGAGCTGGAATTCCTGAATATCGACTGTTAACATAGTAAAAGAGCAGTTTAGGAACTCCCCCATCTTTCTGTTGGTACCATGACAGGTCAACACCACTATCTACTCTATGACTCGTCTTGCACTTGATGTTCACAGATCCTCCCACAGCAGAGCTCACTGCTCCAGGCTGAGTCGCTGTGATCTGTCCTCTGGACTCTGAGGATACAGAGACAAAAACATAAAGCAGCTTCATGGTTTTGTGGGCTTCATTTCAGAGGGACAGATGTTGATAGAGGAGAGGAGTTTGATTCTCTGGACTTTACCTGTGAAGCAGCAGCAGAGGAGAGTCCAGATGAGGACGCAGATCAAAGTCATGTTTTTGATGAGGAGGATTTCTGTGGCTTCTGTTGTGATGAAGGACAGCTGTCAGTCATCCAGTGTTCAACTCTCAGGACTATAAACTCTCCCAGAGCACTGGAGCATGGTGCTGCTGATGCAAAGTGCCTCTCTATGGAAATGATCTGACCAAGTTTAGAGGCACAATGTGAAAAAGTAAAGGCCTGTACTTGTCCATTAGTTTTTACAACATTCTGTACGCCACGTAGATCCTGATGGGTTCTGAAGAACTACTAACTGATCATATTTAAAATAAGTTCATTTAACAGTTGCTCTTTGCCAAGATGTAGAGATGTAAGAAATTCATATTTTTTCTGAATTCCTTCGTTCATGTTTGTAGCATTAAATATTTCATGGAAAGCATTTAGTCAGTGACTTTATGGTGGTGGGTCACTTACATTTATACAGTTACATTGATTCACGTAACTTTTTGAGTAAATTCTACTTGCTGGTGATAGTAATCATCCAGAACTATTTTCAATTGCGGATGATAAAGGATTCAGAAAGTTTATTCATGCAGGCCCATATGACAGAGAATGTGCATCTTCTTTTTGTTTTCATATTTTACTTTATATTTAATTGTGTTGTGGTTTGCAGTGTTTTGTGTTGTTTCACTTTAAATTTGTTTAAAAGGAAAAAGCTCAAAATTTAAATAGTTAAAAGTTGAAATGTAAATAGTTGGTTTTTGTATTATATGATTTATTTATTACATTTTATGTGGAGTGAATAAATAAAAGTATATTTACAGTGGCCCCTAGAGACAAAGCACTTACAAACTCCAAAACACGTACAAACTCCCAAACATGTACAAAGTCCATAGCAGGTACAAACCCCAAAGCACGTACAAAGTCCAAAACACGTAAAAACTCCAAAACACGTAAAAACGGCGAACAAAACACAACATAAGTGCTCCAGGATGCTAGGAGCAGTGTTGAGCTTTTGTTACCTAGTGGCTACACAAGCCGGGAAGTACCAACGACCGGATTTGGTGTGTGGTAGTAAAAAATTCACGGTTCGGTTCGATACTTTGGTGTCACGGTTCGATATTTTTTCGATACAAAAAAATGTTCATGCTTTCTTAATTTGTCATTTATTAAAATAATAAATATATATTTTAACTCAAACGTACAGTTTTTAAATTTAATGTTGCTAAAACAACAAAGTAATAAAATAATAAATCTATCTGATCGAGAAATCCCTCATCTTTGGAAAAGAGAGTTTATTACAGAGAAATGGCTCTTTCCAAAATAAAAGCTATACTATACGCTTCTTCTGGGGTACACTCTCAGCAGCATATTAAACATATCAGGTCCCCATAAGGAGAATCATGTGCTAACGGCTGTCTAAATGACTCGGGTAAAGTCTGTAGCATGCGTGCTTGTTGTTTTTGTCTGCTTCCACTTGTCTTTGCACTAGGATGATGTCGGTGTAAATGTGCAGTCATATTCATTGTGTTCCCACTAGTGCTGTCAGCGTTAATCTGAAATGACGTTAACGCCACAACACGGCAAATCTCCGTTAACGAGCTACCGCGGATCGCCCCGTGCGTGGGGCTGGACGGCGTCAACACGTTAACGAGCAAACTGCACTAACGCACTAGTTCCCACCAATGTAACTGAGCATTGCGTGGCACATCCGACATACTGTTTTACTTTTGTCCATGACGCGCTTACCTTCAGGGTCATACTTCACATGAAGACCAAAATAGTTCCAAAGGCCAGATCTGAATGAGGGTGGGGGAGGTTCAATTTGCCATGTTGCAACGAGCTTAGCTTCTGTCTTGCTAGCTTGTGCTGCATTCAGTGGATCTGCGCTCGACAGTGCAGCCTAGGCGGAGTAGTCGAACGCAGATCGACTGAGCTCTCAACACAGACAGCATCGTCAGAAGAAAAGTTGATAAAATAAGTTAAAAATTTTGTATTGTTCGATACACATGCGTACCGAACCGAAAGCACTGTATCGAACGGTTCAATATCGATACGAGTATCGTTGCACCCCTAATAAACATATATAAATAAAACCACTTTTTTTACATTAGTAATTTCTTTTGTGCATAATTTTATATTGTTGTTAATAATAAATTAATTAAAGCAACAAAACAACCTGAAGAGCCGGCTCTTTTTAGTGAGCAGAGCCGAAAGAGCCGGTTCTTTAAAAAGAGCCGGAAATCCCATCACTATGGCAGTGACACACAGAAACACAGGGCTTAAATACACTGGGAAATAACGAGGGGTATGAGACACAGCTGAGAGAAATCGGACATAACGAGACCCAAGGGAAGCGAAACTCAATACATTGACGTAGGATACAGACCTTCAAAGTAAAATAGGAAATGTAACACAGACGTGGACTTGACTAGGGGAGACAGAGCAACTAAGAAACACAGAGACTAACAAAAAGGAGGCACAGAGGGCAGCTACTAAATACTCAGAAAACTAAACAGAATACAAGAAACCCAAACTAAGACACTAGACTATAGAATAAACTGGGGCAACAAAGAGAACTAAGAACATACATCATAATACAAAAACCCTGAGACACAAGAAACTCAAAACACTGGGTCAGGAGATCCAGGATCCTGACAACAACTCTTCGAAACAGTTTTGTCAGACAGAACTCTAGATCTGTCACTTTGCTCAATAGTCAGAGATTTTGCCCCTTATTGACATAATAGCATCATATCGTTAATGCAGATTTGTCAGCTGGACACCTCTTTCAACCACATCCCAAAAATGCTGTCTTGAACTGAGACTGTGGAGGCCATTGGAGCACCGTGTTTTTGTTTTTGCTCTTACAATATTGGTCACTCCATGTGAATTATAACCTCAGTTTCCTGTTCTTAGGTGACAGGCCCTGCAGTGCAGTCTTCTACTGCTGTAGCCCATCTGCTTCAAGGTCACATGTTGTGCTTGCAGAGATGCTCTTCCTGTTTGTATCAAGTGGTTGATTGAGTTACTGTTGTTACTGAGTTACTGTTGCCTTCCTATAAACACAAAACTTTCAGACCATTCTCCTCTGGCCTTTGACATCAACGAGGTATTTTCACCCAGAAAACTACAGCTCACTGGATATTTTCTCTTTTCAGACCGTTCCCCGTCAACCCTACAAATGGCTGTGTAAAGAAATCCCAGCAGATCAGCCTGTCTGGCATCAACAACCATGACTCTTTTAATTATCTTTCTTAATGATGTTTGGGTTAATCCTCAGCAGGCTGTGTTCAACATGTCTACATGTGTAAATGCTATGAGCTGCTGACATGTGATTGGCTGATATTAGGATTAACAAGCAGTTTAACAGGTGTACTTAATAACCTAATAAACACATGCAGTATGACTTTACTGGACTATACAGTAGTTGGCGCTATGGTCTCAGATTGTATACATTTTCTTTTCCTGACACATATAGTTTAATGAGTATTATTTTGCTTTTCTCCATTTCACCAGTTTTGTAAGGTTAAAAAAACAAACAAAAAAAAAATCATCAGATTAGATTTTTGTTTCTGAAAACAGTTTAACTTTTCATTAGCTGTCACAGTCCGGGTGAGCTGCTGGTAAATTTCCACTAAGTCCATGTTCTGCTGTGTCATCTGTCATCTCCTCACTCTGGAGGAACCTACTCAGGATATTTAAGACCAGCGTTGCCGTCTCTTCACTGCTAGTTTTTTTTCAGCCCATCTTAACTCTGTTCAGCTCACCTGGACCTTCACCTACTCCCCTCAAAGTACCACCAACTCCACCTGCAACGTAAGCCATACTCCTCTTTAAAATTCAACCACACCTGGAGAAGTCTGTGAACCCACTAACCCCCTTTTCCTCTCTTCCTCTTGATCACCACACAACCTTAGGCCACCACGCTATGTTTTCTTGTCAGGAATCCCACGTCAAGTATAACTCTGTGTTTTTGTGCCAAATAAAGATTTGTGTAAAGCAAACTCAACCGTCTCCACATGTGGTCCAGCACTTGAGTCCAGTTTCGTACAGGCCTTTGGCCCCTTGTGACATTAGGCCTACATTTTTTGCAGTACTCTTTCCAAAGTCGGTAAGGTTTAGAAACAGTTTTTGAAAACAAAACAAAAAGATTAGATGTCTTAAAACGATGGTGAAAGTGTTTTAATAAGTGTCTTTTGCATAGATAAGTCTGTGTTACATATTTTGAGAACTGCATTCAGAGTGGTGAGAATGACGTTCCTGATGTAAGACTTTCACCAAAGCAACTGAGAAAAGCTGTGATGGGAAAATATTTACTGAAGTTCATTTAACTGTTCATGAATAAATGTAAGTGAAGTCTTTTGAAAAAGTGTGTGTGTGTGTGTAACGATATCAAAAGCAACACATGGTGATAAACCCTAATTGAATCTTAATATTTGCCAGTTAGAAGCCTTCAACCAACAGCACAGAGCACAGTCTTCTCAACGTGGAAGGAATTTTCAAAAATTCCTAAAATACCATTATTTGCAGACAGAATTCCAAAATAGAAGTAAAAACTTGTTTTTTAAAAAATACCCCCGTATGTTTAGGCAGGGTCTTAACAATGAACATATTCCTTCCGAAATTAAAAAACAAAATTCTGAAAAAAATACTGGTACACTTTCCAGAACTTAATATTTTTGTGAAATTCAAACATAAATACATGAATCAGAAGAGTTTTTGAATTTTGTCATGGATCGCTGTGTGCAGGCAGGAGACGAGGACCCAAACGCAGGACTCATAGAGGCAAACGTGAAGTCAAAACAGCTTTAATGCTGAACTCTAAAATAACAAAACTGAAGATACAAAAACAAACTTTCGCACGCAGGCAGACAGAACACACAGCGTAAGATGAGAGTGAATCAACGTTAACAATGCGACAAAAGGGGAAAGGCAAACGCAGGGCTTAAATACACAGTGGAGTAATCAGGGAATAGGAGACAGGAGGGAAGCACAGCTGGAAGACATTAGAGCGAACGAGACAAGAGAAGCAAAACTAGACACACCGACCAAAGACACAGACCTTTAAAGTAAAACAGGAAATATACACTGACAGAACTCAGGGACACGATACTGACCGAGAACAGAAACTAAAACCAAAGAACTAGAACATCTTAACCTGAAAACACAATCAGAATAAACTAGAACATACGATCATAATAATAATAAACTCAAAACACTGGGTCAAAAGACCCAGGACCATGACAAATTTAGACTGAGAATTAATTTCAGTGTTTAGAGTTGTGAAAAAAAAAGTCTCAGGTTTAAAGAGAACATGAGGAAAACTGTAAAATGTACATTCTGAAGTCATATTCTTTGAATATTGTTGAAATGGTTTTTATTTGTTTTAATGACACTATTATAATATTATTAAATGATACAAACAGTGAATTATTTTGTTGAGTTTGTTTGTTTCAGAGTCAGAGAGCCGTGTCTCTCTACAGTCAGAGGTTTTTGTACGGCGGCTCAATGAGTTTGTATCACTGTGGTACACGTTCGGTGGAGGAACCAGACTGGATGTTGGAAGTAAGTCAGTCTTAGAGCTTTTTTCCCTTTTCTTTCATTTTTCTCTTTTCTTTAATTTCATTTAATAGGAAGGGCGAGGAAACTTTTTGTGTGAATCGATTCATTATTTTATAAATAAAGTTTGTCCTAAGAAACAAAGTGAGCTTTGGAAATGTATATTCAGACATTCAGGACAATTTCCAATGAAAATTTGGGATGTTTCATAGTATTAATTATTATTTGTGGTTCTGATGATAAAGTTGTGTTTTGAGGGCTTGTAGGTTTAGTTCAGTCTAACAGAGTCAGAGAGCCGTGTCTCTCTACAGTCAGAGGTTTTTGTACGGCGGCTCAATGAGTTTGTATCACTGTGGTGGACTTTTGGTGGAGGAACCAGACTGGATGTTGGAAGTAAGTTAATTAAACTGTGTTTACTATTAAATGTTTTATCATTTTATTTAATAATTATTTGTTAGGACTGCTTAGATGAGACAAAAGTATTTTTTTTATTAAAAATAATTTAGTTTTTGATGTTTTTCCTTTTTACTGGACTAATTCAGATTAGCTCTGCAAGTTTCTCTTGTTTAATCTACATTTCTGTCATAGTAAAATATATGTAGACAAGAGTAAACTTCATCTTATGATTAGTTTGTAAATTTCCACCACATCAGCTGCTGTTTGGATGAGTTAAAGTTTGCTTTCTGATGTTTTTATCGTGTCAGATGTTTCAAATTTAGTTTGAAATGATGTGAGCTGTTCAATAACATTTCAAATCTATATGAATGAGTAGCTGCTCTGTGCTTGTGTCCACTCATTTCTTCAGTCATCCATGATTTAGACTTCAAATCATTTTAAAGTCAAACTTCTGCTGTAAATGTTTCCACATCTGCTTCTTTTATTTCCAGTGTAGTTTGAACATATTTCAGGTCAAACTGTGTGATGATTCTCTCTGTGCTGATATGCATGAGAGGTTTCTTAAAGGGAAGTGAAACAATGTGTGAGTGAATGACTGGTGGAGCAGAAAAAACACCTGACAGAAACTTCTTAACGGAGAAATTCAAATTGTGGTTCCTGTCCTCTAAGCTGATTGGTGTTTCCTAGGTGATACCCGCCCCGCCCTGAAGGTGCTGGGTCCCTCCAGTGCAGAGCTGGACCAGGGGAAGGCCACGCTCATGTGTGTGGCCAACAAGGGCTTCCCCTCAGACTGGAGTCTGTCCTGGAAGACGAGCGACAGCAGTGGCAGCAGCAGCATCAGAGGGGAGGAGAGCAGGACTCCTGGAGTGCTGCAGAATGACGGCCTCTACAGCTGGAGCAGCACCCTGACGCTCACTGCAGACCAGTGGGGGAAGGTGGGCTCTGTGACCTGTGAGGCCACCCAGGGCTCCCAGACTCTGGTCTCAGAGATACTGAGGAGAGACCAGTGTTCCCAGTCCTGATGTCAATCACTGAGTCTTTGATGATGTTTTTCTTCTGTCTCTTTGTTTCTTTTTGATTGCAGATTATTAAAGCATCAAATAGTCATATTTTCCTTCTCATAATGACAAAAAACATAGCAACAATCTCCTCTAGTTTCATCCTTTTGAAAAATCAGCTTTACAGACAGACTTTTAAAAGAATAAAAATGTAATGAGAAAACATCTTCTTTGACTCTGAGTTTAATAAATGCACATTAAAAAATAAAGATTTTGAAAGATTTATTTAGACAGACCAAAAGAAAAATGTCTACAGACACACAAAGTGTAATGTGCAGTAAAATGGTTAAATATATTCTTATACACACTGAATATATAAGATTTTGAGGTCCAGCCATAGATTATCTGTGTGCTCTTCATAATTTCTAGTCGCAAAGCTGTTTTTTGACCTGCATTTTATTCTGACAATATTAAAAAAAAAATCCTAATTTAAATTAAAGAGCAGGCTGTCATATGTTTAAACAGAGTTTATTTAAATGAATATTTATTAAAGTTTGATTAATGAACTATTTGACAGTGAAACTCTGATGAAGCAAAAAAGCAGAGAAGAGTCTAGAAGCTGGTGGTGGCAGAGATGAAGCAGGTGGAGACTTAGTTGAGGATTTCTAATTGTCCAGGATGAGGTGGAGATAAGGAGTCTGAGATTTAAAGCACATAAAACAGAGGCTGAGTGACTCACAGAAGGCGGCGAGACAATAACTGGACTCAAATAATGACGACAGAATTGAGCTCAACAGTGGACATGATGTTAAGAACAGACTAACAGAACAAACACACAGGAATGCAGGCAGGTGAGAGACTACAGGTCTGCTTTAATCAACTTACATAGAAGTTAATCTCTTCTAGTCTTTACAGCAAAATGAGAGAAACTCACTTCACTAAACTTCTTAAAACAAGAGAAAGTCCACAGTATGTCAGGAGGATGATCACATCTTATTTTCAGTGGTTACAGATCTTGGTAGTATTTTATGATGATGTCACTCTGTTAAACATTAGTAAGGTATTATTAAGTCTATCATACAAAACGTTCAAAACAAATTAAAGATGAGATTTTCAAATATTTGAAGAATGGATCATTTTTTTGTGTCATTGTTAAATGTGAACGTTCATTGTGTTGATATGTGTATTTATGTGTATTACTTACTTTGTATGATAGATGATGGTCGTCTTCCAGATGTGTGATGAATCAAAGGTGCATATTTTATTGTATTTTTCAACTTTTGCTGCTAAATAAGATGAAGCTAAATTATTGAGTTTTAGTGTGAAAAGTCTGAGTTTAAAGGTCGTTTAAGAATAAAGTGTGTGCGTGTGTGTGTGTGTGTGTGTGTGTGTGTCCTCAGTGAACTGTATCAGTCTCTGCAGTATCTTCCAGCTGCAGCAGTCACTTCAGTTTCTGTTCAGTCTGACTGAGGGAGGTTTTTGTACGACTGTTTTTCACTGTGTGAACACAAGCTGACTGTTAACATAGAATTCTCCCATACAGTAATAAACTGCTGCATCTTCAGCCTGGACTCCACTGATGGTCAGAGTGAAGTCAGAGTTTGATCCACTGCCTGTAAAACGAGCTGGAATCCCTGATTGTCGACTGTTTGCATTATAAATGAGCAGTTTAGGAGTTTTTCCGTCTTTCTGTTGGTACCAGGACAGATCATTCCCTTCATCTACCCTATGGCTGGTTGCACACCTGATGTTCACAGATCCTCCCACAGCAGAGCTCACTGCTCCAGGCTGAGTCACTGTGATCTGTCCTCTGGACTCTGAGGATACAGAGACAAAAACATAAAGCAGCTTCATGGTTTTGTGGGCTTCATTTCAGAGGGACAGATGTTGATAGAGGAGAGGAGTTTGATTCTCTGGACTTTACCTGTGAAGCAGCAGCAGAGGAGAGTCCAGATGAGGACGCAGATCAAAGTCATGTTTTTGATGAGGAGGATTTCTGTGGCTTCTGTTGTGATGAAGGACAGCTGTCAGTCATCCAGTGTTCAACTCTCAGGACTATAAACTCTCCCAGAGCACTGGAGCATGGTGCTGCTGATGCAAAGTGCCTCTCTATGGAAATGATCAGACTGACTCACACAGGGACTTGGATCAATCTGATGATGGTGTTTGCTTTAAATACGGAATTTTTAAAAATACATTTAGAATTTTACTTTGATCCAAATGTAAATCTTTGGGATTCATAGACAGATGACAAATTCAAGAAAAATCTGGGACCAGTTATCCAGTTAGAGCGATGTCTCATTTCAATTTACTTACAGCTGGTCTGGGTGATCACTTTTATCATCTGATGAAACCTGTCTATCCTGTACTGAACGACCTCTCCTACGATAAAAATACCTGAATTCAAAGGCTCACTGAGTGCTTGGATGAGTATAACAGTGATGTAAAAACTGTGTTGTGTCCTTCACAGCCACCAGATTTCAGCTCAGATGAACATCTGAGAGATTTTTCTCCACTGTTTGAAGTAGTGTGCTTCTCCACCATCATGAAACATCAAATGAGGAAATATTTTTTAGAAGAACAGTGTTCATTCTTCTCATAGAGTTCAGAGAGTCAGAGAATAAATGCAGAAGATCTCTGAAGCTGCTGTGGCTGCACGTTGTGGCTGAACACACTACCAAGGCACTTTAATTTAATGATATTTTTATCTCTTCTTTGGCATTGTTTGCTTACTTTTCCAGTCAGTTTATCAGCCAGTTTACCAGGGGATCAATTGGAAGTATGTCTATTTAGTCTTCAGTATTTAATAATGTGCATAAAAAACATGCAAGGTCTCTTTTATCTGGAAATTAATTATTTTTTTCAGGAAATTAAGTACTTAACTTTTTAAAAATAGCAAATTTTTCACTGTGTTATTATTAATTTTTGATTTCATCAATAATTCAGATTTTATAAGAGTAAAACATTTTGGTGAGTTTATCTAGAGATTCTGAGTAAAAATATAAGTAAATGTAGATAAAATATACAGTATTCTTTCTGATAGTCATCCTGAGGTTTCAGTAGGGATGCTTCCCTCCTGATGAAACATGTTTCTTGGGACATTTTGTGAGAACGTGAATTTACTGATTACTTATTTAAATATTTTTCTAAAAAAACAAACAAACAGTTTTTTTGCTAAATAAACTTATTGTGAAGGCCAACAGGGAATAGCTCTCTCCTTTTAAGAAATACTTCTTGGCATGAGTTTAGCTCATCATGAGCTGCAAGTATCAATACAGCAGACTGCAGTATGTGAAGGCCTCAGTTAAGATTGGTGGCAGCTCCAGGGCCGAGAGATCTTTGGGTACTAATAGAAGTGTGAGATTTGAAAACTGTTTTAAAGGATTACATCAACAAGTCCTTACAACAAGATGTAATGAGTTTATTAAGTTCAAAGGCTCCTTTAAAGTGTCAGTAGTCTTTCCTCAGTGATATAAAGGGACAGATTTTGTGTTTAAGCCGAATCCTGAGTCAAAGTTTCTGAACAGCTGTTTCTGGACTCAGAGATCTCCTCACCAGTAAAAGTATACTTACAGCTTAGAACCTCTCAACAACTAAGATCTGTAACAGTAAGAATGAATCTGTCATTAATTAAGGTGCTTTCGTTTTGTTAGTACATTATTGGGGTCGGCCAGCAGGGCTGCATTTTTGTGAGATTTTTTCTGTCAGAGTCAGAGAGCCCAGTCTGTCTACAAATGCTGCCTCACTCCAACAGGCAGCAGTTAAATGTACAGAGCATCTGGACGTTCTTCACAGTCATGCTACAGTCTTATTCCAAAATAGATTAAATTAATTTTTCACCTGAAAATTCTACCCACAGGACCCCATAATGACAAAGTGAAAAGGGTTTGCTTGAAAAGAAGGAAACCGAAGCTGAACTGAGAGTAAAATAAATAGTTTTAAATTAAATTCTAATAATTTAAATAATATATTAAAATAAAATTTTGAATATTTTCCTCATATTTGAGTAACAATTGTACACTGACATTAATTGTCTATTGTTTTGGCGAAAAAAACATATACATTCAAATAATATTTCCTGGTTGTATTTTGTCATTCTCCATCAGACTTTGAATGCAGTCGATCAGTTCCTCTTCTGCTGAGGGAGGTTTTTGTACAGCGGTGCTGTAATCCTGCTGACAGTAATAAACTCCTGCATCTTCAGCCTGAACTTCACTGATGGTCAAAGTAAAGTCAGTCCCAGATTGACTCCCAGTGAAACGTTCAGAAAACCCAGACTGACGGTTTGAAGTCCAATAAATTAAGAGTTTAGGAGCTTCTCCAGGCTTCTGAAGATACCAGTCTATGTCATTGCTAACACCTGAGCTGGCTTTACATCTGATAGAGACAGTCTGTCCTGGAACAGCAGACTGAGCTTCAGGAGTCTGAGTCAGGATGATTTCTCCTGATGAACCTGGAAATATGAAAAAGAAGAGTTATTGAGACAAATCCAGCTTGAAAGATGATCAATATCCAAACAGAAGAGGATCATTTATCTAACATGGAGAACAGATGGAAACACACAGAGTCAGTCATCTTTCCTCATCGTGTCATCCTGTGTCATGTGACACGTTCATCCTGCTTTTTTTCCTTTGTCTTTTTATTTATTTAATTTGCATTTACTAATTAAAGATATGTCAGCACACAGGAACATGTATATTTACTTAAGTATCGAAATCTCCACAATGTTTTGTCAACTTGTGTTTAAAAGGTTAAACTTGAACAATTATTCTTTTCCCATATGTTTCATAATTTACTTTCAGAAAGTGTGTAATTACTCATGCTTTGGTAGTTATGAATATAAATAATTATAAAAACATATACAAACAGTTTTATATAGAGCCAAATGTGTTTCTTCTTTTTATTATGCAAGTATTGGGTTTGCTTCAGGTTTTAATTTAAGAAAGAAATAATATCTTAATAAGAAGTTATGTGAACTGTGACACTGGGCTGTTAGACTTGTTGGCCAAACAGACAGGATGGTCACTTTATTTCACATTAATTATTACCTTTGTTGAAAATGTATCAGCATAACCCTGGTACTACAATCCCAAATTCGTAGATCGGAGTACTTGAAATAACTGGGTTCATTTTAAAGGCCTGGACAGTAGACCTCCTGTATAATGATGGGTTAGAGAGACATTTCTTATCTTTTTACATTCCTGCAGGCACACAGAAATCTGCCAATGTTGTTACTGTATCATGTCCACACACACAAAATTCAAACACTGGAACATTTCATTACTCAAACTATAGTTTTCATTTAACATGTTAATCAGACTTATACTTCGATCATATCTGTGATTAAGAATTAAAATGATTTCCTATTAGCAAATATAGAAAAGCGCTGTTTGAACAATCTGATCATTTGAAACATAAAAGACTGGATGTTAAGACCTTTTGTCCCCTCTCTATTAGGAGTTGGTGGGCATGTGTGTTGTTGTTCCTAGGTTTTGTTTCCCTTTTCGGCACAGGTAGGCGGGGCGGTGCTTGATGGCATTCCGTCACACCTGCGGCACATCGGACGTCATTAGTGGGAGCATTTATGGAGCTGTGTGACGGACGTCTGGTGTCGGAGTATTGTCGCTTCCACAAGTGGTAACGTGTTTTTGCAAGACGAGCCTGTTGATTCCACGCTACTGTGCTGCATGTTTTAAGATCCGTCTCCTGCCTGCTTTCCCTCTGCACTGGCCTGTCTCGCCGCCTGCTCGCCTGCCTGTTTCGTTTTGTGTTGGCTTCCTCGGATCTGTGACGGAGATTTACCTCGCACCAGCCTGTGACCACTGCCCATACCTGTATTTCTGTGTTTCAAGTAAGCTCTCTAACTCTCCCTGTCCACCTAAGTTTAACACTCGACTTTTGACGTTATCCCCTAACTCTGTTTATCCCTCATCCTCAGGTAGCTCCGGTGCGCCACCTATCCTCCCGCATACCTTGGCTCCGTTTCATCCCCTCGGCTCTGTCTCCTCGCACATTTACTCTGTCACTGTACATAGCCCCTTCCCTTGTAGATATTCCCCTATCACTGTAAATAAATCTGCATCACCGCTATCCCGAGCCCGTGTGTGTTTCTGCCACTAAATCCTCCTAACACTCTCAGCTGTGATGAAAGGGGAAAGCCTGAAGGACTTCAGTCTGTCTCAGATCCACCTCTCTCAACAGTGCATATGCTCTTTCTTTTAATATTTAGATATGACAAGCCAAAGCAAAGTGGAAAAAAAACTCAAAAAAGGCCACCATGATTTCACTGTAGAAACCATTGACTGCAGAAAACATGGACGACGCCACAGCTCCCCAAAAATGAAGCCAAAACGTCTCTATCGCCCACTGGTGTCTGGCTGCAGTATAGGTCATAAACCCCGCCTCCTCCATGTTAGCGGATGGGACTGGGGTCAGACTAAAATAAATTTATTCTCCTCAGATAATTTTTTTTCCAAAGATTCATTCTTTTGTTATCAATAGTTCTCATCACGCTGATTGATGTCCAAGGGGTCTCCTTTCCCATAAGTTTGATTCTAATTCCTACCGCGGTGATGTTAAATTGGGGTGAAACGTCATCATAGCAGCTTTGACTGGCAGCTGCAGTCACGGAGAAACTTGCGTATCTCTGTTTGGGAATAGCAGATAGAGCGTAGGCTCAGAGAGGAGGGCCAGCGTTTACGCTACAAAAAGACGACCGAGTGTTTTAACTTGACAGCCTGAGGTGTTCTTCAGAAAACTGGACTACCCGACAGAAGGACCCGAGGCCCCGCTGCACTTTTTCGGTAAGTTAAACGTGTTTGTAAGCTACTCCGTAACTACCGTCTTTAGCTAGCTCCTGAGACCTAGCTAGCTAAAATGAGCAATCGGCTGTCAGGGTTCGTTTACCTAATCTGTGCAGGTGAATGAATTTACTAAAGAAATCAAGAGAAACGCCCCGGACTACTCAGTCACTAATTACTGTTACTGTACTTTTATTACAAGTATTATACTGTAAAAGCAACAGGCTGCACTCTGCTGCAGCTCCTGTGCAGAGCTGAGTATTAAAGATGTGCAAACAACAGCATGTTTTCAGTCTCTTGCCACATCTGTAAAGACAGTAACATTTTTTTAAAAGCTTGTACTTCAGTAACTCCTCATTAATCAGGAACTATGGATTAAAGTACTGTAGTGTACTGTAATACTGAAAAAAATGTAAGAGAAGAACTTCAGATCCTGAGTGTGTGAGGACAGAAGAATCAGCTTCATTTCAATTTTGAGGGATAAAATGTATACTTGAGTTTGATGGTTCTGTTGTCTTTGTAATTACAGGAGCTGAGCTCAGATTCAGACCTCAGCACCACCCAGTGACAACAGACAGATCATCCAACATGTTCACATGTTAACTGCAAAATTAGCTGATGAAAACAGTACAAAGGTTAAAGTACCACATGTGCTGTAGTGAAAGCTGCAGCTTTATTGATAAAGTTAAAGACAAAAAAACAAAAGGATTAATCACTCATGTAACTGTGTCACTATATATCAGCATTAACAGGACCTCAGTTTGTATCTCAGACCTGCACAGCTTCCGTTTTAAACACTTGATGTACTCAGCTGCATGAAGAGCATATGAGATTTTCTCTAACACAATTAAATCAAACCTGATGAAGGTCAAAGGTCGTCACTTGTATGTTGAACTACAAACTTGTCATCTGGAATTTTTTCACAGTTTTTTTTACACATAGTGTGTTATTTACCATAAAGTGATTCAGAGTTATTCATACCAGAGTAACCAGAGAGGATCACATCTTTTTTAATATATAACTTTCTACAGGACTGAATATAATATCTTTATGTGAAAGTCCGGAGCCTCTGGGGAGTATCCGAGTATTTATAACATTACACAAACCAAAGGTCTCCATCACAGTGTTGATGAAATGCTGGGTTTATCCATCTCCTGGGGCGGGCCTACGGAGGAGTGCTGAAGATTTCCCTGTGAGTGAGCTGCTGGTGAAGATCATGAGTCCTGCTTGATCAATGCGATGAGCTTCAGTCTTCCTGGTGTTTCTTAAATGATGCCTCTTACAGCGGGTCAACAGAACTTATGGCACAGGACAGCTGTGATGAAAGAAAGGGAAGAAGTTTCTCCAAACCGCTGGACCCAGGAAACCCAGCTTGGTCCTGATGGTCTCCCTCACTAGTTTCTCTCCAGGGTGAATGTAGCTGTTGATATAATATGGACTCTATTATTAAATGAAAAGAACAAATTACACTACACTACTGAAACCTTCTGCTGATGTTTTTAAAGTCTCCATGTTACCAGGCTGTAGACGGCTCTGAAGATTTAAACAGTTTTAGATCCATTACACTCAGTCTTATGTTAAAATCTCAAAGGACAGCATTATATTTTTGATATTAACAGTAACTCTGGGCTTCTGTAGAGTGTGCAGATGATCTCATCGCTGTCTAAAAATGGATAAAAAAACATAAGTGTTGAAGACTATTAAGAGTAGCAGGTGTGTAGCATCGCTAACTAGCTAGCAACAAGCCTCCAACACAGTGCGTATGCTAGCGGCTAATCTAACTAACGAATTAACAACAGAGTGATTTTAGAACTATAAGATGATAAGCTGTGTGTCTTTTTTATAACAGTGACATGGTTGTATTTACCTTAATTAAACGAGTCGTCAGTCGCGGTAAACTAGCAAAAAAACTCGAGCAGCCGGGCTACGTAAAAAGTGTAGAGGGGCGTGTTTGCGGTCACGTCTAGCGGGTGTGTGGGCGGGAGCGTTACACAGTCGCTCCACCTCAAGTCACAACTGCGCAGACTCTGGCTCCAAATTTGCAAGATGGCAGTCTCCACAAGCAGGATATTTTGGCTTCATTTTTGCACAATGGTAGGAGGCGGGGTCGCGTCGTCCATGTTTTCTACAGTCAATGGTAGAAACATGTACACACAGAAACTGCTACTAGCCTGACTGCTCTGTCACTGCCTCTGTTTCCTGTTGAAAATCGGGCTCTGGTTACTGGGTTGAAAGCTCCTCAGCAGGTACTGGCTGCATCTCATGGTGAGATTGTTTCATCTGAAAGTGTAAAGTGCAGGATGAACTTTGAATCTCAGAGTAAGGGCTGTATATATGTGACAAATATGTCGCTGCATATGATTTGGATGTTATGTATATGTAGTTATGGACACATATGATTTAATCATGAAAGCACCTCATGACTTCTGTTTTTGTCATTTTTTGAGCCTCAAATTTATGTTTATATTATTTAAAATAAAATGTATTTTTTTATGTCGAGTTGTATGATATTTAATGATTTTATTTTTATATATGTTAACACGAAGGTCTTATTTTACTGATAGTTGTTAAAATTGTAACAAATAATAGATGATATTACGGCGACTCTAATATGAAACTGAGGTCAAAGGTCATGATGAAGAGTTTTCTCAATAACTGTTCGACTTTGGAACATCTGACTTATTTTTACTCAAATTTAAAGAAAAGAGAGAAAGAAACAATTTTTAGATTGAAAGCAAACTTTGCGTGTGTGTGTGTGTGTGTCCTCAGTGAACTGTATCAGTCTCAGTTCAGTTTCTGTTCAGTCTGACTGAGGGAGGTTTTTGTACGACTATTTTTCACTGTGTGAACACCCACTGACTGGTATAGTGATCACTCTGACAGTAACAAACTGCTGCATCTTCAGCCTGGACTCCACTGATGGTCAGAGTGAAGTCAGAGTTTGATCCACTGCCTGTAAAACGAGCTGGAATCCCTGATGCTCGATAGCTAGCAGCATAAATGAGCAGTTTAGGAACTCCTCCATCTTTCTGTTGGTACCAGGCTAAATAGTAATATGGCCAGCTATAATAAACATTCTGACTGGTCCTACACTTGATGCTCACAGTTCCTCCCACAGCAGAGCTCACTGCTCCAGGCTGAGTCACTGTGATCTGTCCTCTGGACTCTGAGGATACAGAGACAAAAACATAAAGCAGCTTCATGGTTTTGTGGGCTTCATTTCAGAGGGACAGATGTTGATAGAGGAGAGGAGTTTGATTCTCTGGACTTTACCTGTGAAGCAGCAGCAGAGGAGAGTCCAGATGAGGACGCAGATCAAAGTCATGTTTTTGATGAGGAGGATTTCTGTGGCTTCTGTTGTGATGAAGGACAGCTGTCAGTCATCCAGTGTTCAACTCTCAGGACTATAAACTCTCCCAGAGCACTGGAGCATGGTGCTGCTGATGCAAAGTGCCTCTCTATGGAAATGATCACACTGACTCCAACAGTGATGCTGTTTGTCAACGAATCAACCACTTTGTAAAATTGACAAAAACAAAGTTTCTCATTTCAGTATCTAATTAGACTTAAGTGGAAATTCTTCTTGTCTGAATGTCTCCTATTATTTAGCCCTTGTTCCTTCCTCAAATTTTGCACCCCTTTGACACCTTCGTGGAAAAAAACCGTATAAGCACAAAATCTACCATAAAACCCTCATACAGCAATATTTTTTTCCCTTTTTCATAAATCATTTATCCAAGTTCAGCCCTTTTCAAAGTGTTCTAGCATGAAATTATTTTCATGGTTTTAACCCTTGAAATATGAAGTATTTATTGAAAAAAAAAACTCACAAAAACTACATATTTTCCAAATAATAAATAGGATGGGGATGGGACATTGGTGGTGGTTAGAGTCTTGGACATGTCACAGTTCAGCACCAACACTGATTTGATTGCATGATTATTTTTTGTGTAGTGCCGATACTCCATCTCAACAGCTGTTGAGATGGGTAAAACAGCTGCATTCACTTCCAATGAAACCACATTAAAATAGATATTAATAAAGAGATTTAGTGGCATAATTAAAGTACATGGTATCATTTGCATGGAGAACTTTACCAAAAACAGCAGCAGAGAGAAAACAGTCTGTATCTCCTCTTTTGTGACAGTGAATTACAGTGATCTCATTTGATCTCATTTTAATACCTGACAGTAGTGCTAACAATAATTTAAACAAAATACATACTCTTCAAATTAGCTGTGTTAATGGAAATATTTATAAGTGCCAATATGTGCTGATAAATTAAATTTAAATGTAGTAATATATAATTTAGAGCATGTATGCACCTAAAACACTTCAGAGACACGTTGCCTGAAGTTTTGCTTTAAAGATGATTACATGGTAATCATAAATATTTGTGTTTATGTAGAACTTAAAGCAGGATGAATTAGTCATTAGTCTTTTGACTTTGAGAAAATTGTTAACTTTCATAATCCAAAGATAAAATATTTAAATAATTGCTTTCAATCATTGTTTGTATCAATATTCTCCGTTTTACAGATAATTAATTGTAGCAATAAATATTTATTTGGGCATAAAGAACTAATGATTGTTGAGTCTGTGCTTCCACAGGCTCCGCTAGTTTAGAGACTCATGAAGAACAAAAACAAGACAGAACATCTTCAACCGGTCTTTTACTCGCTAACGAGGGACGGCTTGGTCAGAACCAGGCGGTGGAGCTTAATGCTCCTCACCTGTCTCTAGCCCAAGTCCTTCAAAGAGCAGCTCTCCTCGTAGCCTTTTTATTGACAAGCTGTTACAATACACAATAGTTTACACAAGCACCTCCCCTCGAATAACCCCCCTTGGTTACAAAGACAAGGCACTGTGTGTGTGTGTGTGTGTGTGTGCACGTGTAAGCACGTGTGCAAGAACGCGTGTGTGTGTGCTTGTGTGTGTGCATGAGTGAGCGTGTGCGTCTGTGTGCGTGACTTCCTGATCACAACATCCTGGGTCATAAGGGGGTAATCTCCCCCACACCCAATATATGGTTCAGTTCCTGTATTGATTCACCATACACAACACAGTGAAGCCATAAAAGGGCAGGAAGCTTACCAAACAACAAACAAAACCTTCACATGGGATGTGCTTGTGTTAAAACACTACAGCCTCCTCCCAGAACCTCGAGAGGCTGGGGAGGGGGACAAAGGAATGTCTTTGATCACAGAGTTTGAAACAATGTAGAGATGGTAAGCATAAAAATGACAACATTTAACAATTCACTTTAACAATGATATTAACATTTATAAAATATTATTAGAACAAAATATATAAATATTTTTAAAATCAAAATATTTTATAAACATAAAAAAATTGATGTTTCTGAGCAGCTGTCAGTTCAGATTTTCTTTGTTCTTTTTCTCAGTTCCTTTCCAGCTGTGTGAGGTTTTTGTACAGCGTTGTATCACTGTGTGAACGGGTAGCTGTAACCCTGCTAACAGTAATAAACTCCTGCATCTTCAGCCTGAACTCTGCTGATAGTCAGAGTGAAGTCAGTCCCAGATCCACTTCCACTGAAACGATCAGAAACTCCAGACTGACGGTTTGTAGCATAATAAACTAAGAGTTTGGGAGATTCTCCGTCCTTTTGAAGGTACCAGTTGAGGTATCTATTCACCTGCTCCTTAATGTAAATGTATAATAAGCTAAGTCCATGACATCTGCTCAGTACATTTAGCCATGAGGATATATTGCTGATGATCTGCTGAAGTTCAAACCAAGGATCAGAGTGGAGAAGAAAAGTTATTTAAATGAATTTGAACATGGCATGATTGTTGATGTCAGACATGCTGTTCTGAACATTTATGAAACTGCTTGGATTTTCCCACAGTCTCAACTGTTTACAGAGAACGGACAGGAAAAGAGAAAATATGCAGTGAGCAGTAGTTCTCTGGGCAAAAATACCTCGTTGATACCAGAGGTCCAGGGAGAATGGCCAGTATACTGATTCATTAAAATACTCATCAAGATGTTGATAAGCCAAACTGATCACGTAACGGAGGCTTCTGTTGTGATGAAGGACAGCTGTCAGTCATCCAGTACTATAAACTCTCCCAGAGCACTGGAGCATGGTGCTGCTGATGCAAAGTGGCTCTCTATGGAAATGATCTGACTGACTCACAGAGAGACTTGTTTCAATCTGATAATGGAGTTTAGTATAATTGAGGGAAACAGATTTGAAGACAGTTGAACATCTTTGAGGGACTTTGGACAGATGTGTTAGAGCTCTCTGTCACCATCATTAACACCAAGTGATGGGGTATTTTTTAGTTCAAATAACTGGAGAATCAGTGACAAGGAGCATTGATGCTGTTATGTTCACTGGTGGCTCAAAACCATAATCAAACACTTAATTTTGATTTTTCCACTTTTTGGCTCCTTTGCTGTGAATTATTTATTTCGCTCTGTCACAATTTTTAAATTGTAGCAGTTTTAAATTGTGACAGAGGAGACACTGGACCATTCTTCATGAAAGGTGAGGAGATATAAAGCCCCACAAGTCACAGAGAAACACGATGTTCAGACTGTTGCTGTAGACAAAGGATCAACATGACTGAGAAGTGATGCAGATCATGTAAATATTAACTGATATTTTCTTTTTCATGCCATCACCTGCTAATACCATAATTCAGCTTGCAGAGTTTAAGCATTGCTTTATTGTCAGTCTTTAGGATTATCATTAATTCTTTTTAGTTCAGTCACAGAAAGCTTGAATGAAGGAGGAGTTACACTGAGTCATCTCTCCAGCATTGTGTTAACAGAAACCTGAATGCTGCACAGCTGCAAACTGCCAAAACTTCTGCTTTTATAGAGGTGCTCACACTTACTGATGATCAATTAATCATATGCATCTGATTATCAGCACCTGACTTCTAATTACCTTCTTAATTCCTATGAAAGCAGTGTGTGTGCACTCAGTGTTTCACACATTGCTTCTGCATTTGGCTTAGTTTTTGTTAAACACTGATAATATGTGTAGTTATTAATCTGTGGTTGGATTGCTCTCATCTAGGACATGCAAATTATTTGTATTATGTCCTGATACATAAAGTTGGGGAACTGAAGATGGTGCACATTTTTTTGTCATGACAGTATGTGTATGATCAATTAGTTTAAGTCTCTGAAGTTTGAAAAAAAGAAATCATATTAAATTATATTAAACTCCAACAGTTGATGTCTCTGTGTTGTTCAAAGGTTTTGATATAATTTTACAAAATCAAAGTTTTTGGTGAGTTTCTCAGAAGATTACATGAAAATACATACAGTCAGGTCCATAAATATTGGGACATCGACACAATTCTAACATTTTTGGCTCTATACACCACCACAATGGATTCCAAATGAAACGAACAAGACATGCTTTAACTGCAGAGTGTCAGCTTTTATTTGAGGGTATTTACATCCAAATCAGGTGAACGGTGTAGGAATTACAACAGTTTCCAAATGTGCCTCCCACTTCTTGAGGGACCAAAAGTAATGGGACAGAATAAGAACCATAAATCAAACATTCATTTTTTAATACTTGGTTGCAAATCCTTTACAGTCAATCACAGCCTGAAGTCTGGAACACATAGACATCACCAGACGCCGGGTTTCATCCCTGGTGATGCTCTGCCAGGCCTCTACTGCAGCAGTCTTCAGTTCCTGCTTGTTCTTGGGGCATTTTCCCTTCAGTTTTGTCTTCAGCAAGTGAAATACATGCTCAATCGGATTCAGGTCAGGTGATTGACTTGGCCATTGCAAAACAGTCCACTTCTTTCCCTTCAAAAACTCTTTGGTTGCTTTTGCAGTATGCTTTGGGTTGTTGTCCACCTGCACTGTGAAGCGCCGTCCAATGAGTTTTGAAGCATTTGTCTGAATATGAGCAGATAATATTGCCCGAAACACTTCAGAATTCATTGTGCTGCTTTTGTCAGCAGTCACATCATCAATAAATACAAGAGAACCAGTTCCACTGGCAGCCATACATGCCCACGCCATGACACTTCCACCACAATGCTTCACTGATGAGGTGGTATGCTTAGGATCATGAGCAGTTCCTTTCCTTCTCCATACTCTTCTCTTCCCATCACTCTGGTACAAGTTGATGTTGGTCTCATCTGTCCATAGGATGTTGTTCCAGAACTGCGACGGCTTTTTCAGATGTCGTTTGGCAAACTCTAATCTGGCCTGCCTGTTTTTGGGGCTCACCAAAGGTTTACATCTTGTGGTGAACCCTCTGTATTCACACTGGTGGAGTCTTCTCTTGATTGTTGACTCTGACGCACATACACCTGCCTCCTAGAGAGTGTTCTTGATCTGGCCAACTGTTGTGAAGGGTGTTTTCTTCACCAGGGAAAGGATTCTTTGGTCATCCACCACAGTTGTGTTCCGTGGTCTTCCGGGTCTTTTGGTGTTGCTGAGCTGACCAGTGCGTTCCTTCTTTTTGGGAATGTTCTAAACAGTTGTTTTGGCCACGCCTGATGTTTTTGCAATCTCTCTGATGGGTTTGTTTTGTGTTTTTCAGCCTAATGATGGCTTGCTTCACTGGTAGTGACAGCTCTTTGGATCTCATCCTGGCAGTTGACAGCAACAGGTTCAAAAAGCAAACAGCACACTTGAAATGAACTCTGGACCTTTTATTTGTTCATTGTAATTGGGGTAATGAGGGAAGAACACACACCTGGCCATGGAACAGCTGAGAAGCCAATTGTCCCATTACTTTTGGTCCCTTAAGAAGTGGGAGGCACATATACAAACTGTCATAATTCCTATACTGTTCACCTGATTTGGATGTAAATACCCTCAAATAAAAGCTGGCAGTCTGCAGTTAAAGCACATCTTGTTCGTTTCATTTGGAATCCATTGTGGTGGTGTATAGAGCCAAAAATGTTAGAATTGTGTCGATGTCCCAATATTTATGGACCTGACTGTATATCCTTTAAAAATCTAGCTAGAGCTTCGTGTGTATCTGTGTGCATCTGAAAATAAATACATGACTAAATAATTCTGAGCGTAAAAATCTAATTATTTTATAATGTTGTTGTCATATCAGCTGACAAGTGAGACAAAGAGTGAATGATTTTGTTGAGGTTGTTTGTTTCAGAGTCAGAGAGCCGTGTCTCTCTACAGTCAGAGGTTTTTGTACGGCAGCTAAATGAGTTTGAATCACTGTGGTGGACTTTTAGTGGAGGAACCAGACTGGATGTTGGAAGCAAGTTCATTAAACTGTGTTTATTATTATTATTATTATTATTATTAACCTTTATTTAACCAGGAAGATCCCACTGAGATTAAAAACCTCTTTTTCAAGAGAGACCTGGCCAAGATAGGCAGCAGCAAGTGTCTCACAGTTACAGAAATTACTCAATCAAACACAGGCAGCATTGGTAAATCTAGTAAAAGTGTATATGTAGATAAAAGAAAATGTTTTTTTTTTCCTTTTACAATTTTTGTATTCATGGTTCTCCTGTTATATCATGGTGGGTTATTAGAGCAGACTTTTTTCTTGTCTAGTAAAGTATCCTGGGAGGAATGGTGTATTTATCACATACATGTTAATGATAAATGGACGCCTCCATCTGATCGTGTGTTGTCACTGAAAGCTCCTCAACAGGTACTGGCTGTATCTCATGGTGAGATTGTTTCATCTGAGAGTCTAAAGTGCAGGATGAACTTTGAATCTCAGAGTAAGGGCTGTATATATGTGACCGATATGTCACTGCATATTTCATTTCATTTATTTATTTATTTCACACATGGTTCAACAGTGTTTCATTGCCTACATACAAATCCTCCTTCCCAGTAATATAACACTGCACCCATAGGTGAAAAGGAGGAAGGAGGAAGAAGAATAAATTCTTATTAGCACCTGCCCCCTATCTGCAATCTAATTATTCTTACAAGAGGGCGCCAACAACCCAAAAATGCCTCTAACATGTATCTTTATGTAACAATGCAAAACTAAACAACCAATCAGTATAATCAACAATATACAGCACTACTAAATGGCAATGAAAATTTTTCCTTTCACATTTAGCCCAAATTACTTTCATGTTCTTCATACTGATTTATCCTTTTAAGTATGTAACACATTTTAAAACGGTGCATATTTGTACAACTCTTGAGATTATCTTGAAGAGAATTCCATATGATTTGGATGTTTTGTATATGTAGTTATGGACACATATGATTTATCATGAAGGCACCTCATGACTTTTGTTTTTGGCACTCAGTCATTTTTTTAGCCTCAAATTTATGTTTTGATTATTTAAAATAAATTTTATTTTTTATGTCGAGCTGTATGATATTTAATGATTTCATTTTTATATCTGTTAACATAAAGGTCTCATTTTATTGATAACTGTTAAAATTTAACAAATCATAGATGATATTATGGCAGCTCTAGTATGAAACTGAGGTCAAAGGTCACAATGAGTGACCTTGAAATGGTAAGCTATTTTTTAGATTGGAAGCAAACGTGTGTGTGTGTGTGTGCGTGTGTGTGTGTCTGTGTGTGTGTGTGTGTGTGTCCTCAGTGAACTGTATCAGTCTCTGCAGTATCGTCCAGCTGCAGCAGTCACTTCAGTTTCTGTTCAGTCTGACTGAGGGAGGTTTTTGTACGACTGTTTTTCACTGTGTGAACACATACTGACTGTTAGGATAGTGAAAACTCTGACAGTAATAAACTGCTGCATCTTCAGCCTGGACTCCACTGATGGTCAGAGTGAAGTCAGAATAGGATCCACTGCCTGTAAAACGAGCTGGAATCCCTGATACTCGAGTGCTAGCAAAGTAAATGAGCAGTTTAGGAACTCCTCCATCTTTCTGTTGGTACCAGGCTAAATAGTGACTTGACCAGCCGTAGTAAACATCCTGACTGGTCCTACACTTGATGCTCACAGTTCCTCCCACAGCAGAGCTCACTGCTCCAGGCTGAGTCACTGTGATCTGTCCTCTGGACTCTGAGGATACAGAGACAAAAACATAAAGCAGCTTCATGGTTTTGTGGGCTTCATTTCAGAGGGACAGATGTTGATAGAGGAGAGGAGTTTGATTCTCTGGACTTTACCTGTGAAGCAGCAGCAGAGGAGAGTCCAGATGAGGACGCAGATCAAAGTCATGTTTTTGATGAGGAGGATTTCTGTGGCTTCTGTTGTGATGAAGGACAGCTGTCAGTCATCCAGTGTTCAACTCTCAGGACTATAAACTCTCCCAGAGCACTGGAGCATGGTGCTGCTGATGCAAAGTGCCTCTCTATGGAAATCATCTGACTTTAGCTGTTTATCAATGGATCAAATGGTATGTTTGGAATTCATGCTGTGTACGATGACTATATGCAATATTTGACTGCTCTTGTTTATGTCATGTCCTCATAGCAAATCCCTTATTTCCCCTAATTATCAGTGAAATGAAATAAAAAGTATAATCTTTCTGTCTCTATAAAATAGGATTTGTATTAAGTAATTATATTTAATTATATTTATTATATCTATATGAAAGTTGTTGATTCCTGGTAACAAATTTCTTAAACCACTAACACTGGAATAAGCTCTTTAATCAGAAATCGCTTAGTTTAACAAATTTTTTTATATCACTTGAAAAAAACAATATGAAGAGTGAATTATTCTTTTGATCTTGATTGTTTTTATTTGTTTCACTGTAGTTGTTAAAGGCTCTGAACTGGTTCAGAAATTCTTATTTCATTTTGTGTACTTTTTGAAAAACTAAAAACAATATTTTAAAATTTATTGTAATGGCACACACAGACACAAACGTGCATTCCCACCCTCATGCACACATATACAAATACTCGGCACTCATCTAACGTGGAGACAAACAGAAATGGATACTGTACACACAATCACACTCCCGAAACATACTCTATACCCCAGGTCCAGGTACCCTCGCCCCTGTCTTGTTTCTTTATGTTGTTGTGGGTTCTCAAGAATGACACCACTTGAAGAGAAGGTATTTTATCGAACTGTGGTTCACATGTAAACAAAGCTCAGCCATCACCGTCTGCCCCGAGGTAACGCTCTCTAGCTCTCTAGCTCTCTAGCTCCCCCTACAGTCTAGGAGTATTAACAACATAAAACATGATACTAGGCAAATAAGGATTTGCTGTTATCATTACATCTTCCTTTTTTTTTTTAATAATAAAATAAAATAACATACCTACTTTCACAAACATAAACAGTCTCTATTTGTTTTTTACTTGTTAAACCAGGCTTAATCAATGTAACGTTAACAACACAACTAGTTTTCAACAATTATGGTCCGTTCAACACTAGTAACCAAACATAGTGCAACTTGCATAGATACTATGACATCATCTTCCAGACAACATGTCAACACATTACATCTGTTCAATCAGTCTCATAGGTGGCTTCACTTGTCTTACAGATCTTCTCAGTGTTTGTTCTTGTGTATGTGTAGGTGTTTCAGGTGATAGTGTCTCATGTGTGTGTTGGGGTTGTTCAGCAGCCTCCAACCTCTGCTCCACTACTACTGGTCCCTTAAGAAGATCTCGGCGATTTCTTCTCAGCATAGCGCCGTCTTCTGTCTGAATGATGTATGATCGTGATTGATCTTTCTTTAGAACAGTTGCTTTCTGTGCCCATGTGTTGTTTTTGTCTTTGAATCTCACTTGATCCCCAGCATGCAGTTCAGGTATGTTTTTTGTCCCTCTGTCATAATAGAACTTCTGCTTTGCTTTTTGTTGCTCCTTGAACTTCTTCACGCTGTGTCCCTCTTTTGTGTTAAGCAGATTATCCTGAATGGGCAGGTTTGATCTCAGGCGTCGTCCCATAAGTAGCTGTGCTGGTGACATACCACACTCAAGTGGCGTTGTGCGGTATACTAGCAGGCTTTGGTAGAAGTCAGTACCACTGTCTCTCGCCTTACTCATCAGCCTCTTCACTGTTTGGACGGACTTTTCCATTAGATTGTGGGTAATGCGGGCTTGATGTTGTGTGAACAAAATCCCATTCTTTGGCAAACTGTCCAAACCTAATATTGGAGAATTGTGGTCCATTGTCTGTGAACACTTCACTTGGCACACCGTGTCGTGCAAATACGGCTTTCATAGAAGTGATTACAGCCTCTGCTGTTGTCATTTGCAGTCTACATACTTCTGGATACAAAGAGTAGTAGTCTGTGACCACAATATAGTCCTTTCCTCCAGACACAAAGAGGTCAGCCCCCACTTTCTGATATGGTCGGTCTGGCACTGGGTGCGGCTTTAGTGGCTCGGCAGGATTTGCTTACTTGATATGTCAGACATGTTGAACAGTTCGACACTTCATTTGTCACATCCTGATTAATCCGTGGCCAGTACATCACCTCACGTGCTCTCCTTTTACATTTTTCCATGCCTAGATGCCCTTCGTATATCTTTTTGAGCATCTCTCCCCGCAGGCTCTTTGGGATGACAATTTTACTTCCCTTGAACACCACATCATCCACTACAGACAGTTCTGCTCTGCAGTTCCAATACTCTTGAATAACAGGTGAGCAGTTTTGCTTACAGCTGGGCCATCCATCTATGATGGTTTTAAGCAGTGCTTGTAACGTTCCATCATTGCTTGTCTCCGTTCTTATGAGCTCCATCTTCCTGCAACTGGAAGTGCACTTGTGACCATGCTCACATATGCTCTTACATCATCATCCATCTTGGTATTTGCTGGCTCATTCGGATCAGCAGCTCTGGATAATATGTCAGCTGTGTACATCAGCTTGCCAGGTGTGTACATCACGTTAAGCGTGTAACGTTGCAGCCGGATCATCATTTTTTGGATTCTCAGCGGACAGTCATTCAGTGGTTTTTGGAACAATGCTATTAGTGGCTTGTGGTCAGTTTCAACACTGATGGCCTGCCCGGACACAAACTGGTGAAATCTCTCACAGACGTATGTTATGCTGAGCAGTTCTTTTTCAATCTGTGCATATCTTGTCTCTGCGTCTGACATGGATCGCGATGCATATGCAACAGGCTGCCACTCAGCATACTTCTGCAGAAGAACAGCTCCAAGCCCACTCTGTGATGCATCTGATGAGATCTTAATAGGTCTCATTGGATCATAAAACTTCAGAACTGGTTCTTTTGTAAGCAGATCTTTCAAGTCACGCCATGCAATACAGCATCCAATACACACTCAACACAAGGCTCCAGCCAGTCTCTCTCAACCACCCAGGTTAGGAGGGAACTGAGGAGGATTAAAGCCAATAAGGCAGCGGGTCGGCAGGTCCTGCGCAGACCAACTGTGTGGTGTGATGGAGCACCTCTTCAACCTGAGCCTGAGGCTGGGAAGAGTCCCACAGCTCTGGAAAACCTCCTGTGTTGTACCAGTGCCAAAGACTTCACGCCCCAAGGACCTCAACAGCTACAGGCCGGTGGCTCTGACATCCCACCTGATGAAGACCCTGGAGCGGTTGGTCCTGGCTCAGCTTCGGCGCCTTGTGAGCTCATCACTGGACCCACTTCAGTTTGCCTACCAGCCTGGCATTGGAGCGGATGATGCCGTCATTCACCTCCTACATCGTTCCCTCGCTCACCTGGAGACCGCTGGGAGCACTGTGAGAATCATGTTCTTTGATTTCTCCAGTGCCTTCAACACTATTCTTCCCTCGGTTCTGAAGCACAAGCTGGAGAACTCTGGAGTGGACCATCACCTCACTACCTGGATTTTGGACTACCTCACCAACCGACCACAGTATGTGAGGACTCAGGGCTGTGTGTCGGACAGGGTCATCTCCAGTACGGGGGCCCCAAAGGGAACGGTTCTGGCTCCGTTCCTCTTCACCATCTACACTGCAGACTTCTCCCACAACTCCACCCAGTGCTTCCTGCAGAAGTTCTCTGATGACTCTGCAATAGTCGGCCTCATCACTGATGGGGACGACAAGGAGTACAGAGGACTGACTCAGGACTTTGTGGACTGGTGCCAGCTGAACTACCTCCAGATCAATGCCAGTAAAACCAAAGAGCTGGTGGTAGACTTCCGCAGGCACAAACATCCTCCACTGCAACCACTGAACATCCAAGGTATGGACATTGAGACTGTGGACAGCTACAGGTACCTTGGTGTTCATCTGAACAGCAAACTGGACTGGACTCATAATTCAGACGCCCTCTACAGGAAAGGGCAGAGCAGGCTGTACCTGCTGCGGAGACTCAGGTCGTTTGGAGTGGAGGGCCCACTCCTGAAGACCTTCTATGACTCTGTGGTGGCCTCAGCCATCTTTTTTGGTGTGGTCTGCTGGGGCGGCAGCATCTCTGCTGGGGACAGGAAGAGACTGAACAGGCTGATCCGAAGGGCCAGCTCTGTTCTAGGATGCCCCCTGGACCCAGTGGAGGTGGTGAGTGACAGGAGAATGGTGGCTAAGCTGTCATCCCTGTTGGACAACATCTCCCACCCCATGCATGAGACTGTGACAGCACTGAGCAGCTCCTTCAGTGGGAGACTGCGGCACCCACGGTGTGGGACGGAGAGATTTCGCAGGTCTTTCCTCCCCACTGCTGTCAGACTCTACAACAAAGACTTTGAAACTGATCAAACACACACATCCACAAATGTGCAATAACACTAATGTGCAATAATCTTTTCTGGCATCGTTGTATTTTTACTCAGTTGTATATAGCATTTGTATTCTATTTTTATCTTATTGTATATTTTATTCTATTTTATTCTACTGTATATAGTATTCTATTTTTATTCTATTCTGTACAGTTGTGTACTGTATTTATTCTTATTTTATTTTATTCTAATTTTTGCTTCATAACTTTTGCACTGTCCACTTCCTGCTGTGACAAAACAAATTTCCCACGTGTGGGACTAATAAAGGTTATCTTATCTTATCTTATCTTATCTTATCTTATCTTATCTTTCTCATGTTCATGATTCCACTCCCATGCGATTCTCTTTTCAGTTAGCTGTCTCAGTGGTGCCATTTTTTCCGAGAGATTGGGTATGAATTTTCCCATGTAGTTTATCATGCCATTAAATCTCTGCACATCTTTCTTGCATTGCGGCCTCGGCATGTTTTCAATTGCAGACACCTTTTGAGGATCTGGTCTGATGCCTTCACTGCTCAGGATATCGCCAACAAATGTCAGTTCCTTTGCCCCAAGCTGACATTTCTCTTTGTTCAGCTTCAGATTGGCTTTTCTGGTTGCTTCAAGAACATTTCTCAGTCTCATGTCATGTTCAGCTTTTGTGCTACCCCACACAATGATGTCATCCATTGATGTGTCGACTCCTTCCAGGTGTTCATAGATCATGTGTATTGTCTTATGATACACCTCAGGTGCTGAAGCAATGCCAAATGGCAGTCGCCGGAATCTGTACCTGCCAAATGGGCTGTTGAACGTGCACAGTTTTGAACTTGCGTCCAGCTTCAGTTGCCAAAATCCTGATGAAGCGTCTAGCTTGCTAAAGTACTTTGCTTTTGGAAACTGTGACATTATCTCTTCTCTTGTAGGTAGTTTGAAATGTTCTCTCTTTATTGCTTTATTCAGATCTCTAGGATCCATGCAAACTCTGAGCTTTCCAGTCTTTTTCTCCACAATAACAAGAGAACTCACCCACTCCGTTGGTTCATCGATCTTTTCAATCACTTCCAGGTTTTCCATCCTGTCCAACTCGGCTTTTAGTGGCTTTTGTAGAGCAAATGGTACTTTGCGGCATGGATGAATGACTGGTGTTACACTTTCATCGACTCTGATTGTGTGTTCTCCAGCAAGGTAACCAAGTCCCTGAAATAGGTCACCATATTCCTTCATCAACTCATTATAGTCCATGTCATCATCCGTTTCCACAACGAGCACTCTTTTCACTAGGTTCAGGCATGTAACCCTAGTATAGGCTGCACATTCTTCGGCACCACAATGAATGTTAGTGTGTGCTCCTTGTCTTTGTGTGTCACTTTAACCATGCATTTTCCTTTCACAGGTATTTCTGCACCTGAGTATCCACTCACTTTCACCTTTGTTGCATGTATTTTAGGTCTAGGTCTGATTTTCTTGAACTCTGCTTCTGATATCACATTCACTTGAGCTCCAATATCCAGCTTGACTTTCATGAGTGTGTCATTCACTTTGAGTGTCATTATCCAGTCCTTTTCACCTGTCTTATTGTCTGTCACTGCCGCTACATAGAGTTCCTCTGTGTCTTCTTCATCCACAGTATGGACTGTACTTTGTTTCGGGGTGTGAGCTTTGCAGCACCTAGCATAATGGTTATTTTTGTTACAATTATTGCATCTTTTCCCATATGCTGGACATTTTTTAGAAGGATGTTGCATTCCGCAGTGACCACAAGTCTTTTCTTTTCTATCCCTGTTTGCTGACAATTTCAATTGCAGTTTCATTTCAGCAGCAGGACTCCCCTTTTTGACTCTGTGTGTGTTCTTATTCACAGCATCCACTCTGCAGCTGTCACTAAGCAGTTCTTTAGCTTGTGCCCTCACTGTTTCAGCTGCTCTGCACAGTGTTAATGCTTTTTCCAGGTCAGGCACACAAGCCTGTCTTTTATCAAAGAGTCTGTCAGTCCTCCAAATTCACATGTTTTACTCCTGTTCTGCAGCTCTGTGACATACTGATCTATTGTCTCCCCTGTCTTCTGTACACATGTGAAGAATCTGTGCCTCTCAAATGTCACATTTCTCTTAGGTATGCAGTAAGCCTCAAACTTCTCCATTATTTTATTCAGCTTCATTCCGTCTCCATCAGTAAACGTGAAGTTATTATAGACTTCCAGTGCCTCATCACCCATTTTATGCAAAAACACTGATGCTTGCTTTTTATCACTTGCCTCGTCAAGTCCAATTGCTGATAGGTACAACGTGAAACGTTGCTTAAATCTTCTCCAATTTTCAGCCACATTTCCAGTCAACTGAAGAATCGGTGGTGGGTGTAAGCCGTCCATGCTCACGTCGCTAGGTCCCTTTTCTCCCCCTCAGCGAGTTAGCTACACTACATTCACTGCTAAGCTGATCCGTCGGTACTGCTATGTTGTAGTCCGTTACCTTTCTTCAAGTCCATCATCTGACACCATGTCTTGTTTCTTTATGTTGTTGTGGGTTCTCAAGAATGACACCATTACCTGAAGAGAAGGTATTTTATCGAACTGTGGTTCACATGTAAACAAAGCTTAGCCATCACCATCTGCCCCGAGGTAACTCTCTCTAGCTCCCCCTACAGTCTAGGAGTATTAACAACATAAAACATGATACTAGGCAAAAAAGGATTTGCTGTTATCATTACAGCCCCTAGTGGGGGAAACTGCACCTAGACCCAGGAGATATTACCCTTTTCCCTGGGGTGGAGACAAGCAGACCACGCCGGCTCCAAAGTAGAAGGGAGGCTCCGCACCCCAGACCCCAATTAGATGGACAACTACTCCTCCCAGCCCCTCCACCCCGATTTCTAACAGAGAACAGGGGTGTGTTAAGACCCCAAACCTACCTCCGCCCGCTCATATGTAGTGTTGCTGCGTGCTGTTCTAAAGTGCATTTAAAACACGGGAGAGCATGGTGCTTCCTGTCAGAGAGCAGCAGGTGACAGCACAGCCCCTCCCGAGAACCCTCAATGTCTACATGCATTTAAAATTGAGAGGTGAGCACCGGCACCAGAGGTGAGGTTGAATACACAGATCGTCGTATAGTGTGCCCACCCCCAAGGCCCTATATGTATGTGTCATGAGATTGTGAGTGATGTGGATGTCTAAGTTGTGGAATAAAATTGAGGCACAGGCGGCCAGAAGGGGACAGAGGGGGAATACCTCCCCTGCACCCTAGTGACACACCTGCACCCCAAGGCCCTGCATGTGTGGGTGCTTGTAGTGGAGCAGGAAGAGAGAGGCAGCTGGGGATGGGGAGGGAAGGAAGGGAGGGGCAAATAGCAAATAACACCCTTCAAGTGTCTTCAAAAGTGTAAAGAGCTGATACCGTGATCCACAAACAGGACAAAGCACCTATTCTCCCTCAGGAATCCAAGTTTTGACTAACAGGCAGCCTCTCGTTGTGAGAACCCTGGTGTAGATGTTTGTAGAGAGACTGAAGAGTGTGACCACCTTAAAAAATGAAAAAATCCTTTCTCTGTATTTATTTGTTTTCATTTATATTTTTTAAAGGAGAAATATGACTGATTCTAAGAAATTCTGTTAATGAAGTCAAACTTACTGAGGAGATGTGAGGAGTTTAATTTAAATGCAGTGTGTGTGTGTGTGTGTGTGTGTGTGTGTGTGTGTGTGTGTGTGTGTGTCCTCAGTGAACTGTATCAGTCTCTGCAGTATCTTCCAGCTGCAGCAGTCAGTTCAGTTTCTGTTCAGTCTGACTGAGGGAGGTTTTTGTATGACTGTTTTTCACTGTGTGAACACTTGTAGACTGCCAGGCCAGTGAAAACTCTGACAGTAATAAACTGCTGCATCTTCAGCCTGGACTCCACTGATGGTCAGAGTGAAGTCAGAATAGGATCCACTGCCTGTAAAACGAGCTGGAATCCCTGATACTCGAGTGCTAGCAAAGTAAATGAGCAGTTTAGGAACTCCTCCATCTTTCTGTTGGTACCAGGCTAAATAGTGACTTGACCAGCCGTAGTAAACATCCTGACTGGTCCTACACTTGATGCTCACAGATCCTCCCACAGCAGAGCTCACTGCTCCAGGCTGAGTCACTGTGATCTGTCCTCTGGACTCTGAGGATACAGAGACAAAAACATAAAGCAGCTTCATGGTTTTGTGGGCTTCATTTCAGAGGGACAGATGTTGATAGAGGAGAGGAGTTTGATTCTCTGGACTTTACCTGTGAAGCAGCAGCAGAGGAGAGTCCAGATGAGGACGCAGATCAAAGTCATGTTTTTGATGAGGAGGATTTCTGTGGCTTCTGTTGTGATGAAGGACAGCTGTCAGTCATCCAGTGTTCAACTCTCAGGACTATAAACTCTCCCAGAGCACTGGAGCATGGTGCTGCTGATGCAAAGGAGCTCTCTATGGAAATGATCTGACTGACTCACACAGGGACTTGGATCAATCTGATGATGCTGTTTGCTTTAAATAAGGAATTTTTAAAAATACATTTAGAATTTTACTTTGATCCAAATGTAAATCTTTGGGATTTATAGACAGATGACAAATTCAAGAAAAAGCTGGGATCAGTTATCCAGTTAGAGCGATGTCTCATTTCAAATTACTTACTGCTGGTCTGGGTGATCACTTTTATCATCTGATGAAACCTGTCTATCCTGTACTGAACGATCTCTCCTACGATAAAAATTCCTGAATTCAAAGGCTCACTGAGTGCTTGGATGAGTATAACAGTGATGCAAAAACTGTGTTGTGTCTGTCGCGCTGACCTAGTAGGTGTGGCTGTTGCTCTTCTCTTCCTCCTCCTGCCCACTACCTGCTCTGTGCTGCTGCTGATTGGACCTTGTGTGCACAAGCTAAAGAACTACAACTAAGCACGGCCTGGTGTGCACCGCTCCGCCAGGTGAGCTGAATTAGAACAATCAAGGGCGGGCGTGCCTAGTAAGCCTTAAAATGCATGCAGCAGTCATTTGACCCGTGTGCGACATACTGAGAGGACAGCAAACAAGGCACAATTCACTTTGCACTGTGAGGAAGACTTTGAGCTAGACGTGCTATCGGTAAGCTCTTGGACCCATATTTTCTGCTTATATGTTTGGGACCTATGGAAGCTCAATTGTGTGTATTTATGCATTGGGAAATAGTTACTACATTTAAGTTTAACAAATTATATTGATATTAAAATGAATGTTTAAGTTTGAATAAATTGTTTATGTAGATGGTGTTTCCCACATATTTATGTTAATTAATACTAAAAATAGCTATCCCAAATCCTTGGTTAAATCTTAAAACTAGTGTAAATATGTTTGGTTTAATTTAAGGAAAATAATTCTTTGTAAAAGAAAATCTTTAGTTAAAAGTTTCTATTAAAAATATTTGCAAACTCTAAAATGTATACTTTAAAAATGTAATTGTTTATGTAAAGTGTAAAGTGTACATTGCAAGGTAGACACACTTTGTATATTTGAAAACCACAGTTTATTTCATCTTCGTTGTTTGAAATTACTCAGTTCTGTGATTTTAAAAAACCAATGTTAAATGGCTTTACTGCAGTGTATATATTTATGTTATTTTATTTGTATTCTGTATAATGCATTTAATTTAACTGAATAATTAATGAAATGTTCTGTATTTTTTGTGTGTTTAAAGGTTTTTCACCTATTTAACTATCTACCTAGCTATCTAACTACCTTATTGACTGCATGATCCTGAAACTGGTCAGAAATAAATTTGAGTGAAATTCAAAGTCTGGTCTTTTTCAAGTGTGGGCACCTCACAGACAGAAAACACTTGACAGTGTCCTTCACAGCCACCAGATTTCAGCTCAGATGAAGATCTGGGAGATTTTTCTCCACTGTTTGAAGTAGTGTGCTTCTCCACCATCATGAAACATCAAATGAGGAAATACGTTTTAGAAGAACGGTCTTCATTCTTCTTATAGAGTTCAGAGAGTCAGAGAATAAATGCAGAGGATCTCTGAAGCTGCTGTGGCTGCACGTAGTGGCTGAACACAATAATAAGGCACTTTAATTTAATGATACTTTTATCTCTTCTTTGGCATTGTTTACTTTTCCAGAAAGTTTCAGTCAGTTTACCAGGGGATCAATTGGAAGTATGTCTACTTAAGTATTTAACAATGTGAATAAATAAGACTCAAGGTCTCATTTTTCTGAAAATTGATTAATTTTTCAGGAAATTAAGTACTTAACTTTTTAAAAATGGCAAATTTTCACTCTGTTGTTAATTTTTGATGTCATCAATTCAGATTTTATAAAAGTAAAACATTTTGGTGAGTTTATCTACAGATTCTAAGTAAAAATATAAGTAAATGTAGATCAAATACACAGTATTCTTTCTGATAGTCATCCTGAGGTTTCAGTAGGGATGCTTCCCTCCTTTTCAAACATGTTTCTTGGGACATTTTGTAAGAACGTGGATTGACTGATTACTTAAATATTTTTCTAAAAACAGTTTTTTTGATAAATAAACTTATTTGAAGGGCAACAGGGAATAGCTCTCTGCTTTTAAGAAATATTTCTTGGCATGAGTTTAGCTCATCATAAGCTGCAAGTATCAATAAAGCAGACTGCAGTATGTGAAGGCCTCAGTTAAGTTTGGTGGCAGCTCCAGGGCCAGAGAGATCCTTGGGTACTAATAGAAGTGTGAGATTTGAAAACTGTTTTAAAGGATTACATCAACAACTCCTTACAACAAGATGTAATGAGTTTAAGTTCAAATGTTCCTTTAAAGTGTCAGTAGTCTTTCCTCAGTGATATAAAGGGACAGATTGTGTTTAAGCCGAATCCTTAGTCAAAGTTTCTGAACAGCTGTTTCTGGACTCAGAGATCTCCGCAGCAGTAAAAGTATACTCAAAGCTTAGAACCTCTCAACAACTAAGATCTGTAACAGTAAGAATGAATCTGTCATTAATTAAGGTGCTTTCGTTTTGTTAGTACATTATTGGGGTCGGCCAGCAGGGCTGCATTTTTGTGAGATTTTTTCTGTCAGAGTCAGAGAGCCCAGTCTGTCTACAAATGCTGCCTCACTCCAACAGGCAGCAGTTAAATGTACAGAGCATCTGGACGTTCTTCACAGTCATGCTACAGTCTTATTTTAAAATGGATTAAATTCATTTTTCACCTGAAAATTCTACACACAGGACCCCATAATGACAAAGTGAAAAAGGTTTGGTTGAAAAGAAGGAAACCGAAGCTGAACTGAGAGTAAAATAAATATTTTTAAATTAAATTCTAATAATTTAAATAATATATTAAAATAAAATTTTGGAAATTTTCTTTATATTTGAGTAACAATTGTACACTGACTTTAAATGTCTATTATTTTGGGGAGAAAACATATACATTCAAATAATATTTGTCATTCTCCATCAGACTTTGAATGCAGTTGATCAGTTCCTCTTCTGCTGAGGGAGGTTTTTGTACGACTGTTTTTCACTGTGTGAACGGGCGGCTGTAATCCTGCTGACAGTAATAAACTCCTGCATCTTCAGCCTGAACTTCACTGATGGTCAAAGTAAAGTCAGTCCCAGATTGACTCCCAGTGAAACGCTCAGAAACTCCAGACTGACGGTTTGAAGTCCAATAAATTAAGAGTTTAGGAGCTTCTCCTGGCTTTTGAATATACCAGTCTACGTCATTGCTAACACCTGAGCTGGCTTTACATCTGATGAAGACAGTCTGTCCTGGAACAGCAGACTGAGCTTCAGGAGTCTGAGTCATGATGATTTCTCCTGATGAACCTGGAAACATGAAAAAGAAGAGTTATTGAGACAAATCCAGTTTGAAAGATGAAAGATGATCAACATCCAAAGATTAGAGGATCATTTCTCTAACATGGAGAAAAGATGGAAGAAGGTCAGTGCTGCTGGTTTCAGAGTTTCTCCATCACAGCAGAACATCATTGTGGTGAACCTGGCTGCATGCTGAAGCAAAGTTTTCACAGAGAGTCTCACCCTGAACAAGGAGCCCCAGGGTGGCCAGCAGTAGAGTCAGTGACATCATCATTGTGCTGCTGGTGTGTGAGTGGCTCTGAAAGGCCTGGACAGCCACTGATCAACACTGGCCTCTTAACAGCTGTGAGCAGAGAGGCAGGACACATATGCAAACACACAGAGTCAGTCAGCTGCAGCTGTCCTGACATAACAGGATGTTTTACTCTCAGTGAAAACTGAATAATGAAATCTTTTATGGCATCTAGTGGAAAGAAATTAGGGTTGTTTCAACTTATAAAACACCTGTTAAATTAGTCATGTTATTTTAACTCATTATTTTTGTATAAAAAGTTTTACTAATACATAACCAGTGTAGACTAACGCGTTATTAAGTAACGCGTTACAGTAACTAAGTTATTATTGTGGTAACGAGCACGGTAACTAGTTATTATGCCAAAATCAGGAACACATTAATACTTACTGGGATTTAGATAGGGTCGTTATATGTTATTTTGTATGTTGCGTTCGACTTACCTCGGAAATCGGAACACAGACCTGGGAATAATGTCACACTCGAGTGAACATCGTTCTGTTTAGGATCGTCAGAGAACTCGGGATTCCAATATGGCAATGCCCTCGAAAACGGTTGTTTTGCTAGCCCTATACAAAAAGAAATTACTACTAAACACATATGCAGCCATAGCTGGACTCGGTGGGCTGATGGTGACTTTTTGTTTTGATGTGCCGATGGTTTTTTTATTTTTTGTTCTTCTTTTTTTTTCTGTAACGGTATAAACAATGAAAGGTGGTGGATTGGCCAGATGCTGGCAGATGTGTAAAAATAACTCAATTGTTTGGTGGTGGCTATGGCGGACCTTCCACAGATTCAGTAACATTAGCAAGTGGTGGAGACCAGCAGGTGGATGAGAGAAAGGGAAGGCAGGAGGAAGAGAGACCCGAGGCGGCCGCGGTCCGAGTGTCAGGTGAACTGAACTTCAGGTAAGAAGTTATGACCTGCAGTCTATCTGGGTCAGATATAAACCAAGTTTAGGTGGAGTTTATTTTCGTTGTGCTGACTTTTTACCGTCAGTTACAATAACTCGTACTGCGTACTAGCTAGCATGACGGAGTTTCTATACAGCGGTGCTATGATTTTACTGATAGTGAACTTTATTTTATTCATAAGGTTAGTTATTAGAGTTGCCAACCATCCTGTAAAAAACGGAAATGTCCCGTATTCAGAGAAAATATTACGCATTTCGTATTGAGCTGTAAAGGAACACAGTTTGTCCCGGACTTCAGCTAGAATGGAAAAAAATGCAAAGCTGGAGTTATTCTGTCGTTACGCTGCACAGCTGTTTCTTCTTCTCTCATTCTCTCCCCCTCCCTCTCCTGTTTCTACTTCAATCATGAAACTGATCAATGATCAGCTGATCGGCTTTTCTCTCTGGTTTATTTATCGCCCACTTTGCGCCAGAAAGCGGAAACCAGCGGATGTCGCGCTAAACAACAGCAGCACGTTTAAGCTTGATCAGCTGTTGTTAGAATTTATTTAATATTAATTTCTAGTATCAGCTGATGTTTGCTGGAGCCACAGCTGTAAAAGCTGCTGGTCATGATATCGGTTTGGACATGTGGTGAGAGGGAAACATGAAGATGAAACCAGGAGATGTCCTTACTGAATCATCAGAGCTGAACAGGTGATGGAGAAACAGGTTTACCTTTTAGGTGACATGAATGAGTTGAAGGGAAGTTATGAACTGTTTCTGAGAGACAAATTACACCAGGATCCTTTTCTAAGTAGCTGACAGCTGGTAACTGTGCAGGGGCGGATCTAGCAAAGTTTTGGCAGGGGGGCCAGGTAGGGCATTAACAGGGAAAGGGGGGCACAAAGAAATACTTTTCTTTCTTATTCTCATTTAAAATGTCTAGCTTTTATTAAATAATTATCTGAATCTTACAACCAAAGTTGTTTATCTGACGTAAAATGTATAGAAATCATACATATACCAACAAGACAGTGTACATCACTGTCACAGCAGCGTTTGTTTTCATTCAAAGGCTTTATTATTTATTTTATTTTATTTTATTTAAGGCTTTAATACCTGGTGGGCCGGTCTTTAGTCAAAACGCCTGGGCCCATTTTTTGTTCCAGTCCAGCCCTGGGCACAACACGCAGTGAGTTAATCTGAGATGGTGCATTAAAAAATAAACGGCCGGGCCAGCATTACACATCGCAAATTAGCTCGCATAGACACAGTAGTTGTGCTGCTTCTTAATGACGGTATCTTAGCTAACAACCTCAACTACCAGATTCAACTTGTAATTGGCTAAAGATAACTTAGCCTACTGGTGAGAGGGACATTGCTAGCTGGCAGTTTTTTCAAGCGATGTTGAAATTTCCACATTTCCACACTTCAAATGCTTCAGGAGCTGTCCGCTCAGCACAGCACCAGCACCATGGAAATACACGGATACATCCGTACTCGAGACAGAATTCACTATGTGTTTTCGGGACTTTCAGGTGTATGGACCAATGTTTTCTTTTCTGATCAAACCAGAAAGCTTTAATGAGCAGCTGGATTTGTCTCGCATTAACTGACTGGACACAGAGGACATCGAAATGCAGCTGATTGAACTGAAAAGCTCGACTCTGTGGGGGTCAAAGTTTGCAGAACTACGAACGCAGCTGGAATCCACAGCTGTGCGTGTTCATGGAGCTTGCATTTTCACCTGCTGGACATCACTACCTGACAAGTTTAACTGTCTTCAGAACATTGCAGAGGCCTTATTGACAGTATTTGGCTCTACACATCTGTGTGAGCAGATTTTCTCTCACATGAGTGTCCTCAGGTAGCCGTCTGAATGCTGGACACTGGGAGACCTGTGTCTCTGAGTGGGAGACCAGAGATCACAACATGTGTATCCCTGTATTAACAAACATGTCATATTGGCCCAGTTTATTTTTCTTATTATTGTTGTGAAGGGGCCATAAACAGCATTTGCATTTTCTGTTGTACAGTTCATTTGCTGTTATTGAGTTCTTGTTATGGATAAAAAGTGACTTTTTTTGTTTCAAAATAGCTGATAACTATTCGGTGACAGCTGCCAACATCTGCGAACAAATATAATTCTATAAAGTTGTTCTATATAGTGTGTAACTGTTGATATAGAGAGTTATTAAATTTATTGCTAATGCAATCATATGGCACACTGACTTCTGAGGAAATTTTAGATGGAACTCATCATCAGAAAGGTTGCCTACCCCTGGTCTAAAGAACCACTTTTGGTTCCAGTTGGCACCTTTATTTTCCGAGTATACTTTTAATTTTACCTCTACAGTTCACCTATTCACCTAAAAACTATTTACTTTGCCTTGTTTGGTATCATTCTTTTCAGCACTACCTCACGTGTCTGAATTTACAGTTATATTTTCATTTTGACATACTGTATTAGCACAACTGATCTAAACATGAACAAACAAAAAACATAAACTCTGAGTAGAAATGTTATATTTTTGTACTCTAACAACCACAAACTACACACTCCAAACACGCTAAACGTCACAAATCTCTCACATCTCAAAACTCGCTCTCTCTCTCTCTCTCTTGCCGTCACTCCTAAAACTTCCCCCTCTTCCTAAACAACCAAATGTCATGTTGCCATATCATTTTTTGATTGGTCGACATGGTACATTTTTCCACCAACACCAAAGGAGTGTTTTTTGTTTTTGTTTTTCATTTTTGGTCATAAGCAGAGTGCTTGCTAGCGCTGTCCTTAGACTGTAAACGTGACGAAACTATTCATGAAAAAAAACACAGCGTAAATATTGTTTATCATGACTCTGGTTTTATATGGCCTCTCAACACAATTTAAAAACTGGTATATATCACCTTGTTGCTTTGTCATCTTGAGGTGGTCATGTGATTGGCTTACCACGACTACTTTATTCTTCCTCAGCCAAACAGCAGCACTCGTGCGATAGTTTTGCCCCCTTAGCTCCAGGTGTTGTGCCAAAAAGTGATCGTCTGCCAGAAAGTGATTGCTGCAGCTGCTTAAATTACACAATTGAAAGCATATGTGTATTGTTTGTGTATTTATACACAAGCACTCATATATATTCAAATAATTAAAAAAAGTTCATTTACCTGTTATTACCACACACCAAATCCAGTTGTTGGTACTTGCTGGCTTGTGTAGCCACTAGTTATCAAAAGCTCAACACTGCGGCTAGCATTCTGGAGCACTTCTGTTGTGTTTTGTACGTGTTTTGGAGTTTTTACGTGCTTCTGAGTTTTTACGTTCTTCTGAGTTTTTACGTATTTTGGAGTTTGTACGTGTTTTGGAGTTTGTACGTGCTTCAGGGTTTGTACGTGCTTCAGAGTTCGTACGTGTTTTGAAGTTTGCACGTGCTGTGTCTGTAGGGGCCACCGTAAATATACTTTTATTTATTCACTCCACATAAAATGTAATAAATAAATCATATAATACAAAAACCAACTATTCACATTTCAACTTTTAACTATTTAAATTTTCATCTTTTTCCTTTTACAAATTTAAAGTGAAACAACACAAAACACTGCAAACCACAACACAATGATGGCGCGGCCACGTCCAGACGCCTTCCTGACCGCTCCGCTCCGACTATCCACTTTTCTTGTTTTTTACTTATTTTTTGCACTGGTTTACATTCCAAAATCCTCTAGTCTTATAGTATACGACGGCAGATCACTTGTAAACATTGGTGACAAGGTTGCACATCTAATCTTGGACACTTTTAAACCTGACCCATACTGGCCGCCAGAGATTCTACGCGGCCCGGAGAACAACAAAGGACGGGCCGCCCATCCGAGGCGTAGAACAAAGAAGCGCCGGGGGAAACGCGCTGGCATTAGGAACAGACTGAGACAGCAGGCACATCGCGCACCACTGCCCAGTATCCTACTGGCCAACGTACAATCCATGGAGAACAAGCTCGATGACCAAAGAGCAAGAGTCACCTTCCAACGTGACATGAGGGACTGCAACATTCTGTGCTTCACGGAGACATGGCTGACCCCCACCGTGCCGGACCAGGCCGTAACTCCGTCGGATTCATTCTTTGTGCTCCGCGCGGACAGAACGGCAGAGTCGAACAAAACCAAAGGTGGAGGAGTGTGCTTCATGGTAAACAGAAAGTAGTGTGATGCCAGGAGCATTTCTACTCTTTCCAGCAGCTGCTCGCCACATCTGGAATTCCTGAGCATTAAGTGCCGCCCTTTCTATCTGCCCCGTGAGTTCACCTCGGTCATCGCCACGGTGGTCTACATCCCACCCCAAGCGGACACAGGTATGGCTTTGTCCGAATTACATGATGTGCTGAGTTCGCTTCAAAACAAGGACCCGGGCGCAGCCCTCATTGTAGCAGGAGACTTTAATAAAGCGAACCTCAGACAAGTCATGCCAAACTTTTACCAGCATGTCTCGTGTCCAACGAGGGGGGATCGAATTTTGGATCACTGCTACACGCCATACAAACAGTGCTACAAAGCTGTCTCACACCCGGCTTTTGGGAAGTCTGACCACAACGCCATCTTCCTCATTCCCCAGTATAAACAAAACATACGGAGGGAAGAAGTAACCACGAGGGAGGTGAAACGGTGGTCTGCCCAATCAGAAGCTACGCTACAGGACGCACTTGACGACGTCGACTGGGACATGTTCAGAGCATGCGCAGTCGACATCAACGAGTTTACGGAAGTAGCAGTATGCTTCGTCAATATGCTAGCGGAGGAGATTATCCCCACTGCGAGAGTCACCACATTCCCAAACCAGAAACCGTGGATGGACAGATCGATCCGCGCTGCAGTAAACGCCAGGACTGCCACCTACAACGCGGGTCTCGCCACTGGCAATATGAGCGCCTACAAAGCGGCCTCATACGGCGTGCGGTGAGAGATGCTAAACGCCGGTACCGGGAGCGTGTGGAGTCCCGCTTCCTCCAGGGCGACACACGGAGTATGTGGCACGGACTACGCACCATTACGGACTACAAACCCAGGGACACTGCGCCGATCAACGCCGACTCTGCATTCACCAACGAGCTGAACCAGTTCTACGCCCGTTTCGAGGTTAGCCAGGCGGCTAATGCCATCTACCGCCTGACTACCGAGGACAGTGAAGTCATCAGCGAGAGACCGGTGACCAGCATCGCGGAGCATGACGTCCGAGCGGCATTGAGGAGAGTGAACACAAGGAAAGCGGCGGGGCCAGACGGCATCACCGGCCGTCTGCTGCGCTGCTGTGCTGACCAGCTAGCAGGTGTGTTCACTTACATCTTCAACGAGTCCCTGGCGAAGTCTGTGGTCCCCACATGCTTCAAAAGATCCACCATCATCCCTGTGCCCAAGAACAGCAAACCCTCATCCCTGAACGATTACCGGCCAGTTGCGCTGACCTCGGTAGTAATGAAGGTGTTTGAGAGGCTGCTGAAGAACATCATCTCCTCCTCCATCCCAGACACCACAGATCCGCTCCAGTTCGCCTACCGACCCAACAGATCCACTGAGGACGCCATCGCCCACGTCCTGCACACCACCCTCAGCCACGTGGACAAGAAACAGGGTAACTATGTGAGAATGCTGTTTGTTGATTACAGTTCAGCGTTTAACACAATAGTGCCCAGCAGACTGTTCACAAAGCTGAGGGATCTGGGACTCAACAGCCGTCTGTGTGCGTGGGTGTTGGACTTCCTCACTGGCAGAACTCAGGTGGTGAGAGTGGGTAGGTGTGTCTCCGACAGCATCACCATCAACACAGGAGCACCACAGGGGTGTGTCCTCTCGCCACTGCTCTACTCCCTCTACACTTCAGACTGTGTGGCCACCCACGGCTCCAACACCATTGTGAAGTTTGCTGACGACACAGTGGTGTTGGGTGCCATCTCCAACAGCGATGAGGCGGCCTACATGGACGAAGTGAAGAATCTGGCATCATGGTGCCAGGACAACCACCTCCAGCTGAACGTCGGCAAGACCAAGGAGCTGATGGTGGACTTCAGAAGGAGTCAGCACAGAGACTACAAGCCCATTATCATTAATGGAGCTCCAGTGGAGAGGGTGCAGTCCTTTAAGTATCTTGGCGTCCACAGCTCCTCAGACCTGACATGGGCTGCCCACATTCAGGTCCAGACCAAAAGGGCTAGGCAGCGCCTGTATCACCTACGACAACTGAGGAAGTTCAGGGTCTCTCCAAAGATCCTCAGGATCTTCTATACAGGCGCTGTGGAGAGCATCCTCACACAGAACATGACATCGTGGTTTGGAAACAGCTGTGTGAAGGACCAAAAAGCTCTCCAGAGAGTGATCCGTACAGCAGAACGCTGCTGCAGGATTGCTCTCCCCCCGCTTCAGGATACCTACACCAGGAGATGCCGGACTAGAGCAACGCAGATACTGAAGGACCCGTCCCATCCTGGCAACAAACTGTTCCAACTTCTACAATCTGGTAGAAGGTTCCGCATCATCCGGGCAAGGACAGAGAGACTCAAGAGGAGCTTCTATCCTCAAGCCATCCGGGCCCTAACCCCCCCCCCCCCCCCCCCCCCCCCACACACACACACACACACACACCCGCCCTCTCACATCATCTATAATTGACTGAGACTCTCCTCCAGACACTCAATTCCTTTAACTTTAAATATGTTTATATTGTCCATTCTGTAAAATAGTCAGATGTCTATTCATATTAATGTACAGAATTCACCTGCTTGCTGCTACTACTGCACATTCACCATATATACTATATATATATATTTATAATGTTATTCCTCTACCCCCCCCCCCCCCCCCTTTTTTTTTTTGCACATGTTGAGGAGCGTGTCAGGATACATTTCACTGTGTGTTATACTTGTATAACTATGCATGTGACAAATAAAGAACCTTGAACCTTGAACAATTAAATATAAAATAAAATATGAAAACAAAAAGAAGATGCATATTCTCTGTCATATGGATCTGCATGAATAAACTTTCTGAATCCTTTATCATCTGCAACTGAAAATAGTTGTGGATGATTACTATACCTTTCTAATGTGACGCTGTTGTCCCTGGCTCTTTCTCTGTCTCTCCCTCCCGCTCTGTTCCTGTGCTACTGAGTGTAACTACCGCCCCTCCCCCCTCATCCCATGAGGGGGAAGGGGCTCGCATGTAGAGTGAAGCGGAAAAAAAGTGCGAGAGAGAGGGTGAGCAAAAGAAAAAAAAACCCACGGCTCGCGATAAGGAGCCGGCTCGCGTCGTTCACGTCAAAGATCCGGCTCTAAGAGCCATTTCGTTCGCGAACGACACATCACTAATTCAGAAGACCCTTATGAAGAAAACATCGAGGGAACAGTTTACCCTGCCCGGGATAGGGTTACCGGGGCCCTGCCCTGGAGCCAGGCCCGGGGAGGGTGCCCGAGGGCGAGCGTCTGGTGGCCCGGCCTTAGTCCATGGGGCCCGGCCGGGCACAGCCCGAAAAGGGGACATGGGCCCATCCTCCCGCAGGCCCAACACCCGCAGGAGGCACCATAGGGGTCGGGTGCATTGTGTGCCGGGCGGTGGCCAGGAGCGGAGGCCCTGGCGGACTGATCCTCGGCTGCCAAGACTGGCAATTGGGACATGGAATGTCACCTCTCTGGTGGGGAAGGAGCCCGAGTTAGTGCGTGAGGTTGAGAGGTACCGGTTAGATATAGTCGGGCTCACCTCTACGCATGGCTTGGGCTCTGGAACCAGTCTCCTTGAGAGGGGCTGGACTCTGTCTCAGTCTGGAGTTGCCCCTGGTGAGAGGCGGCGGGCTAAGGTGGGTATTGTAATATCCCCTCGGCTTGCTGCCGGTACATTGGGGTTTTTCCCGGTGGATGAGAGGGTTTGTTCCCTGCGCCTTAGGGTCGGGGAACGGGTCCTGACTGTCATCTGCGGTTATGCACTGAGTGGCAGTTCAGAGTACCCAGCCTTCTTAGAGTGGGGTGGGGTGCTGGAAGGTGCTCCACCTGGAGACTCTGTTGTCCTGCTGGGAGACTTCAATGCTCACGTGGGTAACGACAGCGAGACCTGGAGGTGCGTGATTGGGAGGAACGGCCTCCCTGATCTGAACCCGAGCGGTGTTTTGTTATTGGACTTCTGTGCAAATCACAGTTTGGCCATAACGAACACCTCGTTCGAACATAAGAGTATCCATAAGTGCACGTGGCACCAGGACGCTCTAGGCCGCAGGTCGATGATCGATTTTGTAATCGTATCACCAGACCTGCGACCATATGTTCTGGACACTCGGGTAAAGAGAGGGGCTGAGCTGTCAACTGATCACCACCTGGTGGTGAGTTGGATCGGGGGGAGGATGCTGGACAGACCCGGTGCACCTAAACGCGTAGTGAGGGTGTGCTGGGAATGCCTAGTAGAGGCCCCAGTCCGCGAGATCTTCAACGCACACCTCCGGCAGAGCTTCCACAGCATTCTGAGGGAGACTGGGGACATTGAGTCCGAATGGACCATGTTCAGCGTCTCCATTGCCGAAGCTGCTGCATTGAGCTGTGGCTGCAAGGTGGTTGGTGCCTGCCGTGGTGGTAATTGTTAAGGTCCAGATATTGAGGAGGAATCCAAAATAATGACCACTGATCCGGCCGTGTGCAATTAGACGGCATTTTAATGAATACACGCAGCGTGGAGCCAACACTGTACAGATTCAGTGTTGAACTCCCTTACAATAGTCAGAACCCAATATTTATAGGGGTGAAACAGTACAGCCCCCCTTTCTGTTGCCAGGCAGAAACCAAAACCACAATGACTTGTAACATAGTTTAAAAAGAACATCTCCATCCAGGTGCCTTCCTGTTGTCCCCGGACGCTCGCCTTCGCTGTCGCTTGTCTCTGGAACATCCTGCACCTGCTTCTTCATCAAACAGTCACATATGCACGCACAATTTTTGCAGTTGCAAGCAAAACATAAGATTACCTTTTACCTATATAACTGAGTCTATCTACGATGTGTGTGTGTGTATGCGTCAGCCTCTGCTTGCACTTTGTTTCAGTTTCGCTTCTGCAGAAGCATGCCTTGCAGAAGTGTTTCCTGTCTCATTTTTGGCACAGAGTATTTCCTGTCCCTGCACAAGCCTGTGTCTCCCGTCAAGACCGTGTAGGCCTAAAGTTAGACCTTCTCTTCTATAAAATAATGTGGCCAGGAAGTACGTATTCAGATTATAAATTTAAATCTCAATATAATCCCCGAACCAAATGGTAGACACCAGAGGTGAAGGGAGCCACCAGGCTGAAGAAGGAGTCCTATCGGGCTTGGTTAGCCTGTGGGACTCCGGAGGCAGCCGACAGGTATCGACAGGCCAAGTGGAATGCTGCTCGGGCAGTGGCTGAAGCAAAAACTCGGGTGTGGGAGGAGTTTGGAGAGGCCATGGAAAAAGACTTTCGGACTGCCTTGAAGAGATTCTGTTGTAGGGCTGTCCCCGGTTGACACACCTCTACAATGTTGCGCTGAGATCAGGGGCAGTACCCCTGGACTGGCAGACCGGGGTGGTGGTCCCCATCTTTAAGAAGGGGGACCGGAGGGTGTGTTCCAACTATAGGGGGATCACACTCCTCAGCCTCCCTGGGAAAGTCTATGCCAGGGTGCTGGAAAGGAGAGTTCGTCCGCTAGTCGAACCTCGGATACAGGAGGAACAATGCGGTTTTCGTCCTGGTCACGGAACACTGGACCAGCTCTTTATCCTCTCAAGGATACTTGAGGGTGCATGGGAGTTTGCCCAACCAGTCTACATGTGTTTTGTGGACTTGGAGAAGGCATTCGACCGTGTCCCTCGGGGTGTCCTGTGGGAGGTGCTGCGGGAGGATGGGGTGTCTGGCCCATTGGTACAGGCCATTTGATCCCTATACAACCATTGCAAGAGCTTGGTTCGCATTGCTGGCAATAAGTCGGACTCGTTCCTGGTGGATGATGGGCTCCGCCAGGGCTGCCCTTTGTTACCGATTCTGTTCATAATTTTTATGGACAGGATTTCTAGGCGCAGCCAAGTGGCAGAGGGCTTTCACTTCGGCGGCCTCAGAATCTCATCTCTGCTTTTCACGGATGATGTGGTTTCTGTTGGCTTCATCGGGTGAAGGCCTCCAGCTCGCACTGGAACGGTTCGCAGCCGAGTGTGAAGCAGCGGGAATGAGGATCAGCACTTCCAAATCTGAGGCCATGGTTCTCAGCTGGAAAAGGGTGGAGTGCCCACTCCGGGTCGGGGATGAGTTCCTGCCCCAAGCGGAGGAGTTCAAGTATCTCGGGATCTTGTTCGCGAGTGATGGGAGAAGGGAGCCGGAGATCGACAGACGGATTGGTGCTGCGGCTGCAGTGATGCGAACGCTGCACCGGTCCGTCGTGGTGAAGAGGGAGCTGAGTATAAAAGCGAAGCTCTCAATTTACCAGTCGATCTATGTCCCTACCCTCACCTACGGCCACGAGCTGTGGGTAGTGACCGAAAGAACGAGATCGCGGATACAAGCGGCGGAAATGAGCTTCCTCCGAAGGGTGGCCAGCCTCTCCCTTAGAGATAGGGTGAGAGGTTCAGCCATCCGGGAGGGGCTCAGAGTAGAGCCGCTACTCCTCCACATCGAAAGGAGCCAGCTGAGGTGGTTCGGGCATCTGACAAGGATGCCTCCTGGGCGCCTCCTGGGTGAGGTGTTCCGGGCATGTCCCACCGGGAGGAGGCCCTGGGGCAGACCCAGGACACGCTGGAGAGATTATATCTCTCGGCTGGCCTGGGAACGCCTTGGTGTTCCCCCGGATAAGCTGGAGGAGGTGGCTGGGGAGAGGGAGGTCTGGGCTTCTCTGCTTAGGCTGCTGCCCCCGCGACCCGGCCCCGGATAAAGCGGATGAAGATGGATGGATGGATGAACTCATTTTATTTACAGCTATTTTTAACATGTATGAACTTAACGCTAACTTTGAACAATTTTACATGGATATTTATTTGATGGCAATAAAGTACATAACAATAACAATTGAACGAGAATATTTCTAATATGCCAACAATATTTAAAGAAGGAAACACAATATTTACAGTTGTTTATACAGGATTAACCCGAGTGACCTGTTTTTACCTGGATATGATTGTCTCTGATGAGCCTAAGGTACAAAGCATACTGGTGATGACTATAAAGTTTTTCTAGCTCCTTCAGAATTAACAATGTATGTGAAAACTGTTGTGTTCAGAATTTTTGGAAGGAATCTCAGGAGAAAGGTCTGTCTTTTAAAAAAGGATTTACTTTGTTTTTGGCAGTTGAAGTTTACACAGCGCTGTGGACCTCTATGTGAACCAACAGCATGTTTCACAAAAAGGATTACCCTCAAATGGGCTGTACAACATTATATAGTGAGACAAAAAAAATAGATTATAACAGCTATCTTCCTCACGCACGGACGTGGCAGTCTTGGTGTCTGCTCCGAAGCATCCTCATATCTCCATGCCTTTGTCTGGTATCTGCTCCTTCCTCTGTAAGAGACAAAAAAGCAAAACACCTCTATGCCTAGCCTTGATAATCTAATTTTATTATCCATTGTTCTTCTAGTGATTCAAAGTTGGTTTAGAATATCATGTTCAGGACTCTCTCACCCAGAAACTTATTCTAATCATAATCTATGTGTGTAAGAGCGTTTGCAATTACCCCTCTGCACTCTAGGTCATTTCCCACAATATATCAGTCCGGACAGTCACGCCAAACGAAGCTTATGATCTTCAGAAGACTGAGTGCCAACTCATTATGAGCACATTTGCAGTAAATGTGTGAAAATGATTATAACCACTTATTTTAGTAAAAGAAATCAAAGATTTTCAATCCCAATATTCCCTCCTTTCACACGTTTTAACGTGAGAACAAAAAACATGTTTCGTCCAGCCTGCTGTCCCACAGGTTCCCCTCAGCCCCTCAGCTTCTCCCTCTTAACTGGGGTGGTGTCCTGTGGTCGAGTCAGCTGTCGTCACAATTCACTCAGTCAGATACTGGGTCTTCCAGACCGTCAGCCTGCCTCCTGATGGGAACGCACTAAACGAACACAGGCATTTTATCTTCTAAACACGATTCAGTTTCTTTTGTTTTTTAAAGCTGAAACACAAAATTGCAATAAACATTTTGCCTTTCCTACCTCTAAATACCTGAAGGCAATTTATGTCTTGGTTCAGCCATGAATCCAGCTCACCTGATTCATCACCAAGTCCAACCGTCACTGGCATCTGATAGTGTGGCACTGCATCTTCTTCCCTTAATGTTGCTGTTTTCAATCTGTTGATTAGAATCCTCAAACATGGGATAGACAACATCCACAAGTCAATACAGCTTTGTATGTGGCCAATTATGAGTCAATTACCAATCAATGATAAAATAATAGCTTTTTTCTTCTGAATGTTTCAGTCAACCACTCAACCAGAGGATCTTCAATCCCAGAAAATTCCTTCTCCTCATTTGATAATGTCTGTAATCTTTCCATGTCCTGGTAACTGGCCCATCTTGTATGATTTTGAAATATATGTACAACAGCCAAACCACACTGTGATCACACCAACCCTTTTTCCACCAGAGCATGTCCAACGCCATCCTACTTTGGACTTTCAAAAGTGACTTTAACGCCGACTGTTCTGACAGTCCTGTTTATTGCATTCCCTGGTCAGGTTAGCCAATCTCTGCACATTATAATGAACATAATAATGAACATAATCCACCTGGTCATCATTTTATTGGGTGTCATTTTAAAATATTATGGATTTGAACCCCTATAGGGTTTGCTATTTCAACTTTCTGGACTGCTGTATTTTACCTCTGACCTATATCTGTTACTGGCAGTCCCAAGTGGACTTCTGTGCAAACACCTGACCAGGTCCTTGGGCAGGAAATTTAACAGTTCCTAGGAACTCTGCCCTTGGTGTCAAAATTTTAGGAATTTGACAATAAGTGACATTTATGGTGTTGTCACCCCCGTCGGGGCTTACCTTTCACACTCTTGGTGAGATTCCTCCGTTGGACATGTGCAATCACCCTCCTTTGGCGTGAAAACTGGTGGTGTGGTCAAGTGGGTGCTATAAGAAACAAAAGCTCAGGACAGAACAGTTATCAGTCATGTGCTTCATGCGAAGTTTACATATATTTTAATTCATATTGATCCTCTGAGTGTAATTGTTGGGTCTGTTCCCACAAACCCCGCTAGTTCTAGAGACTTATTCATCATGAAAGAAAACAAGACAGTCGATCGATCGATTACTTGCGCAAGGGAGGCCTCGTCTGTGTCCACCACGAAAATGACCCCAAATCCGGCCTCCTCTCGCTGCCTTTTATTGAGAGACAGTTCACACAAAACACAGCAAAGCAACGCCCACATGGTTCTAATGCATTATATGTATATGTGTGAACTTCTGTATGTAGGTAAGAATGTGTGTGTGTGTGTGTGTGTGTGTGTGTGTGTGTGTGTGTTACCTCCTGCTGACCAAAGGGTCGTAAACGCAGGAAGTTTACATCAAAAGAAGCAGATCTTCCAGATAGGATGTATCTGCAATAAAACATTACAGCCCCCCCCCAACCAGAACCTCGAAAATCTGGGGGGAAGGACAGTGGAATCCCTTTCACCAGAGTTGGCAAGCATAGAAATGACAACATTTAACAATTCACTCTAACATTCCCTCCTGTGTTGTGATTTTTATGCTCCAAATTATTCCTGCGTGATATATTCTAAGCCATGCACCTCATGCTTGACATTTTCAGCGCAGGCGTCATTTATACACAGGCTTCTGTCATATCATTCATGTCAGTCAATTCATATTGTTATAAAGGTACATAATTAACAAATGTATTAGGAAATCATCTTAGTTCGCATTGATCTTATACACGGTAAAATGCATCCTATACATAAGCAAATCAAATGTCAACAGTCCAAAAACAGGAATTAATATTTTCAAAGGAAGATGCCACCAAGGACCAGACATTAACCAAGCTCTCCAGCCTCGGGGTGCATCTACTCCTGTCGTGCGATTCATTATGTATTCCTGCAAGTAAACAACTGAATGTAACAGTCAAACAAGAAGAATCAACATTCTCAAAAATCATATGTCACTACAATCCAACTGTATACAGACATGGGCATTCAAACACATCAGTTGACTTTATCGTTTGTCCATGTGGCTCTCAGCTAACTTCAAAGCTGTAGCCTGGTCAACACCCTTCTTTATGACTCCTATCAACCCCCCAAATCTTCTCACTGTAGGCATCCTGTGGGGGTTAGAGTCAAGTGGTGAATTATCTGCATTTACAACTCTTCTCCCGTCCTGTTGTCACCACAGGAAAAGCTTTGTAAAGGAAATTGGATCAAGCGGTTTTGATCTTCTTGGCTCAAAACCTCAACCAGCTTAGCGAAGTGTTCATGATGTAAATGTAGACAAAGGCTTCTCTGTTTGCATCCTTCTTGCAGAGGACACAAAGAATACGTGATGTTGCACAAATTCCACGGTACTTGGACTAATCTATTGCCCTTCATACACATAGGCAACTGGCCTCTTTCCAGTTCATTTAGCTGTTCAATGTCCTGCAGCAAGTCAGATACTTTGAGTCAGATTAGCAGGTCTGTCGTACCAGAGCAGTTCACCTTCCCAGCTACTGGTGAATCAACCGTCCATTCAGGTTCAGAAGTTGAAAAGTTGGCAGTGTTCCACGTTTACTCCTGGATGTGTTGCTATGGCAACCAACAAACTGTCTCGCTCTCGGTGATGCTATATGGCCACAGTCCAGAAGAATGTGTAGCCAGTGGCATCACAAGCATAACCATTGGTCTCGTTCTTTATGTGAGCAGTTGTGTTCACAAACTGCCACCAGCAGTTGTTGAAAACCCCATGCGGGTACTGGGTGTGGTTCGCTCTGTCCCAGTGCGCTCCCTGTCATCCCACTCAGGGTCCACAGGCACAAGAAGGCGAACAGCACATTCCCAGCCATTCTAAGTTGGGTTCAGGATCCGTTGGTTTCTTCACCAGGATTGAGACGAGAGGTCCTAGAGATATACTCCCCCCTTTGTACCGCTGGCCTTTTCACCATCACCCAGAGTCGGCCAGGAAGTGTGTTACCTTCTTGCAGTGCGCTTGATGTATCCAAGTGTTCCTTTCTGCGATCTTCACTGCTGTGGGCGTCATCAGCAGCACCCGATAGGGACCTTTCCACCATGGACTGGACCAGCACTTCCTCTCCATGGCCTTATCAACATCCAATCTCCAGACTTCAGACTCTGCTCCTGCGGAGAAACAGAATCATCTGGCAGATCATTTGTTCTCAAGACTTCTTTATTTTTAAACATTTTAAGCATCTAATCTGCTAATATGCTCTCTCTTCTGCTTTTCTATCATCACTACAGAAGACTAGAACTCTAAATGCTCTAACATATATAATCTCAAAGAGTCAGACCGTTCTCTGTTGGAGTAATCCTCATGTACATTCATATACATCTTAACTAATTCTATACAGTCTAACCATGTCCTGCGTGTCTCTTCCATTGACTTCCTAAGTCTTAACTTTACTGTTCTATTAGTTCTCTCTATCAACCCTGCACGTTGTGGGTGATATAAAGAAATGATGTTTTTAGTATTATCCCTAGATGTTGTGCCATTAATCTAATCACTTCATTTACAAAATGTGGACCATTATCACTAAACAATACCCATAGTCATTACAGTTGGACAGCTCTATAGTCCATGTGAATAATTTGTAATGGGTGACTGGGTCTGGGGAATTTCGCTCTCTTATGTCTCAAATTACCCTGAGAATTGTGCTTACTACATATCATACATAACCTGCAAAAAGTTTTTTTAAGGGTATTTAATCTTAAAGTATAAACTACTCATTATCTCCCTCCTGTTGCGACATGGCAAAGCCCATGGCGCAAAATAGCAGCAGTCCTATATAAATTCTTAGGCAGTATTGGTGTATCACACAGATAACAAACACCATCCTGCAAGCTTGTGTAGTTGTCACAATGGAGAGTAATTCTTCAGATTAGCAATAGGTAGATCTCAGCTTCCCAATTCCAATTAAAGTCAAAAACACAAAAATTACAGGAGAGGAGCAAAGTTCTATGCCAGCTGTTTTATTGAACAGTGTAGCTCAGCAAAACAGAAGGAAAAGCAAAGCTCCCCTAGGGTGTTCGCAGTAAGCGCATGCAGGTAGGGACCAACCCCACGGACAGACAGCAGGAAAAAGCCCAGAGGGCTGTCCCCGGCCCCCTTTTAACGGTACCAGTAGTCCCACCTCCTGCTGCTGAGTAACTTTCCCACGCACCCAGGAGCAGGTGCAGGGTCAAATGCCGGCCAGAGTTCACACCTGGCGCTGGCTGAGCGCCCGGTCCAAAGTGACACCCCTAGGTTAACCCTTTGCTTTACCCTCTGACAATAGGTCACAACATGGTCAAAGGTCACACATTAGTACAGCAAATAGCATAGTTTATAAAAGATAATTATGATATTAATGTGAATAATACTTAGCCTAACTACATCAAATACATGAGTCAAATGCATAACATAAAAATAAAACACTCCAGTGTAGGTTTATAGTGTGTGTGTGTGTGTGTGTGTGTACAGGACAGTGATTTCATTATGTTGGTCTCTCTGCATGAATGTGCTGCATGAAAAGCATTTATCTGTGAGTGTGTATGTGTGTCACCGCGTGCCTAAAACTCCACATGAACGTTACAATATATATATATATTCAGATAGATATATAAGTACAAAAATCAACCACATTAGATATATAGGTATGCATGTCATACAAAAAAATCCACTACACTTGCTCCTACTGTAAGTCACAACTGTTTCCCTGCAGTAGGTGAGTGGCTCTGCATGTCTACCAGTGCACCTCGCATAATAGCCAACGTCTGCTGGCATTGCACTGCTAAAATGTTAACATCATGTTCTCATAAAGTTGCCTCTTTTGCGATCTTATCTGAAAAAGCATTCTCTAATGCAACTGGATCTTTCCCTCACACATGTGCTACACATTTACAAACGGCAATTCTACTGGGCAATAACACTGCCCAGAGGCAAACATTGGTTTGCCTCTTATTTGTAGTTATTTTTATTTAAGTTAATAACTGTACAATACTCTGTATAGTAACTGTATAAGATAAAGGTCTAATCATCTCTTAGTTTACTCAGATTGCTTCACTCAGATTGCACAGAGTGTATATTTGTTAATAATTTGAATTATTTTGGATAAGGATAAGCGTAAGATAATGGGTAATTTCATTTTTGACTTTATAATTTTGTTTAGCGTAATATTTACAATTGTCATACCTCGTCTCACCCACTGCACTACAAACAAATGTACTGTAGCAAATGCATACTAACTATCAGTGTACATTGTCACATCTTGTTTCTCTGCAGCTTTACACGCTTCCGTTAAAGCTACTATCCCTGCTGCTCAAGCAAATATGAAACATGCTAGTTGTCCTGTACAGATAACTTTCTCACTGTCTTCTACAGTAAAACCTGTTTTAGCCAGTCCCTCTGCTGTTGTAAAACTCAAACCATCAACAAACCAAACCTTTCCCTCAACAAGTAGCATCTCTATTAAGTCATCCCTCGGCTTACACTCCTTCTCTACGTGCTGTCTACACTCATGAGAAGTGCCCTCTTCTTTCGTTGGCAAAAGGTTTGACAGATTCAGAATTGTGCATCACTTTATGGTTATATGTATGGTTATGAGAGTAACAGTAACATTAAAGACAAGTGTCTTGTAGGTGACAGAAATGTAATTTTAGCCTGCAGTATTAAGACATCTACCTCGTGTGGAACTAACAGTGTCAAAAAGGTGAAAAACTATATCCTGAAACATTGTACAGCTTAAGCTGCTGCACATACTGATCTCACACATGGAGGTAAAGCACAAGCAACTAGAGCTAATCTTTTAGGATAGTAAGTTACTGGCTTCACTTGTGGAAAAAGTGCTGTTAGTTATTTCACAGTCACCTGGCATTTGTGCTGTTCACAGAACCACAAGTCCATCGCTGGACCTCCTCTGCGCTGTCACTTTTCGGAGCTTGGCACGCTCCCTCAGGTTCTCATGTTCCAACGCTGCAGAAGATTTTAAAGGCAGAGCACGTCGTACACCTTAGTTGTCTTCCTCAACGTCAACGTTGAAAGTCTTTCATCTTATTTAAGATTTTGCTGCGCGAAAGTCTCCTCATGACGATCTCCTGGAAGCTCAGTAGCACAGCTCTCTGTGCTGAAGGTGATCTCTGATCCTCCTGAAGCCTCTCTCCTGGCCTCAGCTTCCATCTTATGTATGGTCCTCTCAGTCACTCCTTCTCGTCATGGCACCTCACGACATCTGCAAATTAAAATGACACTCCTCTCGCCACATGGCTTTCGCCATGTGTCAACTCCCCAATGAGACATGTACAAGAATGTTGTACAGTCTCCCTAAAACAATCTCCAGGGTTTGTCCCTTGGAGCAGCTTCACTCTAAGCTGTGAGCCTGTGTAAAAACATCAGTCAGCAATTAAATGTTTAGCTTGTCTAACTCTCAGCTCCACCTGGAGCCTGTATCCTGGAAGATAAAGTCTTTAAGTTAAAACAACTTCACATTTGCAACCCACTATGGATCATAAAAGTAATAAAGCATTCAGCATAAAAGACAAATATCATGTGCAGGTTTTTTCCAATCATTGAATCATTAAATCACTATTATTATCATAATTTGTCTCAAATCATGAATCATCCCAATTTATTCCACAATTTAATCAGTGACTGTCCTTAAGCAATGTCACTCCACTTACTATGAGCTCAATAGTGGCCAGCTAATGAGCCCATATTAAACTATTCCATAAACACTGCATCTCTTATTTGTTTTCTCATGTCACTTGTCTGTTTTCTGCTGAATCCTCTACATGCACTCTTAGAAAAACAAACATTAACAACACACATAAACAATCCTGGTGGTCAGGTGCCGGCCATCCAGATTCCAGAGATGCTGTAAAAAGGTCATAAAGTTAACACTCTGCTGTAAAAAGAACACTGGTTTCAAACACAGTGTAATTTAATCACCAACACACAGCCTGTAACCACAGTTTTCTTCACACAAAATCTCAGTAATCCTGTGATAGAAAAACATCATTAAGTTGTGTCCTGTTATAAATAACATGATCAAATCACATGATTAACCATCTGCTGTAAAAAGAAATATAAATGTTATGTATACACTCTTTCTCACAGTAATCTCTGTGAGCAACACAAAGTAGTTAATGACACACCCATGGTAAATTCACAGACACAGAAAATTTAAACTAAAAGGTTAAATTTGCAGAGTTCACATAGTCGTGTGACCCAAGTTTCCTCCTGTGGTCTCCTTCTGCTCCTGCAACAGAAGACACACACAGAGATACATTAACTTCACACAATGGTGTTAAATCAGTCAGTCTTGTCAGCTTTCGTCAGTCAGTTAGTTCCCCATTTATTTTAAAATTCTCACTCATTCACACAGTCATCCATTCTTTCTTTTTGCTGATTGTGGAATTTATTTTCGCATTTTCATTTTCAACCACAGCAAAATAACGTCATTTCAAAATGAAAAAGAAAAACTTTAAATTGGATTCCCTCTCTGAATCCTTTTTGACAGGGACTTGTTTTCTCATTGTCCCAAATAAGTGGCTTTCTCCAGAGCCCATTTTCATTTTTGGAGAAGCTCACTTTGCAACAGTTTTCGACGACGAGTCGTATAGCGTTTCTGTTCTAATCGTGCATATCTGCTCAAACAGAGATCATCAAACGAAACTTTCAGTGCACCATGAAAGTAACAAAATAAAAAGAAAAGAAAGAAAATAAAGGAAAGCAAAGGAAAGAAAGGCCTTGTTTAAATCATGACACGTGTTTTTCATGCCAGGGGGATGAATCATAACAACCCATCTGGCAGGCTCAACTTAGTAACAAAAGACAAATCAACAGCTAGATCAATCTCAAACATTCATCCAATCAGTCACACACAACATACAGCATAACCCTGTTGTCTCATCACATGATAAGTTTCTTCTCATGTAACCAAATGTGTGTCATGGTAAAACTTCTTCACACACCAGAAACTCACAATCAGCTCACTCAGCTCACTCATGTAAGACCCCTCATCAGCATTCTGTTTTCTCCTCTATGATGCAGTCATCTGTCCTACTAATAATATTCAGTCCACTAGTCTATGTATCACTTTCATCTTACTAGTGACTTGGACAAGATGACAAACAGAATCTCATGCTTAAGATGCTGTCTGGTCTTCATGAGTATCATTTATTGTGTATATGCATGTAGGGTTAGTATGGTTAATGCATTTTCTGTATGTTTTTGTGTTCCTCTCTCATTACATTTTCATTAATCTCATCACTGCTTAAAACAACACACATCTCTCTCTCTCTCTCTGTGTTTTTTTTTTTAACTGTCCTTTCCTTCAAAACAGAAAGTAGCATTACAGCTGTTGGGTACCTTTTCACACACACACCATGATGTCAGACACGCTCACACTCGCTTCTGCTTAGTAGTGCTGGGCGATATGACGATATATATCGTGTGGACGATAGAAAAGTGTCTATCGTGCCATTTGTCTTCTATCGTTTATATCGTACTAACCCAAATTTTATAAATTATTACATAAAATATATAATTAACCCTTTACAACCAGTCGGAGAAGGCACACTCCGTTTTACCTAACTATTTTTAAATCCCTGTAGAACTGGAACCACGTAAGGTAGTGCAATTTTTTTTTTTTGCACGTGAAACCGGAGGAGGTGTACTTACATCTAATGCCATTAGCTTGTCCAAGGTCACGGTTTCCTTCCACATATAGCTTTGCAAAAATTGCATAAGAAGCACTTGCAGCAACAAAAACATAATATTCCAAACTTGCAGCAACAAAAAGATAATATTCCAGAAACACGCTTTGCCGACGTTCATAAGACTTCCTATGTTGGCATATACGTCAGCGCGAACTATCGCATGTCCGCCATTACCTGCCCGAAACCGGAAGTGACGTCATTTTCGCGAAAGGCTATGTTGGTGTTTTTAAAAGACATGTTTGACTTTATGCATTTCTGTATCGTTTCTGGGATGCTTAGAACTCAAATTACACTGTTGGAAATAGTTTATTTTGATGCATTATAATATTTATTTTCATTTTTCCTGTAGTATATAAAAATTAGTGTATCTCAAAAATAAAACTATGAAGACACTCAAAATAAATTTCTCGTGGTTGGAAACTTTTGTATTTACAGTTTTGAGGGATACACCTCTTAAAATTTTTTTTAACTAGAAATATATGTAAAAAACAAAACAAAAACGATTTTCAATTTTTTTGTAGTTTATTGCACTACAAGTTTTTGCAATTTATGTAGTTACTATGGACTTAATGCATACATATTATTAAAATTTGGGCTATAACGGTTGTATTGATATATGGAAACTTGAAATACTCCCACAAGTGGCACTACAGCATGTAAAAACATAAAGATAAGCTCTGGCGGACTTGGTTCTATGGTAGGTCTTAAAGGGTTAAATAGCCTGTGGCAAATATATTAGTGTTGTCTTCTCACTATACATGCTCTTAACTTTATGCAAGAAAAAATAAAGTATAAAAAAAAAAAGATATTTTTCGCAAAGAAACTCCGTCTCGTGGTTTGCGAGCTGGTGCTGCTGTACGTGCACCCGGATTTGCGACATACTTTACGGTAACTCAAAACAAAGACTACACCCTCGGCACTCGCTGTTTACAGACTGCGTACTTTCTAGATGACCACAGGTCAGGTCGTATATCGTGATATATATCGTTATCGTGATAAAAAATAATTCATATCGTGATAAATATTTTTTCCATATCGCCCAGCACTACTGCTTAGAGCACAATTTCACTTCATTCTTCAACAATCCACACACCACGTGCTGCCCAATAAATACTTTGCAGTATTTCATCCTCTTTCAAGGCAGACTTACACAGTTTATTCTCCATTACAAGACAATAATCAGCCACACTCACGCAGACCACGTCTGGCCCGCACACACACAACATAGGCCTATCGCTTGCGTCTGCACGCACAGCTCTCATGGACCTGCGTCCTAAACGCACAGTCCAACGCACTCCCGTACTCGCGTGAAACCGCGCAGCTACGGAGCCGTTTCTTTAGTAGCCTGCGACCTTCCCGCACGGCTGGCGCACTCCCGTACCTGCGAGAAACCGCACGGTCACGTAGCCGCTCTCTATTGTTTTAGGTTCGCGTGAAACCCGCGCAACCAGCGCTCCCCTGGACCCGCGTCTGCCCGCGCAGTCTCAGTGACGCATAAGGCCTTTTCTACTCACTGTTCGTGTTGTTTTCGTTCATGGGAAGAGTCTCTGGTTCCCGTCAATCGCCATCCATCCCGAGGGGAGTTCAGGCGCAAACTGTCCGGCCTGGTGACAAAACAAAGTACCAGGACTTTCATCAATCGTCCCAGACGATGGCTGCTAGCAGACTGCGGTGGCGTCCTCTCCCTCTCCTCGGTGAATGCTATGTGTTAGGATCCGGCTCCGAATGACCAAATAAATGTTGGGTCTGTTCCCACAAACCCCGCTAGTTCTAGAGACTTATTCATCATGAAAGAAAACAAGACAGTCGATCGATCGATTACTTGCGCAAGGGAGGCCTCGTCTGTGTCCACCACGAAAATGACCCCAAATCCGGCCTCCTCTCGCTGCCTTTTATTGAGAGACAGTTCACACAAAACACAGCAAAGCAACGCCCACATGGTTCTAATGCATTATATGTATATGTGTGAACTTCTGTATGTAGGTAAGAATGTGTGTGTGTGTGTGTGTGTGTGTGTTACCTCCTGCTGACCAAAGGGTCGTAAACGCAGGAAGTTTACATCAAAAGAAGCAGATCTTCCAGATAGGATGTATCTGCAATAAAACATTACAGCCCCCCCCCAACCAGAACCTCAAAAATCTGGGGGGAAGGACAGTGGAATCCCTTTCACCAGAGTTGGCAAGCATAGAAATGACAACATTTAACAATTCACTCTAACAGTAATGGCACATTTTAATTTGAATTTATCAAAGTTAAACACAATGGGCTTTTCCTTTATTTTGCTTTTTTTCTTTTAGCACATGCCCCTGCTGCTTGTATTCTACAGGGTGGGCCATTTATATGGATACACCGTAATAACATGGGAATGGTTGGTGAAATTAAAGTCACATTAGTATATGTGAGGGGGCAAACTCCTCAAGATGGGTGGTGACCATGGTGGCCATTTAGAAGTCGGCCATCTTGGATACAACTTTTGTTTTTTCAATAGAAAGAGGGCCATGTGACACATCAAACTTATTGGTAATGTCACAAGAAAAACAATGGTGTGCTTGGTTTTTCATGATTTTTAATCATTTAAAAATACTTTTTAATGATTGACTACTTTAAGGGGAAAAAACTCAGGGGAAAATAATAAACAGTGTTCATTATTACACAACTCTCCTCCTCATGATCGTTGTCGGTGCTTTCTTTTTGATTCTCACGATCTGAGTCACTCATCGTCTCCTTTCTTCCAGTTTGCTGTTCTTCTCCTTGAATCTCCTGAGTTGTTGTTGGAGGAATCAGTGTGGAATCTCTTTGTAGCTTTTCTGTTGGAAGGAAAGGGTTTTGAATGGTATTATAGGAAGAACAGGGGGAATCTCCTTCAGAGCAGGGCCCCAGCCTCCATGTGCTTTCGTTGCCTGACATCTGTGCAGTTTGAGTTTGCTTGGCTGGATCCTCTCTGGTAGTCATGTCCGACCAATCTCTCGATAGCTTCTCCTTTGCACTCTATTCACCAACATCCTGTTGTCTTTATTTCTCTGCGTCAGGTTGTCGTTTAGGTGTGACGTCCATTATCACTGAGTTCAAGTTCACTGGATGACCGATGTCCCCAGGTGTGCTGTCAGATTTAGGCGAACTCAAACAGTCAGGTAGTTCAGGGTAGAGTTTAAACACAGTAGAAGCTCCAGGTGTGGTAGTGGGCAGCCCAGTTCTCAGTGATGTTTGTAATTTTTGGTCTTCACCTTGTAACTTGTGGTCTGGATTTTGGACTCTTCTTCCTTTTTCTCTTATCATCCAGTAGCACATGTTGGTTGTCATGATTCTTGTAATGTGCTCTCGCTTTTTGTCCATCTCCCTCCTTTTGGAGCCTCCTGATTTCCCTCCTTCCTTCTTCCATTCTGAGTGTGTATGCTCATATTCATCATTAGATTGTTTCTCTATTTGGAATATGGCTGCACTCCTGGGTAGTGGCCCCCCAAGATAAGATGATATGAAGCCTTCCTTTTTCCACCGATTCCATCTCTTGTTCAATTTCTTCTCCATTTTAGATCTTGCTTTCTTATCTTCTATACCATCCAGCATCCGGTCGTTAAAATATTTTTCTAATTGACGCAATCTCTTTATCCCCGGTGAAATTGCAATGTTCACCATTACGCTTTTTTAGATTCGCTTTGTTATTGTCTTTGTTATTATCTTAATTATTATTACCCCTTTTTCTTTTATTGTTGGGACTGTAAATAAAATTCAACCCTACTAATTACTAAGGTTTAGACAAGCAACCCCAATTTTGAAATGATGACAGCGCAATGCTTTTTCTTTTTCCAAAAACGCAGACTTCAATTTTAACACAGATAATTCTGAAATAAAACTGCAAACTTAATTGATTCTAATTTAAAGCAAGTGAGATCATGGCTATTCAACCCAACTGGTAAATGGTTCAGAGACACACAATTACTAAATTACTAAAGATGAGATTGACCAGTCAAAATAAACTCAGGGATCAACACAGAAGAATCCGGATCAATACTTCATTACAAATTAAACAAAATAAGACTCAATTTAACAATCAGCTCAACAGTAATTGTCCCTAAGTCAAAACAAAAAAACAACAGGTGAATGAATTTAGGAATTACGTACATAGAACAGATAAGAGTCAATGAAAGAAAATCAATGGTGTTTACTGTTTCATAAATATTTTTTTTTTTATCAAAACAAAACAAATTTCAAATGGAATTAACTTCAAAATTCTTTACAGTTATTAACCAAAAACAAAGTTCAATTTAGACTATAACTTCAGAAAGATCTATTATTTCATCAGGCAAAGACAAAATTTAATTAAATCATTTAAAATAATTAAAATAAAAACAAAATTTAATTTAATTTAGAACTTCAAGAACATTTAATCATTAAAATTAAAACAAGGTCTAAATGAGAAAATAACTTTCAGAACATATGATCATTGAAAAATTAAACAAAGTCAAATTTAAAAATAATTAGAATGCGAATGTGATCATTTATTACTTTGGAATCATGTACTCCAGGGGTCCCCAATCCCAGTCCACGAGGGCCGGCGTCCCTGCAGGTTTTAGATGTGTCCTTGATCCATCACAGCTGATTTAAATGGATAAATTACCTTCTCAACATGTCTTGAAGTTCTCCAGAGGCTTGGTAATGAACTAATCATGTGATTCAGGTGTGTTGACCCAGGGTGACATCTAAAACCTGCAGGGACACCAGCCCTCGTGGACAGGGATTGGGGACCCCTGATGTACTCAAAAGATTGTTTTCCACTCTCTGGCTTCCGTAAAAGCTCCTCAATTGTATGCTTGAACTTATTTATCTGGCTATGATGTGCTTACTTTAACTTTTGCATAGCATTTTCACAAAAAACTCAGTATTAACATGAGATATCCCACTCACACTGAATCAAAATAGATCCTATTCACGTCCGGGCCAATGCCATGTTGCATAGGTCATTTATTCTGAAAGTCAATGCATTTTGTCCCGTACGGACATAATGCTCAAAGTGTTTTATGGAATAAAGAGACTGTTGATTGTGCATTAAACACCTAGTGTTGTTCTTCCTTCAGCCCAAAGATCAAAGAGTTGGGGTATTTAACAAAACGGAGCGACATTTCTGGGTCCATTTTAAATTTTTTGAGCTGTGGCACTAGCGACCGGAAAAACACCGAAGTAAGGGCGGACTTAAACGAAGGCAGGTTGTCCACATGTAGCACTTACGTGGAGTTATATACAGTACCAATGGATAATTACCAAGGTAATGAGTAATTTGGGCTAGTATCAGAAGATTAAGAACGACTCTTAGAGCTCTGGTACATGAATGACAGAGAAGCCAGACAAACACAGTTGTGTGGCTTATAAGTACTTTAGTGATGTTAAGCTTTTTAAAAGAATTTTGTAAACAACACAGTATTACAACAGGTTTAACAGAACTTCAAGTATAAAAATTTCTCCCAAAGTAGCAAAAAAAATACAATAAAATAAAATTGTGCACAAGTAAAGAATTAGTCCTTTTAAGTCCAAATGGTAGCGGTGGGGCCCATGACAAACGGGTGTATTGCATTAGAGTTCGTCCGATGAGGAGTGTGTGTGTGTGATTGTCTGTCCTACCGTACCACTTGTACAGTAGAGGATTGTAGTCCATCAATGTGCAAATGAGTGTGCGTGTACATGTATATCGTCTCCTAGGATCTTGGGTTGACTCGCCATCCAGTGAACACTAGAATACTTTTGGTTCTGGAACCACTGACCTGGTCCTTGGATTCGTCCCATACAAAAACCTGACCTATAAACAATGGTCAAATATATGTCATGTCCACTTTAAGGATAACTCTCACAAATTAAACTAAAGTAGTGTCACCCTTCAGTAACTACTATTCAGATCAGCTATCATCAGTTTAATCATCATCAGTTCAATCATGTTGTACAACGTTAAAAAAATATCAAGTTCCAAAGTTCACAGTATCAATGTTCAAAAATTCACAGCTGTAACCTGCAGTAATGTTAAAGATTATCTACAAGGCTTCAAACATTCAGGAATTATAGTCACCATATAATCCACTTTCATGGTAAACATTAATTACATCCATCAAAATAAACTCACTGTACATATATATCTAATCACAAATAAATAATTATATTAACCCTTTTAAGAAATGGAATAATATGCAAATGCTTATCAGAAATTGAACAAAGTGCAAACAATCAGGTTCAATAACACCTAAACACAAGGACTCAGTCCACGAATAGGAGTATTAAAATAGATGTACTTAATCCCGCTTGTACCATAGGCCTACTAGTACAAGTGGAAATACACTGAAAATTACCTCCAAGTATTCAATACTGAGTATTGTAAAACAACTGATTGGCATCAAAAAATTAAACAGGAAGCAGCATGAAGTCTGCTTACAATTATCTCTCATAAACTTATTTTCAGCTGCTTTAAACATTTACAGTTTTTCACATGTTAATGACTTAGTTAATGATCTAACTAGCATAACAACAGTGCGTTTCAGAGACACCCAACAACTGTACCCACACTCCGCACATCACGTGTCTGATTAGCCACATTTAGCTTACCGCCGTGGAGTGGATGCTCAGTAAACCTTCCGGTTTCGCTCTGCCCTCTACGACAACAAGTGCAAAACCTTACTTTGTGAACAATATCAGTTTAAAGGTTGTTTTTTTTTAACTCGTTAGAGGTTAATTTCTCCAGTTTACCGATACCAAAGTTTTAGTCCGCCTGCTCTGTTCGGCTGTAGAAGCAAGAGACTGAAAACTTGGGAGCTGGTACTAAGGAGGGACAAGAGCTGCCTAGAGCTTCACCGATTGGCTGACATGAGAGGAGTGGAGTAAAACAATAGGCTCTCATCAGAGCTCATCAACCCTCGCAGACACTTAACCCTTGTTTGACCAGAGCATATCATATATAATCTGCGTCCCTTCTATGTTTAAATAAATATATTGATCTTGTTTCACTTTCATCAAACTAGGACAGTAAGAACAGAAACAATGAACATAAAATGTTTTACTTATTCTTCTTTTTTTTGTTTGAGATGATTTTAGGAACTGGGTTACACACAGCTGTTTATATGTTGTATTAATTGTTTTTTCAATAAAGTTTCTATGGAAAAAAGAAGTTCCTGCCTACCAGTCCGTCAAAGGATACTACCTACGTGACGTAGGTAGGTAGAATCTTTCGGAGCATCCTTCCCCTGAATTCGGACACAGCATATTAGTTGGCGTGCTATCAAGAATACTCTAGAATACAGTGGTACAACTGTGACTGTGGGGAGGTGGAAGTTGGGCTGGGGGGAAACTATGACCAACCAGGGCACTGAAATTAGAGGAGAACACAGTCAGTGGTCCAGGGGTAATCAGCAAGTTCACAAAGTCAAACTGAGTCACCTTACTTAGTTACAGGTGGAGGGAAGCAAGAGGGGAAGGGTGGAGCCCAGGTCCAGGTGAGCACAAGGCCAAGACTCGGGGAGGCAGGCAGGTGAGTGACATAAGAATTGTCAATGCTTTACCAGCAGCAGGTGACCGAGGTCCAGGTAAGCAGGGATGACTGAGGCGAGAAACCCACTCCATGAACCGACTATGAAGACAGGAAAAACAGTTCAATTTTCACACTAGATCTAGACTGAGCGATAGTAACACCACTGCCTAACATGGTTTAGCAGATACTCAGGCGATGACTAATTGAGCCCGCAGGTCTTATATGCTGCTGGAATAATTGCCCACAGGTGGCCGGCCAGGGAGGAGCAACCAGTCTCCACCAAGAGGAGTGCTGCTGCTGGATAACTACAGAGACCCACCTAGACCATGACAAGCGCTCGAAAGCACTCTTGTGAGCAAAAAACCAAACAAACAAAAAAAAAAGAAAACACCCTTTCCTACTGGTGGAAAAATGTACTATGTTGACAAATCAAAAAATTATATGGCAACATGACATTTGGATGTTTAGGAAGAGGGGTAAGTTTCAGGACTGACGGCAGCGAGAGAGCCAAAGAGAGAGAGAGAGTTTTGAGATGTGAGAGATTTGTGACGTTTAGCGTGTTTGGAGTCTAAAGTTATTGTCTTGCGTTGTGTAGTTAGTGTGTATTGTAGTCGATAGTTTTGTTTTGTGTGTCAGAACAATGAGGCGACTGCTGAATGTCACAGTTGCTGCCAAAAAAGCCACCAAAGGCAGATTGCAGTGTAAACACTACAGTCATGAAAAAAACTGCGACACAAGCCGCGGTTGTACTGACTGTGTCACTCAACGATCCAGCGTTGACTGAAGCTCATTCACTCTGTTAAATACTTCCTGACGAGTATCATCAGCAGCAGGTGAGTTTGACAGCAGACAGGTGTGGCTGGCTCCAGGGCAGAAAATTTTCCACCGTGTGCACTGTGGACACACCAGCATCGCATCCATCCAAGTTACATGATTTATTAAAATAATCAAATTACAGCATTTACATTTCTATTAGAATACTTTTAATTAAGTGCTTTAGCCCACTTACAATGAAAATTAAAAAAAATCTTGTTCATGACCTGTGTAGTATGTTAATACTATTGGAAGTAAAAATAATTTGGGCCATGTCCACGCTAATACATTTTCATTTGAAAACGCATCTTTTTCTCTCAGTTTTAGCCTTCCGTCCACACTGAGACAGCGTTTTTGGTCAAGGAAAACTGAGCTTTTTAAAAACATTCTCCAAAGCGGATGAATTTCAAAACTGTGTTTTCACATCACACTGTGGACTACAAAAATGGAAGCTTTCGAAAACAATGATGCATTTTAGTTATGTGATGCAGTAATGTGACCAATTCAACTAAGATGGCGGGTGGCATTGTACAGCAGTTGTTTCGTTTGCTCTCAATTTTGACAGCCTCATTAAAGATTAATATCAGTTTGTACAGTTGTTTCTTCAAATTCTTTAACGCTCACTCGCTTTTCCAACGTTGTACTTTTGTGTTACTCGCAGCCACAACTCCACCTCATTGTTAGTCCATTTAAAAAACTCAACATCATGGCATTTTAAAGAGCCGGAAAGTAAATAAACGGCAAACAGAAATAAAGCAGGTCGAATCGTCTTACGTTTCACGCATGTGCATTACTTGAACGTAAGCATTTTCGGCCGTTTAAATGTGGATGAACAACGCTGTGAAAAAGAATGCAAATGATAGTGTGGACGCAGAGCGTTTTCATACAAAAACACAGATTTCAAATTTATCCGGGCTAGTGTAGACGTAGCCTGAGTGTCACAGACTGCTTCCAAAAACTACTCGACAATGCATAACTGTGGGCAGTAAAGGATAAAACACATGTGTGATGCCAATTACGAGGTATTAGCTTTAAATATAGAAACAAATTCCTGTATTTATCCTTTGTTTTGAGAAAAGTCAACTAATCGTCTCCTTGTCTTTTTGCTGGGAAACCTGTGAGGAGAGTGTAGAGGGAGCTGAGCACTATCTGGAAATATTTTACCTGGAATTGCGTATCGCACCACGGATCATGAGGAATTCCCTGCACAGGAGTCAAGGACTTGCCATGTAGGGATCCATGTTACTGGGGAACTGTTTGCACTGAACCATTTGATCGGGTAACACTTTTTAACATGACCTGCCAATAAGGCGCAAGTACCCTGTACTTACATGCATGAGGGCAACAAGTCAATTTTTGCAGGAAACAATGAAACAAGTACATTGTAAGTACAGGGTACTTGCACCTTAGTCGCTCCAAAGCAAAGTGGCTCTCTACGGAAATGATCAGACTGACTCACACAGTGTTTTTGTTGTTTGTTTGTTTGTTTTTATGCTGTTGTTTTGCACAGTATTTTGTGTACATGATTATGAGCATGAAGAATACAAATATGCACTTAATGTGAAATGTCTTTTTCTCTGTTATCTTATTTTTGTAAATGTGTTCATTTTATTCTTTTCACACAGTAAACATTCATTCTACAGAAAAGCTTCTGATTTCATTGTTCAGCTCTCTGACAGCACTTCCATTCTGCACATCTCTACATCCTTCCTCTACATCCTGCATTTGAACAGCAGGATGCTCTTCCTTAATGTAGTGATATTATGGAGGACAGTTGTCTTCAGCATAACATACTGTTTTGCCCTCAGTGATTCCTGATTAAATAAATAATTCACTGCATCTTGTGGAAGAACATACATTTAATTTTCACCAGTGAAAAAGGTGAAACTGTATAAGCAGAGAAAATATTTTAGACACTTTTCTAACAAAGATGATGTTAGTTGTGTGTCTTTTAGAATATTTAAAACTAGAACTAACTATGTTATTTTAGGTTTCAGTAAACGTTTATCATTAGGTTATGTTGATTTTTATTATTTAGTCCAGCTGAGAGACTGTATAACAAATACAAAGATGTCTGTTATTGTCTGTTTCAGTGCAAAGATGAAGTCAGACACACAGAAACTGTGACACACTGGGTTGTTTGACTTGTTGGCCAATCAGACAGGATGGTCAGTGTCAGGGTCGTTACTAAAAAGAGTACAACATAAGCCTGAGGCTACAGTCCCACACACTGATGTAAATCCCTGTCCTAATAAAGACGTACATATCATCTTTCTTTTAATATTAAGATAACACGATTTGTTCCCAGTGATCACTAATGTCATTAAATAGTTCAGTCTTGAGCTGAGTGATCTCTTCCAGGATAACAGGAAGCACTAGAGACCAATGAATGTTTGAATGAGAATAAAAATGATGTGATTCTCGTGCTGTTTTCTACAGTCACCTGAGCTCAACACAGTTGAACATCTCTGGGAGATTTTGGAGCGATGTGTTAGACAGAGGTCTCTACATGTTTTTGGAGAATGGCCTTCATCCCTCCAGCAGAGTTCACAGTCTTAGTCTTGCTGTTCAGTGGTGGCTCAATACCATTGTATGTTTGTGTCCTTTGTCAATATATATGCATCTTTGTATGGAGTGGATCAGCCAGTTTATCAGAGGATCAAACACAAATATATCTGATTTTTCTATATTTATGAATATAGTCTCTAAAAATGTAGGAAATCAACAGTCTTCATTTACACTTAAATTTAATTAAGATTTAAATTTCTGAAAACTGTGTTATTCTAAGATTTTGATATCAGAAAAAGTCCAAAGACATCAAAGTCAAAAGTTTTATATTCCAAATAAATTATTTATTATTTAAATGTGATGCACTGTAATATTTTCAGTTTTCATATCAGCTGAAAAAATGATACAAACAGTGAATTATTTTGTTGAGTTTGTTTGTTTCAGAGTCAGAGAGCCGTGTCTCTCTACAGTCAGAGGTTTTTGTACGGCGGCTCAATGAGTTTGTATCACTGTGGTACACGTTCGGTGGAGGAACCAGACTGGATGTTGGAAGTAAGTCAGAATTATGTTTTGTATTGTATGTATTTTTCTTTCCTTCCATTTCATTTAATAGGAAAGGCGAGGAAACTTATTGTGTAACTGATAAATTATTTTAGACATTAATTTTGTCCTAAGAAACAAAGTCAGCTTTGGGAAATGTATATTCAAAACCTTAGTACAATTTCAGATAAAAATCTGGGATTTTTCATAGTATTAATTATTATTTCTGGTTCTGATGATAAAGTTGTATTTTGAGGGCTTGTAGGTTTAGTTCAGTCTGACAGAGTCAGAGAGCCGTGTCTCTCTACAGTCAGAGGTTTTTGTACGGTGGCTCAATGAGTTTGTATCACTGTGGTTGACTTTTGGTGGAGGAACCAGACTGGATGTTGGAAGTAAGTTCAATAAACTGTGTTTGTTATGAAATATTTTATCATTTTCTTTTATAACTACTTGTTAGACTTGTTAGATGAGAGAAAAGTATTTTTTTAATTTAAAATAATTAATGTTTGATGTTTGTCCTTTTTACTGGACTAAGTCAGATTAGCTCTGCAAGTTTCTCTTGTTTAATCTACATTTCTGTCATAGTAAAATATATGTAGACAAGAGTAAACTTCATCTTATGATTAGTTTGTTAATTTCCACCACATCAGCTGCTGTTTGGATGAGTTAAAGTTTGCTTTCTGATGTTTTTATCGTGTCAGATGTTTCAGATTTAGTTTGAAATCATGTGAGCTGTTCAATAACATTTCAAATCTATATGAATGAGTAGCTGCTCTGTGCTTGTGTCCACTCATTTCTTCAGTCATCCATGATTTAGACTTCTAATCATTTTAAAGCCAAACTTCTGCTGTAAATGTTTCCACATCTGCTTCTTTTATTTCCAGTGTAGTTTGAACATATTTCAGGTCAAACTGTGTGATGATTCTCTCTGTGCTGATATGCATGAGAGGTTTCTTAAAGGGAAGTGAAACAATGTGTGAGTTAATGACTGGTGGAGCAGAAAAAACACCTGACAGAAACTTCTTAACGGAGAAATTCAAATTGTGGTTCGTGTCCTCTAAGCTGATTGGTGTTTCCTAGGTGATACCCGCCCTGCCCTGAAGGTGCTGGGTCCCTCCAACAAGGAGCTGGAGAATGGGAAGGCCACGCTCATGTGTGTGGCCAACAAGGGCTTCCCCTCAGACTGGAGTCTGTCCTGGAAGACAAGCGACAGCAGTGGCAGCAGCAGCATCAGAGGGGAAGAGAGCAGGACTCCTGGAGTGCTGCAGAATGACGGCCTCTACAGCTGGAGCAGCACCCTGACGCTCACTGCAGACCAGTGGGGGAAGGTGGGCTCTGTGACCTGTGAGGCCACCCAGGGCTCCCAGACTCTGGTCTCAGAGATACTGAGGAGAGACCAGTGTTCCCAGTCCTGATGTCAATCACTGAGTCTTTGATGCTGTTTTTCTTCTGTCTCTTTGTTTCTTTGTGTTTGCAGATTTAAAAAATAAATACATTAAATTTTCATATTTTTATCTCAAAATGACAAAAATCATAGCAACAATGTCCTCTAGTTTCATCCTTTTGTGCCTGTTGTAAAGCTGATATTTCAAACTCTTAAAAGAATAAAAATGTAATGAGGAAACATGTTCTTTGACTCTGTGAGTTTAATAAATGCACATAAAAAATAAAGATTTTGTAATATTATTAAACCAGACCAAAACAAAAATGTAAACAGACACATCGATTGTAATGTGCAGTGAAAATGGTTAAATATATTTTAAATCCATATAATAAATATTTTTATAAGATGTTGAGGTCATGTCAACCATAGATTATCTGTGTGTTCTTCATAATTTCTAGTCTCAAAGCTGTTTTATGATCTACATTTTAATCTGACCTAAAACCCAATGAGTAAAATTAAAGAGCAGGGTGTCATCTGTATGTTTAAACAGAGACCATTTAAATGACATTTAAATGCAGATTTATTGAAGTTTGATTAATGAACTATTTGGCAGTGAAACTCTGGTGAAGCAACAAAGCAGAGAAGAGTCTAGAAGCTGGTGGTGGCAGAGATGAAGCAGGTGGAGACTTAGCTGAGGATCTCTAATTGTCCAGGATGAGGTGGAGATAAGGAGTCTGAGATTTAAAGCACATAAAACAGAGGCTGAGTAACTCACAGAAGGCGGCGAGACAATAGCTGGACTCAAATAATGACGACAGAATTCAGCTTGAAGTGGACATGATGTTAAGAACAGACTAACAGAACAAACACACAGGAATGCAGGCAGATGAGAGACTACAGGTCTGCTTTAATCAACCTATGTAAGTTAATCTCTTCTAGTATTTACAGCAAAATGAGAGAAACTCACTTCACTAAACCTCTTAACACAAGAAAAAGACCACAGTCTGTCAGGAGGATGATCACATCTTATTTTCATTGGTTTCAGATTTAGGTAGGACTTTATATTAATGTCACACTTTTAAGCATTAGTAAAATATTATTTTAAAGAGAAACGTTTTAGTTCTTTGCTCTGTCTACATTAATACTTTGGAAATTGACCAAACTGACTAAATAACTTTAGGTTTTTGCAACAGTAACAGTGATTCCTTTGTGTTGGAAATATCCAAATGAGGCTAAATCGTCACTGACATGAGAATGAACACATTCCCTACAAATACTGTTATAACAGCCTGCTTGATTTGTTAATCAGCAGAATATTAGAATATAATAGACAATATTTGTGATGTGACTACAGTGATTTTTTTGATTTGTGTGATGAAGGACTGCAGCTGAGCTCCACAGAAGGATCAGTTTAATATTTAACAGCTTACAAATAGAAAAGAGCTACTTATCAGTGCAGAAACACTGACAACAGCATTTGTATTGTTAATAAAAGCTTGTCATATTTTACCTTCCAGTTATGTCTTTTCATCTGAACTCTCAGTTTCTCTAAAGCTATTTTCTCTCTCTGTAGTAGGTCGAGCCTCTCTCTGGACAGACTGTCCATTGTTATAAATGTAGAAACTAAGAATGAGTCAGACTACAGAGAACAATAGTTCCTAAAAATAATGTTCACATGTTAAAAATCTGGAGCCAGTGTTGTGTCCGTATTCTGTGACTCATTAAACATTTATTTTTTTATTCGGGGACACCACTTCATGTTTTTTTTGTTTTGTTTTTTTCATGTTATTAACAACTTTTTCAATAAATTTATGAATGTTAAACTTGAACTGTGAGTGTACACAAATGAAATTTCACAGTAAATATTAAAGTAATTGTTCCTCCCAGTCTTTTAGTTTGTTCTGCAGCTGTTGCTTCAGATCAGTTCCTCTTCAGCTGAGAGGTTTTTGTACGACAGTTTTTCACTGTGTGAACGGGAAGCTGTAACCCTGCTGACAGTAATAAACTCCTGCATCTTCAGCCTGAACTCCACTGATGGTCAAAGTGAAGTCAGTCCCAGATCCACTTCCACTGAAACGATCAGAAACTCCAGACTGACGGTTTGTTGCATAATAAACGAGCAGTTTAGGAGCTTCTGAGGGTTTCTGAAGATACCAGTGGAGGTAGCTACCCATACTTGAACTGGATTTACATCTGATAGAGACAGTCTGTCCAAGAACAGCAGAGTGAGCTTTAGGAGTCTGAGTCAGGATGATTTCTGCTGATGAACCTGAAACAGAAAAAGAGGATAAAAGTTATTGAGACAAATCGAGCTCAGAGAAAGTTGATCAAACATTAGAGGATCATTTCTCTAACATGGAGAACAGATGGAAGAAGGTCAGTGCTGCTTGTTTCAGAGTTTCTCCATCATAGCAGAACATCATTGTGGTGAACCTGGCTGCATGCTGAAGCAAAGTTTTCACAGAGAGTCTCACCCTGAACAAGGAGCCCCAGGGTGGCCAGCAGTAGAGTCAGTGACATCATCATTGTGCTGCTGGTGTGTGAGTGGCTCTGAAAGGCCTGGACAGCCACTGATCAACACTGGCCTCTTAACAGCTGTGAGCAGAGAGGCAGGACACATATGCAAACACACAGAGTCAGTCAGCTGGAGCTGTCCTCAACATAAAAGGCTGATTTACTCTTAGTGAGCAGTGAATAACTGAATCTTTCATGGCATCTAGTATACAAAAAGGCTGATATTAATTCAGAAGCAGAAAAAAGTTAAACATTAAAACCAAGTTCAACTAAGTTATCTTCTAAGAAATAAATGTAAATGTTTAAAATCAAAAAAATATATCTTATATTCTGTAGATAAACAGAACTGTTTTCACCGAGAGAATATAAATGTTTTATGATCTGCGACAGAACTGGATGAATTTTGGTCCAATTTGTAGAAAGTAAAATGCAAAATGAGGCAAGATGAAAAACGCTGATAACGGAATGGCAACTTGTTTATTGCTTGTAAAGTTTTTGTGGTTCACACACCGTGCGTGTCATTTTTTCCGTGACTATGTGTATCCACAGTGAATACATATACACTGTGTGAAGAGTGAAATGTATATGTGTGAACTTGTATCACTGGTGTTGTGTGAACATAAATCAGTTGTTACGCTGTTTGTTCTTCTGTTGCCATTTGGGAAGAAAAAGAAGTCATAATGTAAAATTCTTAATAACCTTAGCGAGCAACTACACTTGCTATAACACAGTTCTTTGTCTCACTTTCATGTAGTAACACATGTGTGTAGTAATGCCAGTTTTTTCTGATGTTGCTTTAAGATGATTTCAATCAATTGGCTTAAAATTACAAGTGAAAGTCTGTATTTGGTGATCAAAAAAATATATTCAGTCTCATTTATGAATGTGGTGAATGCCCAACACATGACCTGAAATAAACATGCACAATTCCTTATGCAAAAGTTGTTATTTATAAAAAGTAAGATAACGGGAGAAGGTTCTAATCTGTATGGAAAGTCCTATCCTTGCACACAATCATTTTGTAGACAAGTGAGATACAGATGGAGAGGAGGTGAACTGATTCCAAGTATAAAAATGAACAACATGTTCTCTCCTTTTTCAGTGTACCTCGACTCATGCATGTCATTTTAGGTGTTACTTGTATATCCACTTTATGATAAACATTTAAATCAGCGGTGGAAGGGCGTAGAACTTAGTGATGGGATTTCCGGCTCTTTTTAGAGAACCGGCTCTTTCGGTTCGGCTCACTAAAAAGAGCCGGCTCTTCAGGTTGTTTTGTTGCTTTAATTAATTTATTATTAACAATAATATAAAATTAGGCACAAAAGGAATTACTAATTTAAAAAAAAAGTGGTTTTATTTATATATGTTTATATATAAATATATGCGGTGGCCCCTAGAGACAAAGCACGTACAAACTCCAAAACACATTTCTAGCGTTAACTGAACTTCCAAAACAGAGCTACCTAGATCACTTAAATTACACAATTGAAAGCATATGTGTATTGTTTGTGTTTTTATACACAAGCACTCATATATATTCAAATAATTGAAAAAAAAATGTTTATTTACCTGTTACTACCACACACCAAATCCTCAACACTGCGCCTAGCATTCTGGAACACTTCTGTGGTCTTTTGTACGTGCTTCTGAGTTTTTACGTGTTTTGGAGTTTTTATGTGTTTTGGAGTTCGTAGTTCAAAACGACTTTAATTATTCACTCCACATAAAATGTAATAAATAAATCATATAATCATATAATCATATAATTCAAAAATCAACTATTCACATTTCAACTTTTAACTATTTAAATTTTCAGCTTTTTCCTTTTAAACAAATTTAAAGTGAAACAACACAAAACTGTCACGGAACACGGAGTGTTCTGGTAACAGGACCCCAAAGCAGACTCAGCACACCGCAGCTCAGAACTATGTACAAGTTTTTATTGAACTGAAGAATCTTTTAACAACGTTAAGGAAAATGAAAAACTAAGGCTCATGCCACGGGGGAAACGAGGAGCGTGGAGCCCAGGAGCACCGTAATCGGGGCCGTGGGGAAACTGCAACAGAAAGGGGAGACACAGTTAACAGCACGCAGGTTGTCAAGAAATAAACAGCTAGGCTTCATAAGTTGCCGAGGCTTACAGGTAGAGCAGGACCGTGGAGCTTGGAGGGAAGAGGTGCCCGTGACGGGAATCCTAGGGAGGGAGGAAGTCAGGCAGGAGGACAGGCAGGCCACAGGCTTCCACGCCGAATGCTGGTCACGCTGGGGGGAAACGTACGGACTGGCGAGGAGAAGCCGTCAGAGCTGGCTGAAGTAGTCCTCCGGTGATTGCCTCAGATGAGACGCAGGTGGTTTGGAGGCGGCCCAGCCCGAGGGTGTGGCCACTGCAGCCTCCCACGGCTCCCTGGATGTCGAGCCACGGGCCGTGACACAAAACACTGCAAACCACAACACAATTAAATATAAATTAAAATATGAAAACAAAAAGAAGATGCACATTCTCTGTCATATGGGCCTGCATGAATAAGCTTTCTGAATGCTTTATCATCCGCAACTGAAAATAGTTGTGGATGATTACTATACCTTTTTAATGTGACGTTGTTGTCCCTGGCTCTCTCTCTCTCTCTCTCCCTCCCGCTCTGTTCCTGTGCTACAGCGAGTGTAACTACCGCCCCTCCCCCCTCTTCCCAGCGCAAAGCACAAGGCTTGCGTGAAGCGAAAAAAAAGTGCGAGAGAGAGGGTGAGAGAAAGAAAAAAAAAAAAAACACGGCTCCCAATAAGGAGCCGGCTCGTGTCGTTCACTTCAAAGTCCCGGCTCTAAGAGCCATTTCGTTCGCGACCGACACATCACTACTAGAACTGGCATGGACGGAAGGGACACGTCCCCACCAATATCCAGCAATTATTGAACTGTCCCCACCAATAACTTGATCTCTTCGAGTAAAGAAAAACAAACCCGATAGAAAGAAAAAAAAAAGATCTGTCAACGTCTCATTCACCAAGCGGTGCAGAAAGAGTTAAATTACGTTCTCTACTGGAGTCCTACCTCATGTGACAAATATGGCCAATGTGATTGGCTGTGCCTTTCAGGGAGCTCTTATTAGTTATAGCAGCGGCAAGCCTGCGCTGCGAGGACCTGCAAGGAGGAGAGGAGGATGGCAGCAAAAAGGAAGAACCTGGATATAAGAAAGAAACCTGTAAGGCACTTAAAGTCAAGCTCACTCATAAAATGTGTCCGTCATAACAACATTACAGGCTATGCTAGGCCATACATGCCAACCCTCCCGCGCCCCTCCCAAACATCTCCCGGAGCCACCATTCTCCCCAATTTCTCCCAATTTTCCACCTGGACAACAAAATTAGTAAAACCATATACTAGAATTGGCCTAGCCAATTCTAGTTTCCAACAATGGCTACTACTACTGCAGCTACTTAGTTTTAATATTACTCTTTCTGGGTCGCAAAAAAAAAACCTTTTAACATATTTTCAGGCGAGGATGTAGCTCTGTAAACTTCAAATATCTGAGCCGACGAGAACAGCAAACTCCGTTTTCAACCCCCCGCGGTCTTTCGCTACTTGGGTTAAACATGATATATAAGTCACTTTGATAACTTAAAAATCTTATTGTTTGGCTTTTTCAGTGTTTTATTTGTTCGTGAGTAAATCGGTTTGGCTGAGATTAATGTTTTTAGATTAGATTACATGTAACTTTATTAATCCCTTGGGAGGGTTCCTCCGGGGTTTTCACACAGCTGAATAAACGTGAAACAGAAAACCGATTAAACAGAAGTGTGAGATGGTCGAGAATTTACGCCAGCGTCCGGTTATATTTTAGACAGCAAGGAGCAGACGGCAGAGTGTCACTCCACCGAGAGAGCTCGTGACGTCATTCTGAAGGCTAGATCTTTCGGAGGACCTGGCCCACTTAGACCGAGAAGGTCCGGTCCTCAGGTGGACACAGCCTCTGAATTTGGACACCCCCGGCCTGTTTCCGGCTGGACAATAATAACTGTGACATTTAACTTATTTTATTCGATAAATAAACACTGTAAGATTCAAGTTTTTTTGTATATGTATATGTATACCACCCCTCCCCCCAACAGCCCTTTTGAATGTCTCACTAATTCTGAGGTCTCAAGGTTGGCAAGTATGTGCCAGGCTTTGGCCCACATCAGTCTAAAATTGTATGTAACCATGAATAACGTGTTGCCATGTCCACCAGGAGAGATTGGACAGTATAGATGTAAAACAAATATGCCAGCAGTTTATCTCAGTTAACGAGAGGAGAAGGCATGTGTTTGGCTCCTTCACATAGTGGACATTGAGTTGTTGTGGGGGGCACCAGTAGTCCATGTCTCTTGCTGTAACAGTAGTTCACGTTTAGAATAAAAAATCCCAGCTCACTGATTTGATCGGGGCAATAGTGCCTGAAATGTTGCATCATTTTGCTGAGAGATCTTTTACTTTGTGGTAATCTTAGATGAGTAGTTTTATGGACAGAAACCACCAGGTCATTCAGTGTTCCCTTAGTGCTAATGTATCAGAGATGTTGGTGTACTATAACTGAAGTAATGTTGTTAAGTCCTTAAAGTCATATTCTTTTATTGTCATGACTGTATTTGAAGCTATTTTTATTTTTGTATGACACCTGATTTATATGGAATATGGCTGAAGTAAACTAAAGTCTAAAATACTTAGTCATTTGTTTAATAGTAATTTAACACTATATAATTCACATATAAAACTATGAATTGTAATTTTAAATGCTTTAAAAGCATGTAGAATAGCATATGTAGGCAGGTATATTTCTCCTTTTTTTATCAAGAAGCAAAGACAAAAAGGAAAAAAAAAAGAAACAGGGCAGGGTTCCGTGGTTGAATCATCCGTCCCCACCAATGCCAAAACCAAATCTACGCCCTTGCAGCGGTGTTGTTTCCCCAGTACTAAATGTGAATACATGATATGCTTTTTACCTCCCATTAGCAAGACTGGTTAACATAATCTATTAAAATCTGAGCTCATATCACGTAGCCTTAAAGAATTATAGAGCAGATCATTGTAAAATCTTTCAGTGTTATAATTTTATTACAGAATGATGTTAATATTCATTTAAAACAAAAGTCACTGGCTTAAATAAGAATGCTATCATCACATTGGAAACAAACTCTGACTTCTCCAGTATCAGCTCCACCATTTGCACAAAAGCACAGTGTAGAAATTCTGCACTAATATGAGAGTTTAAATAACCAGGAACAATTAACCATAAAAACTCAAAAGAAACACGTGTTCTCGTGTGTGTGTGTGTGTGTGTGTGTGTGTGTGTGTGTGTGCCGCACCCTTTTTCTTCCTCCATGGATGACCTGCCACAACTGCGAACATTAAATACAATTTTTATATGTGTATGTATTTATCATTCGTACCTCCTCTCATCATATGCAGTGATACTACTGAGATCTATATTTCAACTGATAGTTTGGACTAAATAACTTGTGAATGTGACCCACTGCAGAATTAAACTACCAATAAGATGAGGTTACAGAAAGAACAACCGCTTTTCTAAATATCAAGATTCTTTCTTAAGTGTGAACTGACATTTAATATTTAACATTAAAACATTCAAGAAATCTGTCTTAAAAATACAAAGTGGGTGGCTGCAGCAGGGGAAGGCCACAATCATGTGTCTGGCCAACAAGGGCTTCCCCTCAGACTGGAGGCTGTCCTGGAAGGTGGATGGCAGTGGCAGCATCAGCTGGGAGGAGAGCAGGACTCCTGTGGTGCTGCAGAATGACGGCTCTACAGCTGGAGCAGCACCCTGAGGCTCCCTGCAGACCAGTGGGAGAAGGTGGGCTCTGTGACCTGTGAGGCCAATCTGGCCTCACCTTTCTTCCTTTCACAGTTTGTTCAAAACATTTTTCTGCTTCATTGATCATTAAAAAAAAAAAATCAAACCAAGACAGTTGTTTTCATACTACAATAAATCAAGACTCAACCATCCATGACCCTTTTCCATTTGGATAATAACACATTCAATCATACATTCTTCTATTTTACATATTAAATAATATAAAAACAATATTGTCAATGTGAAAAACACTAAATAGAAAAACAAAAGCTAACCTTTAGAAAATTATTTTTTCTCACTCGTTTAATTTTTCTTGGTTTGGTTTTGGTGGGCTGAGAAACAAAGTCTGTTTTAGAAAAGTAAACATATAAAATTATTTAAATTTGGAAAAAAGGTTATTCAAAAAGGTTGATAAAACAGTTCCTTCAGTGATTTTTCATTGTATGTTCTTCACAGTAAGTTGTAGATAAACTAAATTTTACTTGAATAAAAGGTCTTCTGCATCATGTTCCTTCATTTCAGATTAAGGTTTAAATGTATAGTAAAAATTTCTGTTTATGAATAAAATTGTTTTATTGAGTTGTGTTTTTTAACTTGTCTCCAGCTTTTACAACAATAAAGATTTTTCAGTAGAGCACGCCTTGTTATTTCTACTGTTTGTTATTTATGTTTATAAAATTTTTAACACGGATTTGACCTTTTTTAATACTTCAACACACTTGATTAAATGTCTGGTTCCAAACAAATAAATTGATTAATCAAAATAAATAAACCAGTTAAAGAAAAAAGAAAAAGAAAAATATGTACTGGATAAATCAACAGACTAACACACAGTCAGTTTGTTTTTAAATAATTTGTATCCCTATGTATCATGTTGATAACAACAATAATGATATTTGTAAATAAAAATATTATATTTATTAATCATGTAATTTTCCTGCACCTTTCATAGACGTGCACATGACGTCCAACAATGACCCAGTCCAAAGTTTAAATGTTGAACGTCACATTGACGTCCAGGTTGGGTCAGGGTTGGAGCGATGGACCCAACATAGACATGATCTGCATGTTTATCTGACGTCCACTGCTCCCTTTATGGGTCACCACAGTGGTCATCTTCTACATCCATGAACAAACTCTGAGATCTTCCTCCTTTCCTCCTGCCTGGAAGCTTCATATCACCTCAGCTCTCTTAGGTGAAATCATTCTAATCTTTGATGTACTCATTTATAATCTTATCCATCCTGGACACTCCTAATGGAAATCTCTGTCACCTCCACCACGGCCTCCGAATTTGAAATTTGGATCCAAATTTAGATAATTTTAGACATTTCTGCGACTTTTATCTGATATTTGTAATTAACCGATTAAACAATCAATATGTAAAATGAACAAAATGTCTCCTTACAACTCTTCCCTGATTTGGCAATGATGCCTATCTGTTGTCGTGGTTATTCAGGTTAAAGAGGGAAGTGAAACACTGAGCAGTTTCTCTAAAATGCATTCTCTGTCTCTTTCTCTGCAATGAGTGCTGACACCCTGCGATAAGGTTACACACGGCAGGTGAAGAAGAGAGTGCAGTCAGGGTGGAGTGGGTGGAGACGAGTGTCAGGGGTGATTTGTGACAGAAGGAAGATCTGCTATGATGTATGGTTAGGAGACGAGGGTACTGACAGAAAGACAGGAGGCCGAGTTCAAGGTGGCACAGGTGAAGATGTTCAGCTTTTCACTGGGAGTGACCAGGACGGACAAGATTAGAAATGAGTACATCAGGGGGACGGCACAGCTTCAGAGTTTTGGAGACAAAGTTAGAGAAGCAAGGCTCATGTGGTTTGGACATGTGCAGAGGAGGGAGAGCAAATTTATTGGACAAACGATAATGTTCATGGTCCCACACATCACAATGTGCATTCCCTGGATCTGTTTTTGCTCTTGGCCTATCTTTAAAATCCCTCTGTATGTCTACTTTACTGTCTGGCCACAAAGACCTCTGACTCTTTTCTTCCTCCATGTTCTAGCTGCCCAACCTTCTTGCCTCACACCTGTAAAAATCCATAAGGTCTTGTTTATACTCTTGAGACATTTTTGTATTGTTCTTCAACCTGAGTTTGAAAGGAAATCTCTGATGAAGTGTGCGTGCGTGCGTGCGTGTGTGTCCTCAGTGAACTGTATCAGTCTCTGCAGTATCTTCCAGCTGCAGCAGTCAGTTCAGTTTCTGTTCAGTCTGACTGAGGGAGGTTTTTGTACGACTGTTTTTCACTGTGTGAACGGGAGGCTGTAATCCTGCTGACAGTAATAAACTCCTGCATCTTCAGCCTGAGCTCCACTGATGGTCAGAGTAAAGTCAGTTCCAGAATAACTCCCACTGAAACGTTCAGAAACTCCAGAGTACCGACTGTTAGCATTGTAAATGAGGAGTTTAGGAGATTCTTCAGATTTTTGAAGATACCACTGCAACTCATAACTAACACTTGAACTGGCTTTACATCTGATAGAGACAGTCTGTCCTGGAACAACAGACTGAACTTTAGGAGTCTGAGTCAGGATGATTTCAGGTGATGAACCTGAAAATATTAATGAGATGAGAAGAGTTATTGAGACAAATCCATCTTGGAGAAAATTTACTTGAATTTGAAGCGTGGAGTTGGCTGCATGCTGAAGTTTTCACAGAGAGTCTCACCCTGAACAAGGAGCCCCAGGGTGGCCAGCAGTAGAGTCAGTGACATCATCATTGTGCTGCTGGTGTGTGAGTGGCTCTGAAAGGCCTGGACAGCCACTGATCAACACTGGCCTCTTAACAGCTGTGAGCAGAGAGGCAGGACACATATGCAAACACACAGAGTCAGTCAGCTGCAGCTGTTTCCTTCTCAGTACTGAAGGCATTTCCACTTTACATTATTACATATTTGGGACATCGAATGTTCTGACACTGATTTGTCATTTATCAAAAAAAAATCTGTTTTGCATTTTTTACTGCTCTGTTTTCACAAGTGATTATTAAAAACAAAAACATTTTTTGCCCGTTTGTCATGCGTTTTTAGGTTTTTACAAGGTAAAAATTTAAATAGAGAAACATGAAGGGATGATGAGGTCAGAAGACATAATAAACTGCAACCATCAGTCTTGGACATTTGCAAAACTGTAAACATGGAACAAAAACCTTTGTGAGCTCAGATTTCCTCTGGTTTTCATTGTGATGACTGTAACTCAGCATATGTAGTTTGTAGTATTCCTCATTGATAGATGTGTGTCTCCCATGCTTGCCAACCTTGAGACCTCAGAATTAGGGAGACATTCAGAATTAGGGGGGGGGGGGGGGGGGGGGGGGCTTATAATGTGTATTTATCAGATAAAATAAGTTAAATGTCACCGTTATTATTGTCCGACCAGAAACAGGCTGGGGGTGTCCAAATTCAGAGGCTGCGTCCACCTGATGACCAGGTGTTGTGCCAAAAAGTGATTGTCTGCCAAAAACTGATTTTCTGTATTTGCCAAAAACTGATTGCTTGTATTTAAACTGCTATAAATAACTTGTTGGTCTATAATATGCGAAACATATGTCAAATATATCCCTCATGAATTATATCAAGTCATCTTGAGCAACAAACAACATTCCTGTAACAAGGTAGAAGCCGCAATCAGTTTTTGGCAGTCACAATTCTTGTTTACTTTAAAAAGGTCTCTCTTAAGAGTAATCTGGCCAAGAGGACAGCTGAAATTGCAACAAATGCAAAAATAGTTCTGTAAACATATTTTAAGTGGACAAAAGGAAGCTGATTGATTATAATGTAAGTACAATAAGTAAGTAAGTAAGTAAAATTTATTTATTAAGTGCTTTTCACAGACAAAGAGTCACAAAATGCTGTACACAAATATTAAAATAAACAATACAATCAAGACATTATACACAATGTAAAAGATCAAATGTAAAAAATGTAAAAAATATAAAATATGTAGATCAACAATAACACAGATATTTGAAGTTTACACAGCTACATTCTCGCCTGAAAATATGTTAAAAGTTTATTTTGCGACCTAGGAAGAGTAATAAGAGTAATATTAAAACTAAGTAGCTGCAGTAGTAGTAGCCATTGTTGAAAACTGGAATTGTCTGGGCCAATCTGGGATATGGTTTTTCAATTTTGTTGTCCTGGTGGAAAATCGAGAGAAATTCGTGAGAATGGTGGCTCCGGGAGATTTTCGGTAGGGGGACTGAAATTCGGGATTCTCCCGGAAAAATCAGGGGGGTTGGCATGTATGGTGTCTCCACCTGGGAGTAAGATCAGGTGTCATAACTGAAAACTCCACCTCAGTTCTTAGTGGGAAGGGGGCATAACAGGGCATTATAAAGGGATTTAACAGGAATATGCACCAGGCAGAAAAAAACACCTGCCTTTAATGCTTCACAAATCAACTGTGGTCGTGCATATTTCATTTGAACTCATAACTTTTGTCATGTGTTTTGCCACTAAAATGTAAAATAGAGATATTTAATCAAAGGCCAGTGATGATTCTTTCATGTCATTTAAAAATGCTTTATATTTGACTATGTACTGAATTATAAAATGTCAAATAAATTGAAACTTAATAAAAAAAAAAATCATCCTTTTTTATCAAAACACAGAGCAGGTAAGGGTTGGAATGTTTTAGAAGTATTTGATAAAAATGTTTGAAAGAGATCAAATTAAATTCCCTCCACACTGGTTTAATATAGCAAATGTAAAATATATGAAAAACAAATATTTAAAATCTAAACTGAAATTATTTCATTGTTGTTTTAGTTAACTTATCTGTTCAGATTGTAATATTTCCTTATTTAAAAACGTATATTTTATGGTTTATTGTGTGACTACAGCTGTTGATCAGTTCCTCTTCAGCTGTTTGAGGTTTTTGTACGGCGTTGTTTCACTGTGTGAACGGGCGGCTATTATGCTGCTGACAGTAATAAACTCCGGCATCTTCAGTTTGAACTCCACTGATGATCAGAGTGAAGTCAGTCTGAACTGCTGTTGCCCGAAAACGATCTGGAACTCCAGACTGACGAGCTGTAGTATCAGCTATCAGGAGTTTTGGAGCTTTTCCAGATTTCTGAAGGTACCAGTCTATGTCATCACCTATAGATGTACTGGATTTACATCTGATAGAGACAGTCTGTCCAGGAACAACAGACTGAACTTTAGGAGTCTGAGTCAGGACGATTTCTGCTGATGAACCTGAAAACATGAAAAGAAGAGAAGAGTTATTGAGATGATCAAACATTAGAGGATCATTTGTTTAACATGGAGAACAGATGGAAGAAGGTCAGTGCTGCTGGTTTCAGAGTTTCTCCATCATAGCAGAACATCATTGTGGTGAACCTGGCTGCATGCTGAAGCAAAGTTTTCACAGAGAGTCTCACCCTGAACAAGGAGCCCCAGGGTGGCCAGCAGTAGAGTCAGTGACATCATCATTGTGCTGCTGGTGTGTGAGTGGCTCTGAAAGGCCTGGACAGCCACTGATCAACACTGGCCTCTTAACAGCTGTGAGCAGAGAGGCAGGACACATATGCAAACACACAGAGTCAGTCAGCTGCAGCTGTCCTCTGCTGAATAATTAAATCATTCATGACATCTAGTGGAGAGATAAATTTGAATAAAAAAAACTGAAATGGAAAATGTGAAATAATTCAAATATGAATTCTAATACAAATAAATATAGACATGCATGGATTTAAGAAAGGCCTTAAGTTTGAACAAAGACAGAGACTCAACAATGTTAAATCAAAAGCTGTAAGATGGACTGGAAGAGTTCATGGAGTCAGGGGCAATCTTTTGAGACAGACTCAAATTTCTGAACATTTTGCCTTGAACATCCTGTTTTTGCTGGTTAAAATTTCTGCAACAAGAAGGCAGTTTGCTTGTGTTTGAGCTTTAGACCCTACCACATTTCTTTGTCTCTTCAGGTTGAATCCTTTTTCCCCTATTGCTATTTTCTAGCAATGATTGCAACTTCTTCTGTTTAACAGTATATATAAATCATATCCTCCAATGAGTGCGGCCTGTGTGCCAATATAAATACTATGCTTTTCAGTGCTTCAATGGGGCTTGCCACTTTTACCGTGTTTGGCTAGACTCCAAATGTGAATTTAAAGTAAAAAATGGAAGTGATCTGTTTACTGTTCATGTTCTGTCACAGCACATAGAAGATTCATTTCTTGCCATTTTACAGTGTGACCTGTGAGGCCACCCAGGGCTCCCACACCTCATTATTCAGCTCCACTGTTGCTGTATTTTTTGTTTGTTTCATGCTTTAAGACCATTAAATTTTCCTATTTTTAAACACTTTGTACTTAAAAAAAAAGATATATCTCTCTCTACTTACATCTATATAAATATGGCAACAAACATCCACGAATACATCAGTAAGATGGCCCCAACCGACCCCGTGCTCAGCAGTGAATACCTCAGGCAGCAGAAACCCAAGAAAGAAGAGGAAGTGGAGGTACCATCATGGAAGGACAGGCCCCTGCACGGTATGCACCACCGGCAGAGAGAGGAAGTGGCTGATATCCATAAATCCTACCAGTGGCTGCATAAAATTGGACTGAAAGACAGCACAGAGGCACTAATCATGGCAGCACAGGAACAAGCTCTGAGCATAAGAGGCTGGGGTCTATCACACCAGGCAAGACCCCAGGTGCAGGCTGTGTAAAGATGCCCCTGAAACAATCCAGCACATAACAGCAGGGTGTAAGATGCTAGCAGGCAGGGAATACATGGAACGCCATAAGCAAGTGGCCGGCTTAATATACAGAAACACCTGTGCTGAGTATGGCCTGGAAGTCCTGAGGTCAAAATGGGAGATCCCGCCAAGGGTGGTGGAGAATGACCGAGTTAAGATCCTGTGGGACTTGCAGATAGAGATGGACTTGCAGATGGCTAACCAACCGGACATAGTGGTGGTAGACAAACAGAAGAAGACGGCCGTAGTGATAGATGGAGCGGTTCCCAATGACAGCAACATCAAAAAGAAGAAACATGAGAAGCTCAAGACGTACCAAGGGCTAAGAGAAGAGCTCGGGAAGTTGTGGAGGGTGAAGGTAACAGTGGTCCCAGTGGTAATCGGAGCAGTAGGACATTGAATGTTCTGACAGTTAATTGTAGATTATAAAAAAAATGCTTTTCAGTTTTCTACTCTGGCCTTTTCACAAGTCATTAGTAACAACAATATGTTTTTTCCAGTTTGACATAGGTGTTTACAATGTGGAGATTTGAATAGAGAAACATACCACATGAAGTGATGACAAGATCAAAATGATGATAAACTCCAACCATCAGTCTTGGACATTTGCAAAAGCTGTAAACATGGAAGCCATGTGAGTTTCTCACAAAACAAAAACCTTTGTGAGCTCAGATATCCTCTGGTTTTTATTGTGATGACTGTAACTCATGCAGTTTGTAGTATTTCTCAGCGATAGATGTGTCTCCACCTGTGAGTAAGATCAGGTGTTATGAATTAAAACTCCACCTCAGCTCTTAGTGGTGAGATTCAGAAGTCAGAATCAGATTGTTCCATCTGTAATCTCAGTTTGATAAAATGATCTTCAAGTATTTAACTGACTTTTGAGCAGAATCAGATCAGAAGAAGCTGTAGAAGTTTCATGAAGATTTTTGTTTTTGATTCAAGTCTTCACATTTGAAAGATACAGTTGTTAATGATATTTTCCAGTGTGAACCCGAGGTCAAAGTTCACTAAGCATTTTCTCATTCTCTGTCTGACGGCTCCTTTCAAGTTTTGGCAAATCAGATAAAAGGTGAGAAATGAACAGACTGTGAACAGCAGTCAGTGCAGTTTCTGTCCAGTCTGTTCTGATTTTCATTATTTGAACACCCACTGACTGTTAGAATAGTGAAAACCTAGACAGTAATAAACTGCTGCATCTTCAGCCTGGACTCCACTGATGGTCAGAGTGAAGTCAGAGTTTGATCCACTGCCTTGATTTAAATGTCAAGAAATAGAATAAAAAACAAAATCCAATCCCACCTGGATTGTGACACTTTTACTGGTGGGGTGAATTAAATAATACTATTCAGAATTAAACCTGGGCATATTGGAAAAAGCAATTAAAAAAAAACAAAAAAAAAAAACGATTGGAATCTATGTGAAGTACTGATGGAGACTTCTTATCTTTACCTGTTTCCGAGTAATACAGACTTATTATATGATGCATGAGAGGTTTCTTAAAGGGAAGTTAAACAATGTGTGAACAACTGACTGTCAGAGCAGATCAAAAAAAACAAAAAACAAAAACACCTAACAGAAACTTCTGGAGTCCCGGGTGCTGCAGAAAGACAGTTCACTGAATTCAATGCAAACCAGTGGATGAAGGTGGGCTCTGTGAGGTCACCCAGTGCTCCTTCACACTGAGGAGAGACAAGTGTTCCCAGTTCCTAGCTTAAGTATTGTTTTACACTCCTGTTTTCAGTCTACAGTCTCTAACAATGTCACGCTCCAGATTCATCCATAATGTCGATGTAGATGGCTACTTTAAGACTTTGAAATAATAAATATCTTTCATATGTGCAAAACATTTGACTTTATGTACAGTAGTAACAGTGGTTAAATTATTACTCCTAAAGGAAAAATTCAGTCATCACAGGTCATTTTTTATGTTTTAAGGACTGTTTACAAAGTTCTCACATCCACATTTATTTTATTTTTATCCAGATTATTTCCTCATGTTTCTCTCTGAATATTTGAATTTAAAAAGTCAAAACAATCAAAATATTTTAGTCTTGGTATCAAAGAGCACGTATAAAGGGATTTAGAAAAAAACTGCTGTTAATATTTAATAAATCAACTGTGGTCGTGCATATTTTGTTTGAACTCATAACTTTTGTCATATGTTTTGTCACAAAAATGTAAACTAGAGATATTTAATCAAAGGCCAGTGATGATTCATGTATGTCATTTAAAATGCTTGATATTTGACTCTGTACTGAATTATAAAATGTCAAATAAATAGATGAAAACTTAAATAAAAAAATAATCTTTTTTTTGTCAAAACACAGAGCAGGTAAGAGTTGGAAAGTTTTAAACAGTATTTATTAAAAACTTTTGACAAACTTCCCTCCACACTGGTTTAATATAGCAAATGTAAAATATATGGAAAAAAAAATGTTTAAAATTTGTGTTGTTTATGTTAACCCATCTGATCAGATTGTTATGTCACTGTATTTAAAATTCTATATTTTATGGTGTATTGTGTGACTACAGCTGTTGATCAGTTCCTCTTCAGCTGTTTGAGGTTTTTGTACGGCGTTGTTTCACTGTGTGAACGGGAAGCTGTTATGCTGCTGACAGTAATAAACTCCTGCATCTTCAGTTTGAACTCCACTGATGATCAGAGTGAAGTCAGTCTGAACTGCTGTTGCCCGAAAACGATCTGGAACTCCAGACTGACGAGCTGTAGTATCAGCTATCAGGAGTTTTGGAGCTTTTCCAGATTTCTGAAGGTACCAGTCTATGTCATCACCTATAGTTGTACTGGATTTACATCTGATAGAGACAGTCTGTCCAGGAACAACAGACTGAACTTTAGGAGTCTGAGTCAGGACGATTTCTGCTGATGAACCTGAAAACATGAAAAGAAGAGAAGAGTTATTGAGACAAATCGAACTCAGAAAAAGATGATCAAACATTAGAGGATCATTTGTTTAACATGGAGAACAGATGGAAGAAGGTCAGTGCTGCTGGTTCCAGAGTTTCTCCATCATAGCAGAACATCATTGTGGTGAACCTGGCTGCATGCTAAAGCAAAGTTTTCACAGAGAGTCTCACCCTGAACAAGGAGCCCCAGGGTGGCCAGCAGTAGAGTCAGTGACATCATCATTGTGCTGCTGGTGTGTGAGTGGCTCTGAAAGGCCTGGACAGCCACTGATCAACACTGGCCTCTTAACAGCTGTGAGCAGAGAGGCAGGACACATATGCAAACACACAGAGTCAGTCATCTTTCCTCATTGTGTCATCCTGTGTCATGTGACATGTTCGTCCTTTAGTTAGTGCAGTGCTTTTTTGTTTTACTTCGTATTTTTATTCATTCAATTTGCATTTACTAATTAAAGATATTTCAGCACACAGGAACATGTATATTTACTTAAGTATCCAAACCTCCACAATGTTTTATCAATTTGCGTTTAAAAAGTTAAACTTGACCAATTATTCTTTTCCAATTTCTTCCATCATTTACTTTCTTTTTTTTTTTATTTTATTTTATTTTTTTTTATTGCCTGTCCCGTTTGGATCTTTTGCCATTAGAATTATTGTCTAAAGGCGAAGAAAGATGCCCAATGGATTTACTTTACCAAATGGACCATCCCAGCCTTGCCGTAATGGTCTATTTGATTCACCTTTAATTGTTTATTTTATTTTCACTTGTTGTATGAGGGACAGACTTTACCGGGGGAAAGAAAGGGGAGAGAGAAAGAGGGAAAGAAAAACAGCTGGGAAGAGGGACGGGGAAAAAGGGCAAAAAACAAAAACCAACAAAATAAGCAGACAAAAAATACATATATCAATCACCTGGATCACCTGTTGAGAAAGAAAAAAGAAAACAAGCAGAAGAAAACAAGAGTAACAGAATAAACAACATCACAATGATATATGGGAAAATGGCAGTAAATACTAAATGTTAAACATTATTGTGCAGCACGTAAGATTGACAGAGCACAGTGTGCCATCATTTACTTTCAGAGAGTGTGTGATGACTCATGCTTTGGTAGTTATGAATATAAATAATTATTGAAACATATACATAAATGCATTAATTGTTTCCTTTCTTGAAAATGTATCAGCCCTGATAATACAATCCCACACACCACTGCCAATCCATAACCTAATAAAGACGTAGTGTCAATCTGCAGGACCAGCACCCCAATACAGGAAGTCTTGATCAGCCCTCTGAGTAAAAGGTTCTCATCTCTGATCCTATCCTTAAGTTTAACAAAACTAAATAGAAAAAGGTTATTTTGTCTGTTTTGCTCTTTTAAAGATGACTCTTTCTTTAGTTAATCAATTTTGTGAGCCAAAGATTTTCCAGCTGTTGAATATTAAAAAGCTTTCTGATGGTGTCTTTGTTATATCAATAAATATAAAAAAGCCAAGATTTTGATTGATTGATTGATTGATTGATTGATTGATTGATTGATCATACTTTATTCATCCCGAGGGAAATTGGGTTAAGGCTGCCAGCCGTCCCAGCGCCGTCTTACCCATCCAACCATACATACATTACACAAGCATCACATGGGGAAGACAGGTCAGAGGGGTATAACATGGAAAAGCACAACATGAGGAAAGATAAGGAGAAAAAAATAACTCCCCCCAGACTGAGCTCCAACAGGGAGATCAGTTTGAGAACAGAAAAAAAAACACCTCTGCACATAGCACATGAAAAAAACTCTAATACACCAAAGAAACACATGACAAGCAACAGGGGTGGGTAAAGGGTGAGAGACAGCCAGTGTAGACAGTACATCCGGGCCTGCAGCCTATGCGCTGGTCTCCATGATCCACCGTCAGCATCGGAAGGGAATAAGCGTCGAAGGCGTTTGGAGGGGGAGGGGGGATGAGTGTATATCTGCATGTGTTATTCCGAGCGAGCCCCTCCAGATGTAATCAGTTTGCACTCACAGGTCTTGTTCTGAGTATTCACGGCAGCCGTGAGCTTCTCCAAGATCTCATCCGTGCTGCACTCAATGACCCATTTTGAGAAACTCACGCCTCGTCCCATCGTTTCAATCCCAGCGGGCAGCCTTGTGGGGGTTTGAACAGCCGGTTCCGCTTCCTTAATTCTTCGATAAGCCAGGGCCAAGCCAGCTCCGATCAGCAAGAACCCTGTTATCATGGTTCCGAATATATAGATATCTTCAGCACTCAGGCTCACCCGAGCCCAGACTTCTCGTTGAAGAGGTGTCAATTGCATTCAGACACCAGTTGATCAATTCCATAATTCCTCTTTTAGGTTTTAGAGAATAGACTGTGAGAGAGTGTTCCAGGGAAAAGTAATACAAAAAACACGAGACTAGACAAGGACACAAGAGGCTAAGCAGGGAAGCTAAGGGAGAGGAGAGGAGGAGGAAAAAAAAGTGCGACCGCCGTCACCAAGAGCAAGAGAAGAAAAAAAAAATGCAGAGGACGATGCAGATCCTTTTCATAAATGAAGACTTAAACCAAATATTTGTTCTGAGTGATCACCAATGTCATTAAACATGTCAATCTTGAGTTGAGTGAGCTTTTCCAGCATGACAGGAGGAACTATGTGTCACGGCTGGAAAAAAAAAACAGGAATACAAAACAAGGCAAAGCATACAGGGGGAGTAAACTAAAACTACAAACTAAACTGGGAAAAGCTAGAGTTTGATAATTATAACAAAGTGATATGAATATAATTCTGAGTAGGAGCATGCAAGAAACTATGATGAGAAAACATGAACATGAACATGACCTGAACAGAATGATGAAATACGTACTTTTAACCTGATGTGATGTGGGGGAACGGGAAACAGACCTAATACCCACAGGAAGTGATCAGGGAAAGTGGCAACAGTTGGGAAAACAACTGACTGGAATACACATAATGATGCCACAGGGAAAGTAAAACAAAACACAATGAACATGGAAATACTAGACTCTTCAAAGAAAAACAGGAAACATGGAGAGACATAGACATGATAATATATGATAGACTAACACAGAAGACAGGAAAAGACTCACAAACACAGAGACCTAGGTGGTAACACAACTAGGCTAAACTTCAATTAAACCCTAACTAAGAATAACACCACAAGAACTTAACATATTTTAATATAACCTAAGAAATCAAAAATACAAAATAAACTCAAAACACAGGGTCACAGACTCAGCCCCTGACACTATGGATCAGTTAATGATTTAATGAGGATGGAAATTATGTGAAATATATGTTTTTACAATCATTAGAGCTTGATCTAAATGTCAAGGAGATTTTGGGCCGATTTGTTAGACAGAGCTCTCCGTTTGCATGATTTGGGAGAAAGGGCTTCATCCCTCCAGTACAGTTCAAATTCTTTGAGAATCAGTGCCAAGGAGCACTGAAGCTGTTCTTTTCAGTGGCAACTAGACACTAGACTTTTTTTTAATGTATATATATTTCAGTTTATTGGAGGCAAATATGTCTTTAAGTATTTTTCAGTATTTATGGATGTATTACAATTAACCTATACTGTATAACGTAAAAAATGAAAATATAATATTTTTGAGAATCAAAAAGGTCTCAGTTTATACTGACACATTTTAAATCAAGTTGAAAATTCCATTTGAAGTTGATGATTTCATCATTGATTGATTTGATATCATCAGAGGAAGAAGTCCAAAAAACTCCACTTCATCCATTTTCAAAATTCATATATTCTAAATAAAAATATATGTTGTTGAAATGTGTAACACTGCAATAATTTCATTTTTCAGATCAGTTGGTAAAACTGAAAAGGAAGGACTGAATTATTTTGTTGAGTTTGTTTGTTTCAGAGTCAGAGAGCCGTGTCTCTCTACAGTCAGAGGTTTTTGTACGGCAGCTCAATGAGTTTGTATCACTGTGGCGGACTTTTGGTGGAGGAACCAGACTGAATGTTGGAAGTAAGTTAAAAAATAAATTTCTGTCATTCAAGCATTCTGGCAAGTAAAGAAAAAACCTAATATTTAATAATAAACACAGTTTAATTATTTTAAAAAGATTCAGGGTAGATGTTTGCCCTCTTTGACAGGGCTAATTGAGATTAGCTCTGCAACATTAATATTTTTTTTCTCTCTACTTCTGTCAAAGTGAAACAGAAATAACTTTTATTATAGACAAGAAACAAGTTCATCATCCTGTTATTAGTTTTAGAATTTCCACAACATCAACTGTGATGTGGAAAAATTTAAGTTTTCTTTGTTTACCAAAAAAAAATAAAAAATTATCTATCTATCTATCTATCTATCTATCTATCTATCTATCTATCTATCTATCTATCTATCTATATAGATATGATTCTGAAAGAATCTTATTCTTATCTTATTACTGTGTCAAAGATTCTTTGAGTATTACTTTTCTATTCTGTGACTTTGTTAATAAAACCTTTAAGGATGAACATTTTATAGCAATGAGTAGCTTCTCTGTGCTTGTGTCCACCATGATTCAGACTTTAATCATTTTAAAGCTAAACTTGTTTTGTAAATGTTTCCACATCTGCTTCTTTTATTTGCAGTGTAGTTTGAACATATTTCAGGTCAAACTGTGTGATGATTCTCTCTGTGCTGATATGCATGAGAGGTTTCTTAAAGGGAAGTGAAACAATGTGTGAGTGAATGACTGGTGGAGCAGAAAAAACACCTGACAGAAACTTCTTAACGGAGAAATTCAAATTGTGGTTCCTGTCTTCTAAGCTGATTGGTGTTTCCTAGGTGATACCCGCCCCACCCTGAAGGTGTTGGGTCCCTCCAGTGCAGAGCTGGAGAATGGGAAGGCCACGCTCATGTGTGTGGCCAACAAGGGCTTCCCCTCAGACTGGAGTCTGTCCTGGAAGGTGGATGGCAGTGGCAGCATCAGCTGGGAGGAGAGCAGGAGCCCTGTGGTGCAGGAGAACGACGGCCTCTACAGCTGGAGCAGCACCCTGAGGCTCCCTGCAGACCGCTGGATGAAGGTGGGCTCTGTGACCTGTGAGGCCACCCAGAGCTCCCAGACTCTGGTCTCAGAGATACTGAGGAGAGACCAGTGTTCCCAGTCCTGATGTCATTTACTGAGTCTTTGTTGCTGTTTTTCTTGTGGTACTGCTCTTTGCTTATGTGCTGTAATATCCTTTGTTTCCTTGTTACTTCTACTTCTCATATTAAAAACAACAAAACAATAAAAATTGTTCCATTTCATAAATACAAAAATCATAACAAATGTCTCTACATTCATCCTTGTGTGTGTATGATCTGTTCTAAAAAGAATAAAAATCTAATTAGTAAACATGTTCTTTGAGTACTCGAGTTTAACAAATACATCTTAAAATAGAAACATTTAATAAGTCCAACCAAAAAAAAAACAAAAAAAACCAAGTGTTATATAATTTGAAAAGATTGACTACATTGTTATTTCCACATTTAATATACTTTTAAAGAAATAGGAGCCAAGTTGATGGTATATTAGCTATTTCCTCTTCATAATTTCTAGTCTTGATACAGTTATTTCACCTGTTTTTATTGCACACACTCACACAGATGACATGACATCTTATATATCATTTCCACTTAAGTATATTATGAGCTGTGTGCAGGCAGGATTGGTGGACCCAATGTGCAGATACACAGAGGAAAAAACATGAACTCAAAACAGCTTTAATGCTGAACATGAATGTAGGCAGGGAGCGCGAACACACATGAGAGAGAGATCACAACTCAGACCAAAGTAAACACAAGGCTTAAATACACAGACAGAGCAATCAGGAAATGGGAGACAGGAGGGAAACACAGCTGGGACAAATCAGGGCTAACGAGACAGCAAACCAGACACATTAACATGAGACACAGACTTTCAAAGTAAAACAGGAAACATAACACAGAGACACAGACTTGACAAGGGGATACAGCTGACAGATGAGGCACAGCAACTAGGGAACACAGAGACAGAAACCAGAAGACTAGAATTGATAAATAATGGCAAAATCAAAGTTCATTAATAATGTAAAACTCAAAATTCTCACAAAACAGTCTGCATTGGTCTCATTTTATCAAAAGCTTAATATTTGGGGTTATTTTCTATAAACCAGAGATATAGTAGTCATAAATTTTTTTAATGGTTTATACCAAAATTCACTGTTTTTCGGGCAATTCACTGAACATTATTGTAGGGTCTTTACCTAAAATATAAAAATCTTAAAGTAACTGTTGTTCTGATTTGATGTGATAAAATTGAACATAAAAATATTTAAAATCAAATAACTGCGAATTGTTTAATTGAAGCTATTATTAAATGATGAAATAGTTTATGTCTCTGAGCAGCTGCTCATTCAGATTTTCTTCTTCTCAGTTCCTCTCCAGCTGAGGGAGGTTTTTGTACAGTGTTGTTTCACTGTGTGAGTGGGTAGTTGTGATGCTGCTGACAGTGATAAACTCCTACATCTTCAGCCTGAACTCCACTGATGGTCAGAGTGAAGTCAGCTCCAGACTGACGGGAGGTAGCATCATGAATCAGCAGTTTAGGAGCTTCCCCAGATTTCTGAAGATGCCATGCAATGTCATCACTAACACCTGAACTGGCTTTAAATCTGATAGAGACAGACTGTCCTGGAACAACAGACTGAACTATAACAGTCTGAGTCAGGATGATTTCTGCTGATGAAACTGGAAATACGAAAAAGAACAATTAATGAGATAAATCCATCTCTAAAATGTACATTATTCGAATTTTATAGGTTTTGCGTGTTCATGTTGGTATAGTAGGGTTAGTTGGTCACTCATGTTTTGTATTGCTGTCTTTGGACTTTCCATTAATCAGAATCAGAATCATCAGAATACTTTATTGATCCCTAGGGGAAATTATTTTTCGTTACAGTGCTCCATTATGAACAAACATTAACAGAGACACTAACTAAGAATAGCACAATATATACAGGCATATATATACATAAAAGTCACTTATTAATAAATAGCTGAAAAAGAACATGTGCAAGAAGGGTGTAGCTGTTGCAGTAAACGGTGTGTTAAGTGGATGAGTTGTACAAACACTGTAGAAGATTGTAGAAAGACTGTCTTTAATTTTGTGGAGATTCTTTCATTCATGGAAATTGTAACAGGGTTTAAAATATTGAAATCATTTGATGGTTGCTTTTAAGAACATGGAGAATATGGTAAAGTGTGTGTGTGTGTGTGTGTGTGTGTGTGTGTGTGTGTGTGTGTCCTCAGTGAACTGTATCAGTCTCTGCAGTATCTTCCAGCTGCAGCAGTCAGTTCAGTTTCTGTTCAGTCTGACTGAGGGAGGTTTTTGTACGACTGTTTTTCACTGTGTGAACACCCACTGACTGTTGATAACATGAAAACTCTGACAGTAATAAACTGCTGCATCTTCAGCCTGGACTCCACTGATGGTCAGAGTGAAGTCAGAGTTTGATCCACTGCCTGTAAAACGAGCTGGAATCCCTGATTGTCGAGTGCTAGCATAGTAAATGAGCAGTTTAGGAACTCCTCCATCTTTCTGTTGGTACCAGGCTAAATAGTTATTGTTATAAACATTCTGACTGGTCCTACACTTGATGTTCACAGATCCTCCCACAGCAGAGCTCACTGCTCCAGGCTGAGTCACTGTGATCTGTCCTCTGGACTCTGAGGATACAGAGACAAAAACATAAAGCAGCTTCATGGTTTTGTGGGCTTCATTTCAGAGGGACAGATGTTGATAGAGGAGAGGAGTTTGATTCTCTGGACTTTACCTGTGAAGCAGCAGCAGAGGAGAGTCCAGATGAGGACGCAGATCAAAGTCATGTTTTTGATGAGGAGGATTTCTGTGGCTTCTGTTGTGATGAAGGACAGCTGTCAGTCATCCAGTGTTCAACTCTCAGGACTATAAACTCTCCCAGAGCACTGGAGCATGGTGCTGCTGATGCAAAGTGCCTCTCTATGGAAATGATCTGATTGAATACAACAGCTACTTGGCTCAAGTAGTTGATGCTGTTTATCAGTTAATCAGTTTTTCACAATAAATGGCCTGTAAATGGCCTGTATTTGTATAGCGCTTTACTAGTCCCTAAGGACCCCAAAGCGCTTTACACAACCAGTCATCCACCCATTCACACACTGGTAGTTTGGATCCAGAAGCAGGGTTCATACGTCATCAATTAAAGATTGGATATCCCACCTGCTGTGAATGTTTTAATGCAGTACAGTTGTTGTTATTATTATCATTTGTCACATCTTGTTTGTGACAGTTAAAATAAATAACATTCATATAAGAAATAAAATTGTCTCGTGTAAACTGTGTGGTGTTACAGTGGCTTGCAAAAGTATTCGGCCCCCTTGAACTTTCCCACATTTTGTCACATTACAGCCACAAACATGAATCAATTTTATTGGAATTCCACGTGAAAGACCAATACAAAGTGGTGTACACGTGAGAAGTGGAACGAAAATCATACATGATTCCAAACATTTTTTACAAATAAATAACTGAAAAGTGGGGTGTGCGTAATTACTCAGTCCCCTCTGGTCTGAGTGCAGTCAGTTGCCCATAGACATTGCCTGATGAGTGCTAATGACTAAATAGAGTGCACCTGTGTGTAATCTAATGTCAGTACAAATACAGCTGCTCTGTGACGGCCTCAGAGGTTGTCTAAGAGAATATTGGGAGCAACAACACCATGAAGTCCAAAGAACACACCAGACAGGTCAGGGATAAAGTTATTGAGAAATTTAAAGCAGGCTTAGGCTACAAAAAGATTTCCCAAGCCTTGAAGATCCCACGGAGCACTGTTCAAGCGATCATTCAGAAATGGAAGGAGTATGGCACAACTGTAAACCTACCAAGACAAGGCCATCCACCTAAACTCACAGGCCGAACAAGGAGAGCGCTGATCAGAAATGCAGCCAAGAGGCCCATGGTGACTCTGGACGAGCTGCAGAGATCTGCAGCTCAGGTGGGGGAATCTGTCCATAGGACAACTATTAGTCGTGCACTGCACAAAGTTGGCCTTTATGGAAGAGTGGCAAGAAGAAAGCCATTGTTAACAGAAAACCATAAGAAGTCCCGTTTGCAGTTTGCCAAAAGCCATGTGGGGGACACAGCAAGTGGAAGAAGGTGCTCTGGTCAGATGAGACAAATGGAACTTTTTGGCCAAAATGCAAAACGCTATGTGTGGCAGAAAACTAACACTGCACATCACTCTGAACACACCATCCCCACTGTCAAATATGCTGGTGGCAGCATCATGCTCTGGGGGTGCTTCTCTTCAGCAGGGACAGGGAAGCTGGTCAGAGTTGATGGGAAGATGGATGGAGCCAAATACAGGGCAATCTTGGAAGAAAACCTCTTGGAGTCTGCAAAAGACTTGAGACTGGGGCGGAGGTTCACCTTCCAGCAGGACAACGACCCTAAACATAAAGCCAGGGCAACAATGGAATGGTTTAACACAAAACATATCCATGTGTTAGAATGGCCCAGTCAAAGTCCAGATCTAAATCCAATCGAGAATCTGTGGCAAGATCTGAAAACTGCTGTTCACAAACGCTGTCCATCTAATCTGACTGAGCTGGAGCTGTTTGGCAAAGAAGAATGGGCAAGGATTTCAGTCTGTAGATGTGCAAAGCTGGTAGAGACATACCCTAAAAGACTGGCAGCTGGAATTGCAGCAAAAGGTGGTTCTACAAAGTATTGAATCAGGGGGCTGAATAATTACGCACACCCCACTTTGCAGTTATTTATTTGTAAAAAATGTTTGGAATCATGTATGATTTTCGTTCCACTTCTCACGTGTACACCACTTTCTATTGGTCTTTCACGTGGAATTCCAATAAAATTGATTCATGTTTGTGGCTGTAATGTGACAAAATGTGGGAAAGTTCAAGGGGGCCGAATACTTTTACAAGCCACTGTTAATAGGCCTATTTACAGTACCACCCTTATGACAGACATTGAAGTACAGTAATGTCGGTCATAAGGGTGGTACTTCAAGAGACATATTTTATGAGGTGGTACTCACTGTGAAAAGTTTGAGAACCACTGATCTAAAGACACTGAGTGTTTGTGAGTACACGTAAAACTGTTTTGATGCATTTGTGCAGTTTGAGGTTTTGTGAATGTAGATTGAAAATTCAATTTAATGTTTAGAGTTTTGAGAAAGAAGGTGGAAGTGTCATGGTCCGGAGTCTGTGGACTCCATGTTTATGTTTTAGATTAATTAATATTCTATGGTTTTGTTTATTTTGGGTTATTTGTGATTGTTCAGAGTTTAATGTTCTCTGTTCCTCCCTTGTGTTTTGCTTAGTATTTTTGGCTCTATGGTAATGTTTTCAGGTTACATCCTCCCAGTCTCGTCTAATTAGAATCAACTGTGTCTTCCTCCTGTCTGCCATTTCCTTGTTTCCTTGTGTGTGTATATTAGTGTGTGTTTGCCTCTGCTCTTTGTTGGAGCATCTGCGTCTCACTGGTGTTTCATCAGCATCTCGTTTCCTGCTGGCCATCCCCTGTGTTGTCTCAGTCTCCTCACGTTTCAGGTTTGGTTTGTAGTTTTCTCAGTCTAGGTTTTCCCCAAGTTTTGTTCACGCCATACCCATTCCTGTTAGGTGCTTCACTTACGTTAAATAAAACTCACTCCCTGAATCTGAGTCCGCATTTGCGTCCTTCCAATAAAATCCACAGCAGTGACAGGGAGCTTTGTAGTGATGTATCTGTCAGGAAGCGTTGTGTGGCAGGCAGGAGTTGGACCCAAAATTCAGGCACGAGGTTTAAACACAAAGAACTCAGCTTTATTTGCTGGCAGGGGAAAGTCATACAAAACTAAACTACACTGGGAAAATATGAACTACAATTTACAGAGAGGCACACGAGGAAACACACAGCTTGAGGGACAATGCGACACTGACTCAAAGAAACACAGGGTTTAAATACACTGGAAAGTAACAAGGGGAATGAGACACAGGCACAGCTGGGAGAAATCAGAATTGACGAGACAAGGAAGCAAAGCATAACACATTCACATAAGACACAGACCTTCAAAGTAAAAACACAGTATAACAAAGTATAACACATAGACGCGAACTTGACATGGTGGAGACAGCAACTAAAAAAACACAGAGACAAAAACCATAAAGCAGAGGACTCTAAGAACCAAAATACACAGAGGGAAATACTAAGCATGGAACACAAGAAACTAGACTCGAGGAAGTAACAAAAGACCAACCATGAGAACATAATTCACAATACAGAGTGACAGAAAACACAAGAAACTCGAAACATGCAAAGACACAGACCAAGAAACACAGACTTACACAGAACAGAGGGGGCACAGAGGAACATGAAGGGCAAGGGATCAAAACTGGAAACCATAGAATAAATCACATGAGTACAAAATATAAAAATCACAAAGAACTAAAAACGCTGGGTCAGGAGACCCAGGATCCTGACAGTATCTTAACAACTATAAAATGTAAATTGGAATTTTGTTTTGTGTTAATTTTAAAATTAAAATAAAATGTTATAAAGGTATGCTAAAAACAATTCATATTGGTGAGTTTGTTTGTTTCAGAGTCAGAGAGCCGTGTCTCTCTACAGTCAGAGGTTTTTGTACGGCGGCTCAGTGAGTTTGTATCACTGTGGTTGACTTTTGGTGGAGGAACCAGACTGGAATTTGGAAATATGATTATAATGTTTTTAAAGAAACTATATCTAGGTGTAAATGTTAGCTTTATAACAATGAAGTATTCATGTAGAGGTAATATTATAACCATTATACACTGGAGGCTGACTCCATCAGCTTTAATTAGATTTTATGTCGACATTTCTGACATAAAGACAATGCAATGTGTAAATAATATAAACTGTCATAAGCCTGTGATTATTTTCTAGTTTTAAATCACAGTCACTGTTTCTAAGATGAATTAAATGTAACTGTCCCCAAGTTAAACAGAGTGAAGATAAAGATTTCTGGTGTTTTACTTACTCAGTAAAAATGTAGAATTTACTTAGAAATCATAAAAGCACTACAATAAATGACTGAAATTCACATGGGGTAAGTAGAAAACTTGTGTATTATACAGAACTGAGGTTTTTGAAGCTTAACATCTTGTATAATTGTTGCCATATCTGCTTATTTTATTTCCAGAAGTTAAAGATGGGCATTTGACAGTGTGCAGCACGTCTGGTGTTTCTGTTGTATCAGATATTATTTCAAATATCATTTAAGATCATGTAAGCAGTAAAAAAATAATTAATCCACATCATTCAAGTAGTGCTATTAAGTTTCTTATCTCTAACAAGTGATGTGTTATACAGAACTGATGATTTTGAAGCTAAAATTGTTTTTGTAAATGTTTCCGCATCTGCTTCTTTTATTTCCAGTGTAGTTTGAACATATTTCAGGTCAAACTGTGTGATGATTCTCTCTGTGCTGATATGCATGAGAGGTTTCTTAAAGGGAAGTGAAACAATGTGTGAGTTAATGACTGGTGGAGCAGAAAAAACACCTGACAGAAACTTCTTAACGGAGAAATTCAAATTGTGGTTCCTGTCCTCTAAGCTGATTGGTGTTTCCTAGGTGATACTCACCCCACCCTGAAGGTTCTGGGTCCCTCCAGTGAGGAACTGAAACAGGGGAAGGCCACGCTCATGTGTGTGGCCAACAAGGGCTTCCCCTCAGACTGGAGTCTGTCCTGGAAGGTGGATGGCAGTGGCAGCATCAGCTGGGAGGAGAGCAGGAGCCCCGTGGTGCTGCAGAATGACGGCCTCTACAGCTGGAGCAGCACCCTGAGGCTCCCTGCAGACCACTGGATGAAGGTGGGCTCTGTGACCTGTGAGGCCACCCAGGGCTCCCAGACTCTAGTCTCAGAGCCACTGAGGAGAGACCAGTGTCCACAGTCCTGAACTATATGTGACTTTTATGCTGGTCTTACTTTCACACTGCATTCTGTAGCTTTTTTTTTTTTCAATTTCTTCTCTCATTTGTCATTGCTTTGTTTAAAGTTGGTTTTAAAGTTTTAAAGAATAAAAAAAAACTACATTAAATAAGAATCGAGTGTTTGTCTTAGTTTTGTGGTGATGTCAACATTAAACTCTAAATAATGATTTCCAGGATTCTTATTGGAAACCAGTGTGCTATCTGTAGAAAGTCAATATGAGTCAGTAGAATTAAGTCACTTTGAATGCATGAAGTTAAGTGAAGTTTATGTTAAAGAATAAGTGCGAAGGGGAATTGATAAGAACTTAGAGATTATGATTTTATTACTGAGAACATTGAGCGACACCGCTGTTATTCATGCAAAGTCATTGCATGCTGTTTAATGAAATGTTTCAGCATGTTGTAGCTTGTTATATAAAGCAATTTGAGTTCCCAGGTGGAGTAGAAAAGCACTATATAAGAATGAGTCAATTGCCATGATCAGTGTTGAGGTAGGTATCTTAAAAAAGTATTCTATTATGTAGAGTACTTTTTTAAAGTAATGCAGTACATTATTTTGGTTTTTTTCTGTAAAATCACCTGAAACACACCATCTCATAACTATCATTTAACAATAAGAACTTATAAGCTACAGTCTCTCACGCCAACATAAATCCCTATCCTCATGAGGACACGCATATCTTCTTTCTCTTGGCATTTAGGTATATGAATGCAAAGCCAAAAACACAAAGTAAAGATTAAAACCAGCACAAAGAGAATTCAAAGTGATCATCACAGTGATTCTACTGTTAAACCACAAACAGGTAGAAACAGAGGCTGCAGCCTGACTGCTCATGCATTTGTTACCTGTTGAAGTTCAGGGTCTGGCTGCTGGGCTGGAGCCAGCATTCACTTAGCTTAACATCACCCTGGATTCTTGATTAGTTTAGCATTAGCATGCTCTCTGTGCAGAAGCTTGCAAGCAATCGAAATTGTGTTACCGGCATAGTGTTTAGTTACTTTGTGCTTTAATAAGTATCTCTTAATATATGGTGCAGTGTTACAGTTAAATAATGGAAGTATTTGTTCAATACAATAGTGAGTAAATAGTGATCATGACTTATATATATATAGTAGGTGACTTATATACATATGTATAGATTATATATATTGTGCTATTTCTTACTTTTTGTGTTGTCTGTTTTTGTTTCTGTTTGTACTGGAGCACTGTAACCAACGTAATTGGCGGAGGAACCAGACTGGAATTTGAAATTACTTTTACACTGATTGTAAAAATTAAATATGCATAAGGGTGAATGTTAACATCACAAAGATGTTGTATTTATATATTAATATGAATATTCCCAGTGGAAACTTACTGAAACCAGATTTGCATAAATTTTAAATTTTATATTAATATTTCTGTCAAACTAAAATGAAAACAAGGTGATGTGTAAATATTATAAACTGTAATCATCAACTGTAAAATCAACTGTAATCCTAATATAAATCAAATCAACTAAAATCATAACATAAACTGTAAGGTGGTCAGAGCTTTCTGAATTCCTGAACCAGATGTTGGACACCAGAGGTGAAGAAAGTCATCAAGCTGAAAGAGTCCTGTCTGTCATGTTTAACTTGTTTCTCCCTTATTGCTGAAAGCATCACAATAAAATATTTGCATTATTACATGAAGAGTGCAGTAAATGGACTGATAGTGAACTCTGGTATGTACTGTGGTAGTTTTCACATTGTATATTAATTGTGCTATTTTGCCAGGTGTAATATAGATAGGTATTTGTAACATAATGTCAAAGACAAGGTTATCAGACTAGTATTGAACAGCAAAATAGAAAAAAATCTACAAACCTGAGAAAATTGGACTTAAAGTTTCTATTGGAAGTATTTGCTAAGTTATGCAGACAATTGTGACTCACTGATTCTGGTGATTTACTTGTGTTTTTTTTTATCTTTCTTTAAGAAAAGTTTTCATGATGAGCAATATTCAGGAATTGGTTCAGATGTATTTGAGCTGCTATGAAGCAGAGGTCAAAGGTCATAATTTGATTGACTGAGATACATATAGATTTCCAACTTCTTTTTTGTTTAGCAACAATAACATTTTCACTCTATCACTCTATCACTTTTCAATCTTTAAAAAATGTATGAATGTGTGTGTGTGTGTGTGTGTGTGTGTGTGTGTGTGTGTGTGTGTGTGTGTGTGTCTGTGTGTGTGTCCTCAGTGAACTGTATCAGTCTCTGCAGTATCTTCCAGCTGCAGCAGTCACTTCAGTTTCGGTTCAGTCTGACTGAGGGAGGTTTTTGTATGACTGTTTTTCACTGTGTGAACACATACTGACTGTTGATGTAGTGATAACTCTGACAGTAATAAACTGCTGCATCTTCAGCCTGGACTCCACTGATGGTCAGAGTGAAGTCAGAGTTTGATCCACTGCCTGTAAAACGAGCTGAAGTCCCTGAATCTCGAGTGCTAGCATAGTAAATGAGACGTTTAGGAACTCCTCCATCTTTCTGTTGGTACCAAGCTAAACAGTTGGAGTTATAAACATCCTGACTGGTCCTACACTTGATGCTGACAGTTCCTCCCACAGCAGAGCTCACTGCTCCAGGCTGAGTCACTGTGATCTGTCCTCTGGACTCTGAGGATACAGAGACAAAAACATAAAGCAGCTTCATGGTTTTGTGGGCTTCATTTCAGAGGGACAGATGTTGATAGAGGAGAGGAGTTTGATTCTCTGGACTTTACCTGTGAAGCAGCAGCAGAGGAGAGTCCAGATGAGGACGCAGATCAAAGTCATGTTTTTGATGAGGAGGATTTCTGTGGCTTCTGTTGTGATGAAGGACAGCTGTCAGTCATCCAGTGTTCAACTCTCAGGACTATAAACTCTCCCAGAGCACTGGAGCATGGTGCTGCTGATGCAAAGTGCCTCTCTATGGAAATGATCTGACTGACTCACACATTTTCACAGGCTTTTTTTTTTGTTTGTTTGTTTTTATGCTGTTTTTTTTTATTTGTATTTCATATTTATGATTATGTACATGAGAAATACAATTATTCAGTTCATGCCAAATTGTTCACCACTAATCTTTCTGATGCTGACCAGTGTCTTAATAATAATACTTGTTTTTGTTGTGGTATAAAACTGTATTATCCTGCCCTTCCCTGTTAAGTTGACTGTTGGTTCACACTGTCACTTGTAATTTCAACTGCTGAAATGAATTAAATCTTTTAAAATACATTCACTCTCCTGTATTTCCTTAAGGAAAAAAGAACACTAACCAAGTAATTTTAATATCTTTTGCAGTGCAAAGATGAAGTAAAGACACAGAAACTGTGACACACTTGCTTGTTTGGCTTGTTGGCCAATCAGACAGGATGGTCAGTGTCAGGGTTGTTACTGATTCAATAAAAAGACTAGATGATACAATCCCTGATAATGCATTGCTTCAAATGGAGAAAATCTTGAGGGATGGCTACTGTGAGGAAAGGCAGCCTGGAAATTTTACCAGTGGGACACATCATTGTGTGCCTCAACTTTACAGCGTGTTTCTGTCACAATCCTGGGTCTTTTGACCCAGTGTTTTGAGTTTTAGCTTATTTTGATGTTTATGTTTTATGTTTAAGTCCTTTAGGTTCTCTATGTTCATTTCTACTATGCCTAAGTTGCCATTATAGTTTGTTTTTCAGATTCCCCTTGCGTCTTCTACCCCTGCGTTTAAGTTTCCCCCACCCTTTGTGTGTTTCATTGTTGTCATGTCTGCATTCCATGCTGTTTCCTGTTTTACTGTGAAATTCCCTGTCCTGTGTGCAGTGTGTGTAGTTTTACTTTAACTTGTCTCGTTAGGTCTGATTTGTCCCATCTGTGTTCCCATCTGTTAACCATCCTCTCATTATCTGTGTACTTAAGTCCACTGTCCTCCTTTGTTCAGTGTTAGGTTGTCTGTTGTTCCTTGTCATACCTCCATGTCGCCAGGATTTTTCATGTTAAGGTTTTTTATCACCTTCAAGGTTTTGTTCTTTGTCTTTTGTGTTTAGCATTTAGTTTTCCCACTTTGGTTCTAGTTAGTTTCTTCCCAGTGTACATCTGCCTATACTCTTTTTATCAGCCTTATTAAACATCTTGCCTTTTGTTAATATTCAGGTTGTGTTCCACGTTCCTTCATGTCTGCATTTTGGGTCCACTCTTCATACTTCACACAGTCTGCTACTCCGCCAGACTGTGACAGTTTCGGTCTTTTATCACAAGCTGTTCTGCCATTTTTTCCTTTTTACCTTCCTTGGTTAGGTTTAGGTATTAGAAATTTGATCTGGATTATAATTTTAAAATTTAAGGACACATCATCAGTAGTTGACCTTAAATTCACTGGGTGTTTCGGCCATTATCACCAGACACCCTCATCCAAGGAGGCCCTGCCAGGGGTGATCAGGCCCCAGAGTGTGTCACTGGTTTATGTTAAATTGTTATGTCTCTTCTACTTTCTTCTATTTAGTCTTCTACAATTTATTGTGTCAATTCACAGCAAAACATGTCCGAGAAGTAATACTTACCTCTTTAATATTTTAAGAGCCTCACTTCTTCAAAGGGATAGAAAAGGTGATAGCGAGAAGTAAGACAAAAGAAACAAGAAAGGAGAGAGGCGAGCTGGAAGGGGGCATCTGATCTGGCATCCCACACCTCCCTGTTGGATTGGTCTGTACACTCTGCCTCCCCACTGCCTCCCAGAAAAGGGGAAAAAAAGGAAAGGAGAGAAGAGTGGAACATTTTACATTTATCCCTTAGGTTTCACTGCCAAACAGGTTTCTGGTTTATCACAGTAAAAGTTCACTCTTTATAAGATAAGATAACTCTTTATTGCACAGTTATACATAGTACAATAATACAATGAAACTGGAAAACTGTCCCATGTTGGCACTAGATACAACACGACACGACACATCACAACACAACACAACACAGTAACTTAACTTAGTAATGAAAAGAAGAATAAGTGTATTGCACATTGTTGCTGCACAGCAAGAAGGTCCTGAGTTTAATTCCACCATCAGGCCGGGGTCTTTCTGTGTGGAGTTTGCATGTTCTCCCCGTGTTTGCGTGGGTTCTCCCTGGGTACTCCTACTTCTTCCCACAGTCCAAAGACATGCAATTAGTCGGTATAGGTTAATTGATCAATCTAAATTGCCCATAGGTGTGAATGTGGGAGTGAATGTGAGTGTGAATGGTTGTCTGTCGCTGTGTGTTAGCCCTGCGACAGACTGGTGACCTGTCCAGGCTGTACCCTGCCTCTCGCCCTAAGAAAGCTGGGATAGGCTCCAGCATCCCCCGTGACCCTGAAAAGTATAAGCGGATGGATAAATATTATTATTGTTATTGGTGTTACACCAAAAAAAGTCCAGGGAGGTAGCCAGTCAGGTCAGCTGTTAAAAATTCTAGTGTTAGGTTTTCTACCCCTTTGACGCCCTCTGCTGAGGCTGGCCCACAACGGGTTGATCAATCCTTGAGGTGTGTCTTGCAGTTAGCTGACTGCCTTAGCTGCCCAAGTAATGTCAGCCCTCTTCCATAGCCAGTTACTGGTCCTCTCAGCAGTGTTAGCTAATTCTCTTGTAGCCTGCCATTGGCAACAAAGCCCCTGCACCCCACTTCCACCGGGCGCACTTTGATCTTCCAGCCTCTGTCCTCTGCCTCAGCTGCCAAGTTGGCACACTGCAGCTCAAATGCTTCCTCAATTGCATCCTCCCATGGTACAGTCAGCTCAGTGACGTAAGCGAGTTTTCGGGAGTTGGACCAAAGGACGAGGTCTAGTCGCAGAGTAGTTGTTACGATCTCTGTGGGAAAAATGAGGCGCTGATCCACTTGCATCTGCCAATCCCTGGCGACCTTCAGCGGGCCAGGTCCAGGGCTGAAGGGCTAGTCCTTGGCATTTATCCCCTCCCAGACTGTGATGGGCTGAGTTGATAAACAGGAGGAGCCCCAGGAATTATTAGAAAAATATGGTTTTCATTTATTTAACCCCCAAAAATTGTATTTACAAAAGTAATAAATGTTGAGCTCATGTAAGAGGTCAAATAAACAAAACTCAACTCAGGCAAAAACTGCAAACTTAACAAACCAAATGACTGCCCAAACAAACATAACTGACCTCAACATGAAATGACACACAAGGGTATATACAATGGCTGATCAGACCACTATGACACACAAGGGGTAACTAAACAAAACACAATTGTAAACAACAAACAATGCAGTGTAGTCTGGTTTGTTAACCCTCTGGGGTCAATGGACGCACTGGTGCGTCAAAATCACATGACCAATTTAAGACGACACAGCAACAAGATGCAGTGACCCAGAGTCTCCATTTCAACTTGGGTGGAAAGTGCGGACTTCAAACTATATACCAGTTTTTAAATTGTGTCGATGGGCCACGTAGAACCAAAGTTATGATAAAAACATACACGCGATGTTTTTTTTCTGAACAAAACAGTGGTGTTTACAGCGGGAAGAACGGTAAAAATGGCATTTTCTAAAGACAGCGCTAGCAAACACTCTTCGCTTGCCAGTGAAAAAAGAAAAAGAAAAAAAAAACCCTTCCCTATTGGTGTTAAAGTGTACAATGTCAGCCAATCAAAACAATGATATGGCAACATGTGGCATTTGGTTGTTTAGGAAGAGGGGACAGTTTTAGGAGTGAAGAGAAGAGAGAAAGTGGGCGAGCGAAAGAACGAGAGAGAGCAAGTTTTCATATGTGAGACATTAGTGACGTTTAGTGTGTTTGGAGGCTATAGTTCATGTGTACTGTAGTCATTGTTTTGTTTTGTGTGTCAGTTATACTGCTGAATGTCACAGTTGCTCCAAAAAAGCCACCAAAAGCAGATTGCAGTGTAAACGCTGTCTCCACATGGAAAACTGGACTGATACACCTCCTGCTGTCAGACCTGCAGGGTTTAGGCCTGTGGTGTTCTCCTCTGTCTTATAGTGGACAGAAACTATTTTTTTGGACTGGCACAAATAATTTGTGTGCCTTCTTATTTGATGCAGCACACCTGATTGTTCTGTAAACAGTTTTAAATGGTTATATAAAAACGCCTGAGGCCTTGGCTACATTTTTAGGTAAATAGTAGGGGAGACCGGGGATAGTTGTAACATTTTTGACATTTCTCTCTGTAGCTTGGAGCTCTTATAAGGTAGTGGATTCAAAATGTAATGCAAATATTTACATGTCTCTGTTAATTAATAGTACAGCTATTTTTTCTGCAGCACAATTACTCATTGCATGGTATGGTCTCAAACACAAAGAGTGAAATGTTACAATTAACCCCATAGTCTGGGTTAGTTGTAACATATCCTGGGGTGAAATGTAACGCAATGAAATAAGGGTACTGACAAAATCTTAACATGTAAGTTTTGTGTTGTTTTATTCAACACCTGAAGGCACTTAGAACTATTTATGTAGCTATGTGTGTGTGAAAGAATGCAGAAAATGAACATATTCCAACCCCTAAAAAAGACAAATTATGGAATTTTCAACAACTGAATATTTCATTAATTTTGGTTGGTCTTCCTTGAGTTTGGCCTCATTGGCTCAGTGGGCATAACCTACAACTCTTGCACTAACTTTTGAACATAACAATGAAGCTGAATAAATGTAGTTGTGCACCAGCATTGCAATTCCATTACTTTTTATCATGGCTTACCTTGGTGTGGTTTGCAAAATGCTTCAGAAAGATCAGGAAATCTGTTTCTTGCACCCATCCTGATTTATTTCCACTACCAGTACTTCCTACTAGCCCATCTCTGACAAAGTGGTCTGCATAACGTATGCGTGGGAACACAAACATTGGAGGAATTGTGTTGCCAATGGCATTAACCACATATACAAGGGTGACCAGTGAACCTCTCTGCTGATGTCATTGCCCCAACTTGTTTATTATAAGTTAAAGTAATAGTGTGGTAAGTTGTAACATTTGCATTATTGTTACAACTAACCCAGACTGTTGCTGTTTCTGTTTGTCAAAATGTGCTAATTTTTCACATGTGATAAAAGAACTGAATTGGGCATGTACAGGATGAATGACATCATTTGAAACTTAGCCCTGATTGGAGAAATTGGAAGTGTTACAACTGACCCACGATACAACTATCCACAGTCTCCCCTACCATATAAGTTTGTTGTTTGCAAAATTTGTGCATAATTTTTAGAAATGTACAATTTCTATTTGCATTTGAAGTTATGAAAATGATTCATTAAACATGTTTGTGGTTTTTACAGTAAAAAATATAACTTTTTTCTACTCGGATTTTAAATGTTTTCTCTGAATTTAGATCAATTGTGCTAATATAGTATGTCAAAATGGTAAAATAACTCCAATTTCAGATATTTGAGGTTGTGTTGAAAATAATGATACCAAACAAGGCAAGATAAACAGTTTTTAAAGGTGAAATACAGAGGTAAAATCAAAAGTAGTCAAAAACGGCAAATTATACCCAGAGGGTTAATAAACTAAACACCAAAGAAAAAAATCAAAAACATTAAACCCTAAACTCAAATATTTAATTAAATACAAATACTTTGTTTTTAATTTGAGAAAACACACATTCTCCCCTTCAGCAGGAAGTGGTGGTGCGGTCCAGTTATTCCTCTTTTTATTTAATGGCTCAAAAACCCTGGCCGCCATCTTTTGTCTGGCAACTCCCAAGGATGATGGCAGGTAAGAAGCAAATAAAGAAACAAAGGTTAGTCAGAAATCAAACAAAGTAATGAACTGGTATGCATACATGAGTAAACTAAATGTGCACGGTTACAAATAGAACAAATGTATCCAAACCAATCAATAAACTTATTAGAAACTAAAGTGTGTTACTGTGTTCAAACAAAGGAATGAAAATACAAGAGTTACCGCCTTAAGAGCGTGGCCATGGGTTTGGTCATCACAGACAAATGCTGATGGATACTGACGCTCCTCTTGGTTCGTGAAAGGCTGCGTGTTGATGGATTTCCTTTTGCACTCAACTTGTTTAGCTACACAACTGAGGACCTGGTTGTGTCTCCATGTGTGTCTGCCCTGAGTAAGGCTAGTCCTACAACCAACCAAGATGTGCTTGAGTGTGTCTTGGACTGTACACAGGGGGCAGGATGGGTCCTTTCCAAACCACAGCTGCAGATTTATTGGGGAAGGTAGCACGGATGTCGCTCGGATGATGAAACTCCATTCCCCAGATTTCACTCCATGTGAGTTTCCTCTTTTCAGTGCTCTCCCAATTCATCCAGCAACCCTGCTTGGCCAGCGCTACGGCTCTGGCATGTCTGGCTGTTTCCTAAGCATCGTTTCTGGGATGCTTAGAACTCAAATTGCACTGCTGGAAATAGTTTATTTTGATGCATATGCTGTTTTTCTTGCAAATTTGCATTATAATATTTATTTTCATTTTTCCTGCAGTATATAAAAATTGGTGTATTTCAAAAATAAAACTATGAAGACACTCAAAATAAATTTCCTGTGGTGGGAAACTATTTTCTGCAACTTTTTTGTATTTACAGTTTTGAGGGATAAACCTCTTAAATTTCTCTAACTAGAAATATATGCTAAAAAAACAAAAACGATTTTCAAATTTTTTGTAGTTTATTGCACTTATTTGCAATTTATGTAATTACTATGCACTTAATGCATACATATTATTAAAATTTGGGCTATAATGATTGTATTGATGTATAGCAACTTGAAATGCTCCCAAAAATGGCACTACAGCATGTAAAAATATAATATAAGCTCTGGCGGACTTGGTTCTATGGTAGGTCTTAAAGGGTAAATATACTTGTGAATAATATTTGATCTAAAGATGTGGATCTTGTGATCCATGTGAGTTTCCTCTTTTCAATGCTCTCCCAATTCATCCAGCAACCCTGCTTGGCCAGCGCTACGGCTCTGGCATGTCTGGCTGTTTCCTCCTGTTGACGTACCTCCTTCACCACCATTTTTCGACGTTCGGTTACAGATGCCTGTTGCCACCGAGGTGTTACTGCGCCAAGACCAAATGCTCCTCTGCCCTGTTGGACGTGACCCACCACGTCACAGTGGCGAAGAGCAGATTTGGCCTGTAGCACAGCTGTGGTTGGGGTCCACTTCCCCCTCATTGCTAGGGTGGGAGCAGCGCCTCTCACTATAGGGTCCCTGAAGTCCGTGAGTGACATCTCAAGCCTCAGCTTTTGCACATTTAAACTCTTTTAACAGGCTAGGGATAGGCAATGACAGTATCCCGTCACTGTAGAGTCCAACGCTGCTGAGGCATTTGGGAAGTCTGAGCCACTTCTTCACGTAGGAGCTCACTATCCTCTCCAGTCGATTGGCATGATTGAGCGAGACCTCGTACATTGTCAATGGCCACAGCATTCTGGGTAACGACACAAACTGGAAGCACCAGAGCTTCAATTTCCCTGGGAGTGCAGTGTTGCTAATCTGCCTGAGGTCATTAGCCATGTTCTGCCGTAATTGTTTAAGTTGCCAGGTGTCATTGAGGTCTGCATTTTACCACCGCAATTTACCACTTAGACTTCTCTCAGACTGTTGGGATCATTCAGCTATCAGTTTTCCTTTTATGATGGGGATGCTGCAAGATTTACTTGGCTTAAACTCCATTCCTGCCCATTCAATGTTTTCCTGGAGCTACTTTAGCAGTCGCCTAGTACATGGTTTTGTTGCTGTAATGATGGTCATGTCATCCATGTAGGCTCTAATGGGAGGAAGACAAAGATCACTCTTGAGTCTCTCACCTCCCACTACCCACCGAGTGCCCGCATAACCAACTCAATTGCCATGCTAAATGCCAGAGGGGAAATCGTGCAGCCTGCCATAACTCCAGTTCCAAGGTGCTGTCAGGTGGTAATGTTCTCAGCTGTTACACAAAACTGTAAATCTTGAAAGTAGGTCTTGACCAGTCCTGTGATGAACTTTAGTACAATGAAATTGTTGAAGGCCATCCACAAGATCTCATGCGGAACTAACCCAAAAGCGTTGGCAAGGTCAAACTGCCATGTTCTTTCATGGCAGTTTGAATCTGGTGCCAGATGACACTGTCATGCTCCAGACATCCCGAGAAGCCCGGATGTTGGCCTTCTGCACTGATGTGTCAACATAGTCGTTTCTTTGCATAAAAAGTGTATAGTCTTTGGGCCAAGACACTGAAGAAGACTGACAGAGGATTTCTTTAAATCACCCTGCCGTTCTTCAGCTGAGACGTCTTAGTTAGAAAACACACAAACACTGCAGTGCCATTTTTACTCGCGAGGGCAGCCATGGACGCACGACCTGCGTCTCATCACTGCCTGCGTTCTTTATTTATACAAGTCTGTGTCTGTGTGTGTGTGTGTGGTACAAATATAACAACGTCACTCCAGTAGCGGGACTTTCCCTTTTCTACATCTGTATGTTCTCGTAAAAGAGCTGAGCTTGGTCTTCTCTACATCTAAGTGTTAAAAACAACAGGATGCGGTTAGTATCTGCAGAAGTTCAGCACACAAGTTACTAGGTGAAAAGTCATGTATAAATATGCTTCACTGATAAATATAAAGAATACATTTCATGTAACTGATCAAAACATAATTATCTTCTGACATCCGGCCCTGTTTATCAGAAAAATGAAATGTACAATAAGTAACTACTTGTCTTTCACATTCTCAGTTAGTACATCATTTGTTACACTTCACCTTCATGATACAAACAGGAAAAGAAGTCTTCATGATCTTCATAGATTTCAATACATCTGCGTATGCTGTAAATGATAAACTTATCATCTGTGAAATTACAGCTTTTAAACAAGGAATAACTCAAATAAAGAAAACAAAATAAAATCAGGAAAAGTCCAACGACGATCAACAGTCTCTATAGCATCTGAAGCCATGTTTAAAGAATGTACATTATCTGGTATGTAGGTGCAGCATGTGGCGTTTGTGTTGAATAAAACACAATCCTCCTTTATCAGCCAAAATCATGTGCAGTGCTACACGATGATGCATTACAGCAATTCTGAGAGCGGCTATTTCTTGATGTTGTCCCTCGTTGACCTTGCAGCATGCTTTGAGAAACAAGCCGAATCTATAGTCCAGTATCTCAATTCTGAGAGCATGTTTTCCAACTCCTGCCCACAGGAAGAGTGAGTTGAGTACCTTTTGTCCAATTGTCCAAAGTTTGAATTCTTCAGGTACATCGGTTTCCCAGGTTGAGTCATGTGGTCTGACTGTTGAAGTTGAGCGTTTCTTCCTGGATCAGGATGACGATGTTGTTGTTGTTGTTGTTGTTGTGCACTTTACAAAAGTCACTCTGAAGGTGGTCGGAGATCAGAATTAGTGCACCTGTCCCAGGGTGTTTCCCATATATGGTTGTGTTAATGTGCTCGGCATGTGCGAGCAGACGTAACTCTGTGGTTTTGTTAAACACATATCTGTATCAGGCATTTTTCATCCATAGATGGATGTGATCTTGTGTCATGTCCATTAGGTATAAGTTGTCGTACGTCCATCTTCTCTTTCTGCCTCGTGGCTCGGCTGCTGTTGGCATCAGCCGGGGTCCTGTAAGGGTGAGCCTTGTAGTCAAGGTAACCACCAGGGTTCCCCTTCACACCGACACCTGGCTGCCTAAAGTTGATCGGATAGAGAGCGGAGTGCGGGCTTACCCCACGGGGGCCCAAGAATCGCACTTACCACCCTCACCCCCGAAACAACCAGGCATAGGCGCTTCCTCCTCGGTGTCTGGGCTTCCCGGGACCTCAACCTTTTTGCAGTGGCTCTGATGTATCCAAGATGGTCTCTCTGCAATTTTACAGGCTATGGGTGTTGTCAATAGCACTTGGTTTCAACCTGCAAGAGACTGAAGAAGAGTCTTACGGCAGTTTATTGTTCAAAACAATATCCTTATTTTCTAGTAGTTTTGCCATCCATTCTGCCAGACTTGTTTCTCTGACGGATTTTTCTAAGGGTCACTTTTTGCAACTGAGATTGCATCTGCTTTTTACACTAGATAAATCTCTGGCCATTTTGTGAATAAATCTATAATCACTAGAGTATAAAAGTGTGTATTAAGGACCTGGACTATCCGCCCTGAGGACACATGGGTCACCCCATGTGTCACTAATGCTGCTGTTCTGCACAGGGACTTGGGGAGTATCGGTTTACCTTCACAACATCAAATCATATTATAGTTGTGCTCCACACATTAACCATTTCTCCTGTTCTGTAGTCGGCGCTGGTCTTTGTTCATATTTGCATAATGGATGCAGACATTAATGTGTCTACAGTTTGTTGTTCGGCTAACTTAGCTGCTTGATCTGCAAAGCTGTTACCTTTAGTTATTTTTGATTCATCTTTCTGATGTGCAGCACATTTACATAATGCTAACTATTTTGGCAATGCAATCACTCCTAATAGTGTTTTCAGAAGATTTGCATGTTGTACTGGATGTCCAGTAGATGTAATCACTCCTCTGTTCTGCCAAATTTTTCAAAGTGACGCTGCTGAAAAAACATACTGACTGTCAGTATATATATTTATATCTTGGCCTGCGTGTGTGAGAATGTCAACGGTTTCGCTTCCGCAACTCTGTCTGTTGTAGTTACTGCATAGCCGATGGCTACTTTTAGACGCTGAGTCGTCTACAAAACATCAGTGGAACCAGCTTGTGGTGTACAGTAAATGTCAGCTCACGGCTTTGTCTCCTCATCTAGTTTTGTTACACAGCAGTGTAGATGACCTTCTTCGGGTGAGGCCAAAGGTGTGCTCGGGTTCAACTGACATCATTTATCAATTCTAATCTGTGATTACGACAATAAGATTCCATCATTTTAGAGTTGTCTCGCATGTGTGAGGTAAGACAAATGGGCTTAGATTAAAATTGAAGTCACTAAGTAAACTATATTCATCTGTAATGCTAGTTTCAAGTTACTGAATGCTTCTTCTGTTTTATTTCTTTTCAGGTGCAAGACTACATTTTGACTTAAGGCATTTAGGTCATTTCTATTTTTATCCAGGCAGGGTGATTTCTATTTTCTCAAAGAACTCACACATCTCACATATTTCAAACTGCTAAGTTAGGATTTGTTTTTGTTTTGTTTCTTTTTTTCTTTGCCTTTTTTTTTTAAAAAAAACTTCTTTATGTGAACGCTTCCCACAAGGTTCCATTCTTCCTATAGCAGCTTCATATACATCATGCACCAGGCTTCTAATCTCTATGTGGATGCATTGCTCACAGCTTTAAAACTAGACATTAGTAAATCATATGCCTAATCATTATGTGTCACTGTGATCCACAAGTATGATCACAAAGTTATTTTTCAAACCAACAAAACAAACAAACAAAAACAAAAACAAATTGCCGATGTCATTAAGGCTTTACACACGAGTCAGGACGCAAAAAGAAAAAGAAAAAGCTGCTTCCAGAAACAAAGCAGAAGTATGAGAAAAAACTGAGCTCACAGACATGCATCTTCTAGTCTAAAAAACAAATAAAAATAAAAAATGTGTAACTTGCTCAACAGCTTGGTAGTGTCCACATATTTAACTCAGCTTCCCAAACCTGTAGCTTCAGCTGTTGTATACAGGGTTTGGCTTATTAGTGGTTAGTACAGGTTTGCTCTTCATCACAACAAAGTCTCATCTAGGATGACAGGTTTACAAACAGGTCAAGTGTCTCTATGCACTTGATTAGTTTAGGTATTTTCCTTATTTTCTTCATCTCATATATCATTGTACTGAGTTTGAGCAAACCTTAAGCTTGAATCAGACTACTTTTAACAATTATCCACCTCACATCATAACTGACTGAGGTGCCTCTTATTATTTAATATTAATATTATTAATGTTATTATTTTGTTGTTGTTTTTTATAACAGCAATAGTACATTACAATATTTATTAGTATATTAGAATATACTACTATACTACTAATATACACAAATTATTATTTTATAATTTATTATGTGTCCATCCAGGGCTTGGGGGTGATCTGCAGTTTCACCCCCTCCCAAGCTGGAGACATCTACCTTCTCACACTCTGTCCTTGGCTGAACAATGACGCAGCCTTAATATACCTTATGCATCTCTCTATTTTATTTTAAAATGTTTTCGTGTGAATTATCTACTTTCATTCATTCTATTCATTCTGGGCATGGTTATTTAACCAATTTTGTTTCATTTGGTAATGCCAATTTACAGGTTGCTATGCTCCCTATTATTAGTTTGAATATAGTAGAGATAAGCTCTAATTCGATTTAAACTTTTGTTTATTCCACTTTATTCCTAAGAGTATTTATATATATATTCAGTTGGGTCCGTATCCAACCCTTTTTAAACTTCTACTTTGATCTCCAATCTTTAATTTAACCAGGGATTATTAAGTACTTCCTAGTCTGAACTGCTTCTTTGTTTCTTACAATCACATACAAAATGTCCCTCTTTTCCACATCTCCAGCATGCAGTTTTAAAGCTATTTTTTGGTGTGTGTATAGGCCTACCTCTACCTCTTGCTGTTCCACTAAGCATTCCTCTGTCTTTCTCTTGAATTAGTCCTACTCTGGTTTGTTGTTTTTCTAAACATTTCTCATCAGGTGTTAATTTTGCTTGTTTATTCTCCATTCTCGTCTAACTGCTTCTTCTTTCCAGGCCTGGAAATATTGTGATTCTTGCGAGAGTTTTCCTTTCTTTTTTGTTTCTGCTATTTCTTGCAAAAGAGCTTCTTTCAACTGTGTAAGTGTTGAGGGGCCGCATTTCCCTTCCCAAGTGGGACATTTGGTTTTTTTTTTTGGTTTTTTTTTTGGGGGGGATTTCTCCATCTACAAGCACTAATTTGTCCGGCGCCTGGACATTTCTTTTCTAACCACTGCTCGTCAGCAGTGAGTTTTTTGGGCTGATTCCCCATTGTTACAACACAACTGCAGAGCTTTCTCTGGTATGAGACTCAGGAGTGGTTGCTGACACGCCCTTCTACTCCGGGACTACTTCCGCGGAACGGTGTCAGTTTTACGGGACGGAGCCCAACCTACTTTTCCTTTGTCACCAGTACTTCAGCGTCTTACAGCAAATAAAATAACAATAACAACTGGAAGCAACTCAGCAGCGTATTGTGCTGTAAAATTAGTTTACCTCCAACAGACAGAAAAATGACATACAGAAAACACATATATTCACTCTTGTTTCTTTACGCGCGAGGGTCCTTGCGGCGGACCAGGCCAGTTTTAACTTTTGTGCACCCGTGCAGTGGGTCAGCCTAATGCGCTATTAATCCTTGCGGCGGATAAGACCTATGCGCTTCTCTTTTGTGCACCCGTGCAGTGGGTCAGCCTAATGCGCTATTAATCCTTGCGGCGGATAAGACCTATGCGCTTCTCTTTTGTGCACCCGTGCAGTGGGTCAGCCTAATGCGCTATTAATCCTTGCGGCGGATAAGACCTATGCGCTTCTCTTTTGTGCACCCGTGCAGTGGGTCAGCCTAATGCGCTATTAATCCTTGCGGCGGATAAGACCTATGCGCTTCTCTTTTCAAACCCTTGCGGCGGGTTACACCTAAAAAGTGTTTTCTCACCCTCAGTCGTCTTTTGCTGGTTGTTCAGGTCATCTGGCTGGACCCCAACGTCGTGGACCAGGCCCGGCCTGGATACGAATTTACGCCCAGGGCTTTCACCTCTACCTGGAGAGGGCTGTCGACAGACTTCGGTTCTGGCTTTCCCACGACGTCAGGATGCAGCAATCAGACCTTATTGGAGTCACAGAAACGTGTCTGGTGTTTCCATCTCTAGGCTCGAAGGACCAATTTAAATGACAGAGGATTTCTTTAAATCACCCTGCCGTTCTTCAGCTGAGACGTCTTAGTTAGAAAACACACAAACACTGCAGTGCCATTTTTACTCGCGAGGGCAGCCATGGACGCACGACCTGCGTCTCATCACTGCCTGCGTTCTTTATTTATACAAGTCTGTGTCTGTGTGTGTGTGTGTGTGTGGTACAAATATAACAACGTCACTCCAGTAGCGGGACTTTCCCTTTTCTACATCTGTATGTTCTCGTAAAAGAGCTGAGCTTGGTCTTCTCTACATCTAAGTGTTAAAAACAACAGGATGCGGTTAGTATCTGCAGAAGTTCAGCACACAAGTTACTAGGTGAAAAGTCATGTATAAATATGCTTCACTGATAAATATAAAGAATACATTTCATGTAACTGATCAAAACATAATTATCTTCTGACAAAGACCTTTCCCTCTATGTTAAGCAGGCTAATCTGACGAAACTGGCTGATGGATGAGGAGTTCTTCTCCTTAGGGATCAGAATACCTCCTGCTCTTCGCCAAGCCCTTGGAATCACTCCTTTCTGCCATGCTACCTTCATCAGCTTCCACGGGTATTTGAGGACTCTAGGGGTATTTTTATAGAGCCTATATGACATGCCATTGGATCCTGGGGCCGATGCTGCTCTTGCCTGCTTCACGACCTTCTCCACCTCATTTCATGTGGGTGGCCTTATGTATCTTTGGTGTTCATGTGTCTGAATAGGCGGCATATCACTTGGAATAGTAACTGGCTCCGATCCTCAGAGTAAGTTTTCCTCAGATGATCTTCCATGTCTTTTAGGGACATTCTGAGGTACCCACTTTTCTCTTTGACAAAAAGGCCCTTAACAAAGTTGTATGGGTTGCTGTAGAAAGGGTCCTTGTCCATTCGTTCTTCTTCCGTTGTAGTCTGAGGTGCTTTGCACAACTTTTTCGCAACTTAGTACGCTGTTGCTTTATTTTATCCTGCAGGGCAGTAAGTCCCACCCTTTCTGTCTCATAGGCCCTCCTTCACTGTTTCCTCAGTTGTCTTCTCTCTTTCACTAACCTGTCAATTTCCTGCTGTCTCCTGGATTTTAACTGGTTTAAAGGGCCTTTCTGCTGCCTCTGGATCTTGTTCTTTACCTCAAACCTCTCGCCTCCAAAGCCGTAGATGATGGTTCCCAGGTACTTCGACTTCCTTTCAAGAGGATCCTTTTGTTGATCTAGTATAAGAACCAGTTCCGAGTCCATGGTTTCCCACTCTCTCTTCTCACTGGATCTGGGCCACAGAATCTGAGCTTTCCTACAACATAAGCCAGAGGCTACAGACTAGAGCTGGGCGATAGAACGATAACGATATGTATTGCGAAATAACTTTTTCTCGATAGAAAAATTAAACTATTGCGATAGGCCGCATCTCTCTTGTCCTCTTAAAAAAAAAAGAAGAACAGCCAATCCAAATTAAGTAGCGCAGAGCCGAACCAATGACAGCCGCAGCATCACGTAACGTGACTTGTTACGTACAGCACAAGTTCCAAGCCGCACATGTGTATTTGTTTGGGAAGCAGCTAGCCGCCGTGCCACCCGGGTAATGGAGGAAATGAGTTTGCCGACTAGAGAAAAATCAACCGAGAGCGTGACCGAAGGTTACCGAAGAGAAAACAGATGATGGTTCCAATGCCCGAGAGATTGTCAAACCGAAGGGCCATAGAAGTTCCGCAGTGTGAAGGTATTTCGGCTATTTCAAGTCTGACAAAAAACAGAGTAGCGCGCACTGTAAATTGTGCCGAAAGCAAGTCTGGAAATACAATAAACCGGTGCATGCTCAATTTCTGACTGAAAGCGCTAATTCGTCATTCGGCTTTTGTCAGACTAAAGTCACTGTTAAAACTGTTTGAAAAGCTAAGCTATACAACAAGGAGAGATTGAGAATGTCCTTTTAGTTCTCAGTTTATTTGATATTGACAAAAGTTAGTCAATTTTGTCTGTTCTTCTGTAAAACAAACTAAGATTTATTTTTAGAATTAATATTTTGTTTCTAAGTGGAATTGACAATTTAGTAGTCTGTTTTGTTTGTTCTATTTTGAAACTTAAACGCTTTAGCGGCTGCCTTTTGTGTAGTTTGCAATATTTGCCTTTATTTATCTGAAAAAGTCTCATGTTCCTTAAGTACATCTACCCTGTTGAACTTATTATGGGAAATAAATATTTAAATCAAAACAAGCTGCTGATTATTTCACATTTTACTTGTGAGCAACGGCACATTTAAATCTTACAAATATAGTTATTTGGCTTATATTGTGATATATATCATTATCGTTATATAATTATAATTTTAAGATAACACAACTTGTTCAACAGTTCAGTCTTGAACTGAGTGATCTCTTCCAGGATGACAGGAAGCATGTGGTCGCCAATTTTGAAGCCACCCTGATAACCTTATCCCACCAATGATGTGGAGATCCAGCTTTTTTAGATCCAATTAAAATCAATGCATTCAAAAAGATGCTCTGGAAAAAAGAAGAATTCTTGGAACAGAGTTTAATACACAGAATCATATGAACAGCAAGAAAATACATATAGACATTTAGCAAGAGAATTGCATAGCAGAAAGCAAGTAAAGCAAAGCCCCGGGGTGAAGAGCCTTTAAGCACAAACCGCTCAAACACAAAAAATGACAGACAGGGGAAAAAAAAGCAACAGTAGCAGCCCAGGGCATCTCGACCCTCCTCTTTATATAGGGTCAGTGACCCCTCCTCCTGATGTTTGGTATTTTTCCATTCCTTGCTTTTTCCCTGTTCCATATTAAAAATTTAACTAATAAGTATTTTCTCAACTCTACAAATGTCAACATTAACCCCAATAATCGATGTAATATGTTTGTCAATACTTTTCCCCAATCAGTTGTCAATTTTGCACTTTGTTCTTCTTAAATCTCCGACACTTGTGTTACATAACCTTCTGGCACTGCTCCATAACTCTCCACGGCTGTTCCTGACATCAATCATTTTAATTAGGTTCTTTTTGACAGACTCCCAGGCCGGCAAATTTTGTTTAGTTTTATGGGCTAGAGATGGGTGCTTTGCCACCTTATGGCAGCGGAGAAGCTCCCAGGTGCAGTTCAGCAGGGCCAAGTTTATTTAACCCTTTGTTTGGACTAGTTATCATTGGCCATAATACAATCAAAGGTTACTTATTGATCCTAATCACTACTTTTCAGACATTATTGATCACATATGCTCATTCAATAAGTGGCACCAACTTCATTAATATACTTGTGAAAAATATTTGATCTAAAGATGTGGATCTTGTGATTTTAAACATGCAGGTTAAATGCTTATCACAGTGATTCCATTATATAAACACTCCAATGCAGATATATATATAGAGAGAGAGTATGCGAGTATATATGACTATATAGTGTATATGTGAGTATATGTCCAGTGTACACAGATATATATGTAATAAAAATCCACAACAAGCACTAGAGATCAATGAATGCTTAAATGAGAATAAAAATGATGTGATTCTCGTGCTGTTTTCTACAGTCACCTGAGCTCGACACAGTTGAACATCTCTGGGAGATTTTGGAGCGATGTGTTAGACAGAGGTCTCTACATGTTTTTGGAGAATGGCCTTCATCCCTCCAGCAGAGTTCACAGTCTTAGTCTTGCTGTTCAGTGGTGGCTCAATACCATTGTATGTTTGTGTCCTTTGTCAGTATATATGCATCTTTGTATGGAGTGGATCAGCCAGTTTATCAGAGCATCAAATACAAATGTCACGGTGTGTGCTGTGTGGCAGGCCAATGTAGGACCCAAATCCAGGACACTCAGATCAAGGATAAACTCAAAGTGCAGCTTTATTGCTGGAGAAAATAACATCTACTACAAATTGAAACTGGAAAATTCAAATAAAAACAAACCAGAAACTGTAACCTTGGCTATGGCTGGAAACACGGAGAGAAACGCACAGCAGTGAGGATGCACGATGCGACACAGAACAAGGAAAACACAGGGCTTAAATACAATGGGCAGTAACAAGAGAATAGGAAACGGGACAAAGGGAAGCAAAAATAGTTACACTGCACGCTGCACTGGGACTATAAAATAAAACCCCAACATGAGACAATTCGCAAAGACACGAACTTGACACTGAGAGACAGACTGAATATGACACATGGAATGCAGGGAAGATACAGAAACCTGAAACTAGAAGCTAGAAAAACAACAAATTTAACATGAACAGAAAACCATCAAGAGAACTCAAAACGACAAATAACAATAATCAAGAAATATAAAATAAACACAAACTCAAAACACTGGATCGCATATTTTTCAATATTTATGAAAATAGATGCTAAAAATATAGCGAATAAAAAAACTCTTAATTAATACTGATGCATTTTTATCAACATTTAAAATTCTGTAAACTGGATCCACTGTGTTATTCTGAGATTTTGATATCAGAAAAAGTCCCAAGTTTTACATTAAAAAATTTTTATTTATTATTTAAATGTGACGCACTGTAATATTTTCAGTTTTCACATCAGCTAAAAAAAATGATACAAACAGTGAATTATTTTGTTGAGTTTGTTTGTTTCAGAGTCAGAGAGCCGTGTCTCTCTACAGTCAGAGGTTTTTGTACGGCGGCTCAATGAGTTTGTATCACTGTGGTACACGTTCGGTGGAGGAACCAGACTGGATATTGGAAGTAAGTCAGACTTAGATGCGTTTTTAATTTTAATTTTAATTTTCTTCCATTTTACTTTATAAGAAAGGCTAGGAAACTTTTTGTGTAACTGTAAATTATTTTAGACATAAATTTTGTTTTAAGAAACAAATTTTGGAAATGTATATTCAAAACCTCAGTACAGTTTCAGATAAAAATCTGGGCTGTTTCATAGTATTAATTATTATTTGTGGTTCTGATGATAAAGTTGTATTTTGAGGGCTTGTAGGTTTAGTTCAGTCTGACAGGGTCAGAGAGCCGTGTCACTCTACAGTCAGAGGTTTTTGTACGACGGCTCAATGAGTTTGTATCACTGTGGTGGACTTTTGGTGGAGGAACCAGACTGGATGTTGGAAGTAAGTTAATTAAACTGTGTTTAATATGAAATATTTTCTCATGTTATTTTAGAACAACTTGTTAGGCTGCTTAGTTGAGAGAAAAGTATTTTTTTAATTAAAATAATTTAGTGTTTGATGTTTGTCTTGTTTACTGGACTAATTCAGATTAGCTCTGCAAGTTTCTCTTGTTTAATCTACATTTCTGTCATAGTAAAATATATGTAGACAAGAGTAAACTTCATCATCTTATGGTTAGTTTGTAAATTTCCACCACATCAGCTGCTGTTTGGATGAGTTAAAGTTTGCTTTCTGATGTTTTTATCATGTCAGATGTTTCAGATTTAGTTTGAAATCATGTGAGCTGTTCAATAACATTCCAAATCTATATGAATGAGTAGCTGCTCTGTGCTTGTGTCCACTCATTTCTTCAGTCATCCATGATTTAGACTTCAAATCATTTTAAAGCCAAACTTCTGCTGTAAATGTTTCCACATCTGCTTCTTTTATTTCCAGTGTAGTTTGAACATATTTCAGGTCAAACTGTGTGATGATTCTCTCTGTGCTGATATGCATGAGAGGTTTCTTAAAGGGAAGTGAAACAATGTGTGAGTGAATGACTGGTGGAGCAGAAAAAACACCTGACAGAAACTTCTTAACGGAGAAATTCAAATTGTGGTTCCTGTCCTCTAAGCTGATTGGTGTTTCCTAGGTGATACCCGCCCCGCCCTGACAGTGCTGCCCCCCTCCAACAAGGAGCTGGAGAATGGGAAGGCCACGCTCATGTGTGTGGCCAACAAGGGCTTCCCCTCAGACTGGAGTCTGTCCTGGAAGACGAGCGACAGCAGTGGCAGCAGCAGCATCAGAGGGGAGGAGAGCAGGACTCCTGGAGTGCTGCAGAATGACGGCCTCTACAGCTGGAGCAGCACCCTGACGCTCACTGCAGACCAGTGGGGGAAGGTGGGCTCTGTGACCTGTGAGGCCACCCAGGGCTCCCAGACTCTGGTCTCAGAGATACTGAGGAGAGACCAGTGTTCCCAGTCCTGATGTCAATCACTGAGTCTTTCATGCTGTTTTTCTTCTGTCTCTTTGAGTCTTCTTCTTGGCAGATTACAAAAAAATAAACCCATCAAACAGTCATGTTTCCATCTCATAATGACAAAAATCATAGCAACAATCTCCTCTAGTTTCATCCTTTTGTGTCTGTTGTAAAGCTGATATTTCAAACTCTTAAAAGAATAAAAATTTAACGAGAAAACATGTTCTTTCACTCTGTGAGTTTAATAAATGCACATTCAAGAAAGAAAACATTTGTAAAACTTATTTAGCCAGAACACACACAAGTGCGATATATTAATATATTACACATTACACTGTAATATATCCTTTCACCTACATTTAATATTTTCTATAAGATGTTACGCCAGTGTCATCCATAGATTATCTGTGTGCTCTTCATAATTTCAATTCTCAAAGCTGTTTTTTTCACCTGCATTTCATTCTGACAATGTACAAGAAAAAAATCTCAATATTTCAAATTAAAGAGCAGCGTGTCATCTGTATGTTTCAGGAGAAATCATTTAAATGAAGTTAAAGTTTAAGAAAGCTTCCGATACAGTTCCACTAAAGCGACACCCTACAGGCGGCTGATGGCTGTAGCTAAATAAATTCAGTGTTCAAGGTTCTTTATTCGTCACATGCATAGTTATACAGGTATAAGTGAAATGTAGCCTGACACGCTCCTTGACTTGTGCAAAGGCGGGGGGGTGGGGGGGAGACATATATATACATTAGGTGAATGTGCAGTAGTTGCATGTATGCAGCAAGCAGGTGAATTCTGTACATTAAATAAATTAACATTCTCTGTTGTTTTGAAGGTAACTGTGAATGTGTGTGCTAATACTTCTTTTTACTGAATGTAAAAAAAAAAACATGTAAAAGAATAAAACCATTACTGAATGCTCTAATTCATTGAGAGATTTAAATGCTAATCAAAAAAAAAAGTTGCAGGAGAAAGATGATCAACATCCAAACATTCGAGTATCATTTGTTTAACATGGAGAACAGATGGAAGAAGGTCAGTGTTGCTTGTTTCAGAGTTTCTCCATCATAGCAGAACATCATTGTGGTGAACCTGGCTGCATGCTGAAGCAAAGTTTTCACAGAGAGTCTCACCCTGAACAAGGAGCCCCAGGGTGGCCAGCATTAGAGTCAGTGACATCATCATTGTGCTGCTGGTGTGTGAGTGGCTCTGAAAGGCCTGGACAGCCACTGATTAAATATCGGGAGAGTCCAGATATTTACTTTTGGGGAAGCTTTGCTGTGTGATGGTCGTCTTCCGGATGTGTGATGTGTGATAAACCATAGGTGTATATTTTATTGCATTTTTCAACTTTTGCAGATAATTTTTTTGAAGAAAAGTTATTGAATTTCTGTATGAAGAGTTTAAAGAGAGTTTAACAATAGAGTGAGTTTGTGTGTGTGTGTGTGTGTGTGTGTGTGTGTGTGTGTGTGTGTGTGTGTGTGTGTATGAAAATAAAGAATTCTGGACTCTTGAGGATACAAAACAAGTTCATGCTTGATGATAAAAACAACACATTCTAGAGTCTCATTAATAAATGTGAGGAATACCAAAAACACTGCCTGAAATAAACCTGCATCATTTTCTATTCAAAAGCTTGTAATGAATGACTGAACTTTGCTTGAAATCATGTATGTGAAAGGTCATAGAGAGAGCAGCAGGGCGTGGCCTAAAATAGGGTGATGTAATGTCCTATGATGTGGACATGAAGGAGAGGAGGAGAGAGAAGAAGAACATATATAAAAACCTCATGCAGACGCAATAAGTAGTTCTGCCTCTAGTTTCCTGTGATGGTAGAGAACATCTCTCTGTATGTTCACGCCTTCAGTGGAAGCAGGGTGGACATTCAGAGGACCAGCATTTAGAGCTGGGCAAGTCTCCTCAAGCCAGACTTCCTGTACTGGGGCCGACTGGTCGAATCTACATTGTAATGCAGCTCGAGCGATGAGCCGTCATTGCAAGGGGACAATGCAGCTGAAAATAAACTGGATCATAACCTTTATGTTGATCAATATTCATGAGGTTCTTTGCACTGACTGTTTAAAGGTTCAATATTAGTGTTTAAAGGGTGTAATATGAGGCTAATCATGTGTGGATACTTTCAGCTGGACTGTGATCTATAAAGAAATCTTTTCTTTTTTAGGACAAAATATAAAACCTTACAGTCAATATGGACAAGAAATCAAAGAAATTGTGTGACACTGTGTCCTGACTGAAAACTGAAAGATTTGACTGTTTGTATTTTTGTTATCTGTATTGTTTGTATCTGTGTGTGTCCGTGTATAAGGTTTAGAAGTTTAGACAGTAAACAATATGTTCAATAACTATTAAACATACAGGAGGAAACTTTAGCTTCTTTATGATTCTGGTTGACACTGAGATTTTCTTTTCCATAAATATAAATATTATAAAACGACATTTTGAGTGTCGTCTTATGTTTTTGTGTTGCTGACTATGAAGGATTCTGATGCTGATCTTTGTCTTCATGTTTGTCATTTTTAAGTGTGAGTAGCTGAGACGTGTGTGAAGTTCAGGTGAAGACAGGATGGCTGAACATTTTCTCATTAGGTGTCACAGCTCAGTTCATGTTGATATTTTTGGAAATGAGATAAAATGTGGGATCATGATGGGATAGAGATGGATGCTGAGAAACTGATGCAGAGAAATTTCCTCCAATCATTGATTTTAAACATGTTTTAGTTTCACCTCAGTGTGTGTGTGTGTGTGTGTGTGTGTGTCCTCAGTGAACTGTATCAGTCTCTGCAGTATCTTCCAGCTGCAGCAGTCACTTCAGTTTCTGTTCAGTCTGACTGAGGGAGGTTTTTGTACGACTGTTTTTCACTGTGTGAACACATACTGACTGTTGATGTAGTGATAACTCTGACAGTAATAAACTGCTGCATCTTCAGCCTGGACTCCACTGATGGTCAGAGTAAAAGTCAGAGTTTGATCCACTGCCTGTAAAACGAGCTGGAATTCCTGATTCTCGATTGCTTGCAAAGTAAATGAGCAGTTTAGGAACTCCTCCATCTTTCTGTTGGTACCAGGCTAAATAGTGATAGTTGCTATAATAAACATTCTGACTGGTCCTACACTTGATGGTGACTGTGTCTCCCGCAGCAGAGCTCACTGCTCCAGGCTGAGTCACTGTGATCTGTCCTCTGGACTCTGAGGATACAGAGACAAAAACATAAAGCAGCTTCATGGTTTTGTGGGCTTCATTTCAGAGGGACAGATGCTGATAGAGGAGAGGAGTTTGATTCTCTGGACTTTACCTGTGAAGCAGCAGCAGAGGAGAGTCCAGATGAGGGCGCAGATCAAAGTCATGTTTTTGATGAGGAGGATTTCTGTGGCTTCTGTTGTGATGAAGGACAGCTGTCAGTCATCCAGTGTTCAACTCTCAGGACTATAAACTCTCCCAGAGCACTGGAGCATGGTGCTGCTGATGCAAAGTGCCTCTCTATGGAAATGATCTGACCAAGTTTAAAGGCACAATGTGAAAAAGTAAAGGTCTGGACTTCTCCATTTGTTTTTACAACATTCTGTACGCCACGTAGATCCTGATGGGTTGTGAAGAGCTACTATTTGATTATATTTAAAATAAGTTCATTTAACAGTTGCTCTTTGCTAAGATGTAGAGAAGTAAGAAATTCATATTTTTTCTGAATTCCTTCGTTCATGTTTGTAGCATTAAATATTTAATGGAAAGCATTTAGTCAGTGACTTCATGGTGGTGTACAGTGGTGGGTCACACTTACATTTATACAGTTACATTGATTCAAGTAACTTTTTTGAGTAAGTTATACTTACTGGTGAAGATCATGTGACCTAACTGAAAGCTTCACAATGGGAATACAGTCGACTTTGTGGAGAAACTGTTTTCTAAACCACTTGTGCCACTGTGCTGGTATTTGGAAAGAATGTGTTAGCATTATTATTATCATTTGTATAAATGTAGTTATAGTCACTGTATCTATAGTACTATTAAGTGAGACATGCTATTTGACTTATCGGAAACACATTTTTAAATTAGGCTTAACATTTCATTAGTTTTGTTTGCGATGTTGTTAATAATAAAGGTTTCTGATGACAATGTCAATTTTAAAATGTTGCTAGAGGACACCATTCAGATGGCTGTGATCCAAAATTAAATTGGACCACAGCAATGAGCGATTAGCAGTCCAAACACCCAGGATTGCAGGCAGATGAATGAATACAAATGTTCCTCATTGAAATTAGACATAAACTTAATTCTATTTTAACTGAAGAGGTTACACTGCAAGAGACTGACAACCTGTCCAGGCTGTACCTGCCTCATGGACCTGAATTGGATAAGCAGAAAAGAATGGATGGAATAGGATTGATGAACAGATGAAGCAACTTTTGTTGAATTGAGTTTGTATTTCATTCCCAGTTTAAAGGATATCACAGCACTGAAACTGCACATTTAAATGTATTAAATGTCCATCACTGTCTCAGGGGATTTTCCCATTTTAATGCTTTCAGACCTCAGTGCTGACTTTGATACAGTAGATGATGATATCCTGGTATCCTTCTCTCTTACTTGGTGCATATTATTGGCAGTAGGAACCATACAGGGAACCACACTGCAATATGTGGTTAACAGACTTAGGTGAAAACATGCTGAGAAACTAGTATAACAGATACAACATGATTTCCTCCAATACCATCCACCTCAAACATGTATTACAGTTTTATCTCAGTCGCTTTGGTGCAGTTCTCAAATCAGTGATGCTTTTCCCCAATCAAATGAGCCTTTCTCATTGTTTTTATACACACATACACACTGCTGTTGTTTCTACACTAATAAAGGGATTTGTTACTTTGTTGATCCACTTGAATCTCACAACTCTGAAACAGTTTTGTCACACAGAACTCCAGATCTGTCACTTTGCTGAATACTGTCCAACACTGCATCAGTGTTTCCACTCAAATTACTTCAAAGCAGTGAAATTGCTCTTCAATTATAATCAAATATGGACACATGTTCTCAGAAGACGTTTAAGTTGAAACATTTAGAAATGCATAATCTCAGTCTTGTGTCACACGTCCATGCCATGGCACTGCTACTGTAATTACACAAAAACATGTACTATATGCACTCACAGACCACTTTATTAGGTACACCTTGCTAGTACCGGGCTGGACCCCCTTTTGCCTTCTGAGCTGCCTGAATGCTTTGTAGCATAGATTCAACAAGTATAACATATCGTTGTTGCAGATTTGCCAGCTGGACACCTCTTTCAACCACATCCCAAAAATGCTGTCTTGAACAGAGATCTGGTGACTGTGGAGGCCATTGGAGTGCTGTGTTTTTGTTTTTTGTTCTTATATTGTATAATTTTGGTCACTCCATGTGAATTATAACCTCAGTTTCCTGTTCTTAGGAGACAGGCCCTGCAGTGCAGTCTTCTACTGCTGTAGCCCATCTGCTTCAAGGTCACATGTTGTGCTTGCACAAATGCTCTTCTGCATCTTGTTTGTAACGAGTGGTTGATTGAGTTACTGTTGTTACTGAGTTACTGTTGCCTTCCTATAAACTCAAAACTTTCAGGCCATTCTCCTCTGGCCTTTGACATCAATGAGGTATTTTCACCTAGAAAACTACAGCTCGCTGGATATTTTCTCTTTTTCAGACCATTCCGCATCAACCCTACAAATGGCTGTGTGAAGAAATCCCAGCAGATCAGCCTGTCTGGCATCAACAACCACGACACTTTTAATCATCTTTCTTAATGATGTTTGGGTTAATCTTCAGTAGGCTGTGTTCAACATGTCTACATGTGTAAATGCTATGAGCTGCTGACATGTGATTGGCTGATATTTGGATTAACAAGCAGTTTAACAGGTGTACTTAATAACCTAATAAACACATGCAGTATGACTTTACTGGACTATACAGTAGTTGGTGCTATGGTCTCAGATTGTATACATTTTCTTTTCCTGACACATATAGTTTAATGAGTATTATTTTGCTTTTCTCCATTTCACCAGTTTTGTAAGGTTAAAAAAACAAACAAAAAAACATCAGATTTGATTTTGATTTCTGAAAACATTTTTAAACTTTTCATTAGCTGTCACAGTCCGGGTGAGCTGCTGGTAAATTTCCACTAAGTCCATGTTCTCCTGTGTCTGCCCCTGGGCAGAGCTGTCATCTCCTCACATGGAGCCAATCTGGAGCAATCTGCTCAGGATATTTAAGACCAGCGTTGCCGTCTCTTCACTGCTAGTTTGCCAACTTACCCACGGTGGTAACAGGCTACCATGCTTCATGCTCCTTGCCCAAGTCTATGTACTTACCTCGTTTTTCATGTGCTACAGCTCTCTGGTCATGCCACTGCTCCACTCTTCAGCTAAGATCGCCACTCGGACACTCGGCCATACTCTCTGCAGTTTCATGCTCCGTCTCCTGGGAAGGATTTCAATATCACACCTGTCTGCCCTCTTGCCACTGCTTCACACAGGATCCCTTGGAGCTCAGGTCAGCCCATCTTAACTCTGTTCAGCTCACCTGGACCTTCACCTACTCCCCTCAAAGTACCACCAACTCCACCTGCAACATAAGCCATACTCCTCTTTAAAATTCAACCACACCTGGAGAAGTCTGTGAACCCACTAACCCCCTTTTCCTCTCGCTCTTGATCACCACGCCACCCTAGGCCACCACACTAGGTTTTCTTGTCATGAATCCCACGTCAAGTATAACTCTGTGTTTCCAGTTTCATACAGACCTTTGGCCCCTTGTGACATTAGGCCTAGATTTTTTGGTGAAAGTGTTTTATGAAGTGTCTTTTGCATAGATGAGTCCGTGTTACATATTTTGAGAACTGCATTAAGAGTGGTGAGAATGACGTTCCTGATGTAAGACTTTCACCAAAGCAACTGAGAAAAGCTGTGATGGGAAAATATTTACTGAAGTTCATTTAACTGTTCATGAATAAATGTAAATGAAGTCTTTTGAAAAGACTTTTCCAAGTAATACAGAGTTGATGATTTGATGCATGAGAGGTTTCTCAAAGGGAAGTGAAACAATGTGTGAGCGAGTGACTGTGGAGCAGATTAAAAAAACAAAAAAAAAAAAACCCAAAAACACGACAGAAACTTCTGGAGTCCCAGTGTGCTGCAGAAAGGCAGTTCACTGAAGCTCAGTGCAACCCAGTGGATAAAGGTGGGCTCTGTGAGGACCTCTGTGAGGTCACCCAGTGCTCCCACTTGCTAGAGTCACTAAGGAGAGACCAGTGTTCCCAGTTTCCAGCTAAAGTACTGTTTTACACGCCTGCTTTCAGTCTGCAGTCTCTAACAATGTCGCACTCCAGATTCATCCATAATGTCTTTGTTACCTTCGTAAAGACGGCTGTTTTAAGACTTTGAAATAATAAATATCTTTCATATATGCAAAACTTTTGACTTTATGTACAGTTGTAGCTTGAACCTATTCGCTGGAACGTTGAAGGCAATGTAATTACACAGCAAGCAAGACACGAGTAGGCAACGTTCTTTGTGTTTCCGTGCACGGGAGAGAACCGGACAGGCGCCGTTCCTTCACTTGACCCCAGTTGCTCTCGTCCGCTCTCCCGTAACACTGCTCTTTTATTGTGGTTACATGAATATGCATAGGTTCATTAACATATGACGTATACATACACACAAAGAGTACCTTGCCTGTGATTTTGTAAGTATGTGTGTGTGTGTGTGTGTGTGTGTGTGTAAGAATGTGAACCTGTGAAGACTCCCCAAAGCTGGTGCCAGGAGTCTAGCGGTCCATCTAAACAAAAGGCTCTTATGCTTAACCAGATACAGAGTAGGTGTCCTCCTATACCATAAATCAGTAAGAGAAGATATAACCTCTCCTGACCTTAAGTTGTGTGTGCATGCCAGAGCACTCTGAATGCACACAAAGTTTGCAGACTATTAAGGATCAAAACCTCTACCAATCTACACCTAATTATAAAACTCTAAGAATATATAAGTAGATATTTCTAAGCATAAATGACAATCAACAATACAAAAACCTAACAACAGTAGTTACAGTGGTTTAAATAATTACTTCTAAAGGAAAAATTCAGTCACAAATCACAGGTCATTTTTTCTCTCTGACTATGTGAATTTAAAAAGTCAAAACAATAAAGATATTTTAGTCTTGGTATCAAAGAACAGGGCATCACCCTTATAAAGGGATTTAACATGAATCTGCAATAGGCAGAAAAAAACAATGCTTAACAAATCAACCGTGGTCGTGCATATTTCATTTTAACTCATAACTTTTGTCATATGTTTTGCCACAAAAATGTAAACCAGAGATATTTAATCAAAGGCCAGTGAGGATTAATTTATGTCATTTAAAAAATGCTTTATATTTGACTCTGTACTGAATTATTAAATATCAAATAAATTGATGAAAACATTACTTAAATAAAAAAAATTATATATTTTTTTTGTCAAAACACAGAGCAGGTAAGAATATTGCAGTTTTTTTTAAAGTATTTGATAAAAATGTTTGAAATTCAGTTGGTTTAATATAATAAAATGAAAATATATGAAGAAACAAATATTTAAAAATTTAAATGAAATTATTTTAATGTTGTTTTTGTTAACCTATCTGTTCAGATTGTTATATTTCCTTATTTACAAATGTATATTTTATGGTATATTGTGTGACTACAGCTGTTGATCAGTTCTTCAGCTGTTTGAGGTTTTTGTACGGCGTTGTATCACTGTGTGAACGGGCGGCTGTTGTGCTGCTGACAGTAATAAACTCCTGCATCTTCAGTTTGAACTCCACTGATGATCAGAGTGAAGTCGGTCTGAACTGCTGTTGCCCGAAAACGATCTGGTGTCATGGATCGGCTGTGTGGCAGGCAGGAAGTGGACCCAAACGCAAGCTCACGGAAGCAGGAATAAACTCAAAACACAGCTTTATTGCTGGACAGAAAAACGGCGAAGCAAACTGATAAGGAACTACACTGGGAAATAATACACTAATGCACAGAGAAACACACGGCCATGAATGAGGGAGAACGCGACACAGAACTGAGGGAGACGCAGACCTAAATACACAGAGGGTTAACGAGGGGAGGGGGAGCACACGGGGAACACAGGTGACACTGATAATCATAACGAGACAGGGCAGGAGTGAACACAACATGACGGATGCTGATGAGGGACTGTCAAAGCAAAACAGGAAGTGCACAGAGGTTCAGACAGGAGGAGAGAGAGCACGGGGAGAGCACAGACATAACGGGCTGGGGAAAACATGGAATAAAACACAAGGAGAGAGGAGGGCTCAGATACACAAAGGGGCACACAGGGGGTAAGAGCCACAAGGGGGAAAACACATAAGGAACAATGTAACAGGGCAGGAACCATGGCCTAAATAAAGAACAAAATACAAAAATACATGAAAACTAAGAATGCTGGGCCAACATGGCCCAGGATCATGACACCACCCCCCCCTCAAGGGCTGGCCCCTGACAGCCGAAACCCGAGAACCAAAACAAGAAAAACCAAAAACAACCCACCCAGGGCGGGCGGCGGGGGACCAGGACGGAGGGAACAAAACCAAACGAAACACAAAGAGCATGATACAAAACCAGGTTCAGAGGAACACAAAAATAGTCCAAGACAGGGAAGCAATGTCCACATAGAACAGAGTGTCGACTCGGGGGCAACAGCACCAAAGTTCACAGTACGGCTGTTCCGGAGGCCGCCCACGCGAAAAGCGGCAGTGGCAGCAGGGCGGGTCCGGAGGCCGACCGCGTGGAAGACGGCGGCGGCAGCAGAACGGGTCCGGAGGCCGACCGCGTGGAAGACGGCGGCGGCAGCAGAACGGGTCCGGAGGCCGACCGCGTGGAAGACGGCGGCGGCAGCAGCAGAGCGTCGGGCGTACTGGTCGAAGCTTGGTGGGCACAGGACCAGACGAGGCGGGACCAGACGGTGGCGTGGCAGCCACGGGCGACGATGGAACCGGACCGGACGGTGGCGTGGCAGCCACGGGCGACGGCGTAGGCGGAGCTGAAGCAGAAGCCGGAGCTGGACCAGGCGTGAATGAGGAAGGTTGCTGGACGGGCCCCTCGGGCCCCCCAGCCGGACCAGGCGTGAATGAGGAAGGTTGCTGGACGGGCCCCTCGGGCCCCCCAGCCGGACCAGGCGTGAATGAGGAAGGTTGCTGGACGGGCCCCTCGGGCCCCCCAGCCGGACCAGGCGTGAATGAGGAAGGTTGCTGGACGGGCCCCTCGGGCCCCCCAGCCGGACCAGGCGTGAATGAGGAAGGTTGCTGGACGGGCCCCTCGGGCCCCCCAGCCGGACCAGGCGTGAATGAGGAAGCTGCTGCAGGACCAGGCGTGGATGAGGAAGCTGCTGCAGGACCAGGCGTGGATGAGGAAGCTGCTGCAGGACCAGGCGTGGATGAGGAAGCTGCTGCAGGACCAGGCGTGGATGAGGAAGCTGCTGCAGGACCAGGCGTGGATGAGGAAGCAGCTGCAGGACCAGGCGTGGATGAGGAAGCAGCTGCAGGACCAGGCGTGGATGAGGAAGCAGCTGCAGGACCAGGCGTGGATGAGGAAGCAGCTGCAGGACCAGGCGTGGATGAGGAAGCAGCTGCAGGACCAGGCGTGGATGAGGAAGCAGATGCAGAGGCTGGACCAGGCGACGGTGAATTGAACCCTCCACCGGAGACGAGGAGCAGCTGGAGAGGTTCTCCTGAACCCCCAGCGGAGACGAGGAGGTGCTGGCCGGGCTGATCAGAGCTGCCAGCGGAGACGAGGGACGGCTGGAGAGGTTCTCCTGAACCTCCAGCGGAGACGAGGAGGTGCTGGCCGGGCTGATCAGAGCCGCCAGCGGAGACGAGGGACGGCTGGAGAGGTTCTCCTGAACCCCCAGCGGAGACGAGGAGGTGCTGGCCGGGATGATCAGAGCCGCCAGCGGAGACGAGGGACGGCTGGAGAGGTTCTCCTGAACCTCCAGCGGAGACGAGGAGGTGCTGGCCGGGCTGATCAGAGCCGCCAGCGGAGACGAGGAGGTGCTGGCCGGGCTGATCAGAGCCGCCAGCGGAGACGAGGGACGGCTGGAAAGGTTCTCCTGAACCCCCAGCGGAGACGAGGAGGTGCTGGCCGGGATGATCAGAGCCGCCAGCGGAGACGAGGGACGGCTGGAGCGGTTCTCCTGAACCGCCAGCAGAGACCAGGGATGGCTGGAGCGGTTCTCCTGAACCGCCAGCGAGAAGAGATGCAGAGCCAGCAGGTGCGGAGACCTCTGGCTCAGTGGACGCTAACTGTAGCTGCACAGGGCACGCAGTCGGCTTAGGATGCAACGGCTGGGGCTGTGCGGGGCAAACAGTCTGTCCAAGAAGTGTCAGCACCACGCAGTCCTCAGCTGGCTGAGTGGGCTCACAAGAGCTTCTAGCAGAGGATGGCAGTAACTGAACGGGTTGCAGAGCTACTAACTGAGCTGGTGACAGAGTTAATGACAGAGCGGATAATGATTGAGCTGATAACTGACTCTTGGCTGCTCTCCTCCGGGGAACAGGAACGGGTACTGGGCCTGGCCGAACACCAGTCATCCCCACCCGAGAAGCAGAGACGGGTGCAGGGACGAGCTGGGCTCTGGCTGCCTTTACCCTGGGTGCCGGTGTAGGTGCAGGAAATAGCTGGACCTCTGCTACTCCCACCCGAGGAACTGAGACGGGTGCAGGAGTCGGCAGGGTCACAGCTGACCTCACCCGGGGAGCCGGAACAGGTGCAGGCAATGGCTGGGTGTCCATCAACCCCACCCGAGGAGCAGGTACGGGTGCCGGGATGAGCGGAGCCCCTGCCAGGCTGGGGACAGGAGCAGGGACCAGCTGGACCTCAGCCACCCTCACCCGAGGAACTGATACGGGTGCAAGGGGAAGCTGGGCCCGAGCTGCCCTGGGTACAGGAACTGGAGGTGGAGAGCAAAGCACAGGAACAGTTACAGTCACTGGGTAAACGAGGTTAGTGGTGCCGAACACAGTACTAGCAATCTGCGACTTATGGTGGGCTGGTTCAAGCAACTCTGCTGTACTTAAGTTGTCCATGTTAGAGGTAGCAGTCTTTGGAAGAGCGAGTTCAGGAGCAGTTACAGGTACTGGGGAATTCACACAAGTAGTGTCTGGATAACCTGGGTGTGAAGCAATACTACACACAGTTGTACAGGATGTAGCTCGAGACGTAGTACACACAGAGTCCATGAAACTTGGCCGAAAAGCATAGCGCACAGAGTTAAACTGACATGACCGGGGAACAGAAAAGTTAACCTGTGCAACCAGCTCTGCAGTGCTCAAACTAAATTCTTTTGCCAGTCTATGTATAGCAGATGACACCTTGCGGCTCTTAACCTTAGCGGGCATTGAATACACAGTTGCAAGGAGTCCACGAGGAAAAACAGAAACAGTCTCCTGCTTAGCAGGCACAGGAGAAGGTGAGGTTTCACAGGTAGCGTCCGAGTTAGCACTTTCAAGTTGTGGCACAGAAAAAACCACAGCCTGAGAAACTGACAGAGCAACACTGGGAGTCACAGATACAAGAGCTGGTTTAAAGATTAAACTGTTCATAGCAGAGGAATGGCTAATAGTCTCTGTGTCACCTGGCTCAGGCAGAACGCTAGGAGTACACGGTAAATTGGCTTGCTTAGCAACACAGGCCTCATTCACAGTAACTCTTTGAGGAGCTGAGAGAGCAGTGGCTGGTTGAGAAGTTGGCTGAGAAATATCAGAAATATCTAAAGACACAGCGGGCTGGAACATGAAACAGTCATTTGAAGGAGCATCAGCTATAGAACACTCAGTCTCGGATGGTTTGTGCTCCACAGCATGCACTGTTACATCTAGAGCTGATGGTGGTGGTGGTGGTGTGTGGCTGAGCTCAGACTGGGAAACCTCAGAACATCCAGGCTGATTAAAACAGTTCTGCGGGGCTACAATGCTGGTAGCAGTATGTAGGTGAGTCTGGTGTAGGATAACAGTCTTTGGTTCAGCTAACTCCACATGTGAAACATTCATACTGGCTAACTCAGAGGAAACACTGCGAGCATTGCAAGAATCTGATGGCTCAGGAACACAAAGATCACTGGTTAGGACAGCCGGTGAATAACTCGGCACGGATGTGTCACTCGGAATAACGTCTTTAGAGTCCAAACACAGAGTGGCGGAGTTATCCGATTCAGGCAACACAATGGCGGGCAAAACAGAGTTACTCACAGTGGTGGATAAGTCATGAAGTCCGGGATCAGAAAACTTGGGCTGAGTGAGTGACGCACAGTCACTCTCTCCCACGGGTGCAGCCTGCTTTTTGTCAAAACACAGAGCAGGTAAGAATATTGCAGTTTTTTTTAAAGTATTTGATAAAAATGTTTGAAATTCAGTTGGTTTAATATAATAAAATGAAAATATATGAAGAAACAAATATTTAAAAATTTAAATGAAATTATTTTAATGTTGTTTTTGTTAACCTATCTGTTCAGATTGTTATATTTCCTTATTTACAAATGTATATTTTATGGTATATTGTGTGACTACAGCTGTTGATCAGTTCTTCAGCTGTTTGAGGTTTTTGTACGGCGTTGTATCACTGTGTGAACGGGCGGCTGTTGTGCTGCTGACAGTAATAAACTCCTGCATCTTCAGTTTGAACTCCACTGATGATCAGAGTGAAGTCGGTCTGAACTGCTGTTGCCCGAAAACGATCTGGTGTCATGGATCGGCTGTGTGGCAGGCAGGAAGTGGACCCAAACGCAAGCTCACGGAAGCAGGAATAAACTCAAAACACAGCTTTATTGCTGGACAGAAAAACGGCGAAGCAAACTGATAAGGAACTACACTGGGAAATAATACACTAATGCACAGAGAAACACACGGCCATGAATGAGGGAGAACGCGACACAGAACTGAGGGAGACGCAGACCTAAATACACAGAGGGTTAACGAGGGGAGGGGGAGCACACGGGGAACACAGGTGACACTGATAATCATAACGAGACAGGGCAGGAGTGAACACAACATGACGGATGCTGATGAGGGACTGTCAAAGCAAAACAGGAAGTGCACAGAGGTTCAGACAGGAGGAGAGAGAGCACGGGGAGAGCACAGACATAACGGGCTGGGGAAAACATGGAATAAAACACAAGGAGAGAGGAGGGCTCAGATACACAAAGGGGCACACAGGGGGTAAGAGCCACAAGGGGGAAAACACATAAGGAACAATGTAACAGGGCAGGAACCATGGCCTAAATAAAGAACAAAATACAAAAATACATGAAAACTAAGAATGCTGGGCCAACATGGCCCAGGATCATGACACCTGGAACTCCAGACTGACGAGATGTAGTATCAGCTATCAGGAGTTTAGGAGCTTTTAGGAGGTACCAGTTAGGTGGTCACTCATGTTTTGTCCTCTTCACTTTGGACTTCCTATAAGAAAGATTGTCTTTCATTTTATATACATTCACAAGTTTTCTGAGGCTGTTTAATTTTTCAGTATTTTAACAGGGTTTACAGTGAAGTCATCTAAACCTGAAGTCAATGGTCATGACTTAAATTTCTGAGAAATCAGATAAAGAGTTGGGGTTGTAATGGAATTAAAAGTGATGATTGCTTTTAACAACATGGAGAATATGGCAAAATGTGTATGTGTGTGTGTGTGTGTCCTCAGTGAACTGTATCAGTCTCTGCAGTATCTTCCAGCTGCAGCAGTCAGTTCAGTTTCTGTTCAGTCTGACTGAGGGAGGTTTTTGTACGACTGTTTTTCACTGTGTGAACACTTGTAGACTGTTAACATTGAATTCACCCTGACAGTAATAAACTGCTGCATCTTCAGCCTGGACTCCACTGATGGTCAGAGTGAAGTCAGAGTTTGATCCATTGCCTGTAAAACGAGCTGGAATCCCTGATTGTCGTCTGTTAGCATAGTAAATGAGCAGTTTAGGAACTCCTCCATCTTTCTGTTGGTACCAGGATAAAAGGTTGGAGCTATAAACATTCTGACTGGTCCTACACTTGATGCTCACAGATCCTCCCACAGCAGAGCTCACTGCTCCAGGCTGAGTCACTGTGATCTGTCCTCTGGAAGTGCCTCTCTATGGAAATGATCTGACTGACTCCAGCACAGACTTGGATCAATCTGATGATGCTGTTTATCAATAAATCAATCATTTCATGATAATATTGAGAAATATGTCAAAGAATGTTTTGTGGAGCATAATTAAGAAGGTGAAAGCTGATTTGTTTAAATCTGACCTGATTTTAGAGGAGAAATGTTCCTTAAGATCTCACAGTAATTTCATTAGAAAAGAATAAACATTTCTTTCTTGTTGTCCAAATGCAGTAATTTCGCAAAACGTCTTTGGAAATGTAGTCCAAAGTTATAAATCAAAATTTTATTAAAATATTTAGTTAAATGTGAAACATTATATGAAATAATTCACTTCATAGAAATCTGAACTATTTGCCTCAAATTATATTTTATAAATAGTGATTTTGGAAAATTGTTGCACAGTTTCTTGTTTCAGTTTTTATGTTTATAAAATTATACAAACAGTGAATGATTTTGTTGAGTTTGTTTGTTTCAGAGTCAGAGAGCCGTGTCTCTCTACAGTCAGAGTTTTTTGTACGGCGGCTCAATGAGTTTGTATCACTGTGGTACACGTTCGGTGGAGGAACCAGACTGGATGTTAACTGTAAGTACATTTGACTCATTTATGAGCTTAATTATATATTTCTAATGTTGATTTTATAATCTTATATAAATGCTTCATTTATCTCATAATTATGCAGTTAAGAGATAAATTAATAATTATGTATTTATTATGTAATTATGCTTTCACAATGAAATCTTCTTGAGCATTTTGTTTCACTGAAACTCAAATTTTTTAAAACTTTTTTTAATAGAATTTTAGAATCTTCAAAAACATTTCATAGATGGCACAGTTTTGATTCCATGTTTTAACCTTTTGCTGAAGTAACTGCAAATATTTTGTGATCAATTTTATTTATCTATTTAAAATGACTACACTGCAATATGGTTACCTATGCTGACCGAGGTGGGCTCAGTTTATGAGATGTAATGTGTCATTAATTTATTTTTATTGATCCCAAATACAGAAAAAATAAGTTTGTTTTTTCCTGTTTAATATATAAAATGTTGAAATCTTCAGTTTTGATAAAATTTTGACAACTTAATTCACTGATTATTTTAATTCTAATTATAAAACTAAGAAATAGGTCACAGATAACACACGAGAACATCAGAAGTCAAAGAAACGCTTTAATATTTTTATCTTTGGTACTGAAACTCGTCTGTTACCATGGTTACCAAGCTCAGAGAGGGAAGTGAAACAGCTGGAGAGCAGTTTCACCCAAACTCCCAGTTTCTCTAACATCTATTTTCTCTCTCTCTCTGCAGTGGGTCGAGTACCCCCCTCCCTGACCGTGCTGGCGCCCTCTAGTGAGGAGCTGCAGCAGGGGAAGGCTACAGTCATGTTCAAGGTTCAAGGGTCTTTATTTGTCACATGCATAGTTATACAAGTATAACACACAGTGAAATGTATCCTGACACGCTCCTCGACATGTGCAAGGGGGGGGGGGGGTAGAGGAATAACATTATATATATATATAGTATATACATTGGGTGATTGTGCAGTAGTAGCAGCAGGCAGGTGAATTCTGTACATTAATAAGAATAGACATCTGACTGTTTTACAGAATAGACAATATAAACATATTTAAAGTTAAAGGAATATGAAATGTACATTGTGCCTGGGTTTAGAGTGTCTGGAGTCCTGTCTCAGTCAGTTATAGATGATGTGAGAGGGCGGGTGTGTGTGTGTGTGTGTGTGGGGGGGTGGGGGGTGGGGGTGGGGGGGGGGGTGGGGGGTTAGGGCCCGGATGGCTTGGGGATAGAAGCTCCTCTTGAGTCTCTCTGTCCTTGCCCGGATGATGCGGAACCTTCTACCAGATTGCAGAAGTTGGAACAGTTCGTTGCCAGGATGGGACGGGTCCTTCAGTATCTGCGCAGCTATAGTCCGGCATCTCCTGGTGTAGGTGTCCTGAAGCGGGGGGAGAGCAATCCTGCAGCAGCGTTCTGCTGTATGGATCACTCTCTGGAGAGCTTTTTGGTCCTTCACACAGCTGTTCCCAAACCATGATGTCATGTTCTGTGTGAGGATGCTCTCCACAGCGCCTGTATAGAAGATCCTGAGGATCTTTGGAGAGACCCTGAACTTCCTCAGTTGTCGTAGGTGATACAGGCGCTGCCTAGCCTTTTTGGTCTGGACCTGAATGTGGGCAGACCATGTCAGGTCTGAGGAGATGTGGACACCGAGATACTTAAAGGACTGCACCCTCTCCACTGGAGCTCCATTGATGATAATGGGCTTGTAGTCTCTGTGCTGACTCCTTCTGAAGTCCACCACCAGCTCCTTGGTCTTGCCGACGTTCAGCTGGAGGTGGCACCATGATGCCAGATTCTTCACTTCGTCCATGTAGACTGCCTCATCGTTGTTGGAGATGGCGCCCAACACCACTGTGTCGTCAGCAAACTTCACAATGGTGTTGGAGCCGTGGGTGGCCACACAGTCTGAAGTGTAGAGGGAGTAGAGCAGTGGCGAGAGGACACACCCCTGTGGTGCTCCTGTGTTGACGGTGATGCTGTCGGAGACACACCTACCCACCCTCACCACCTGAGTTCTGCCAGTGAGGAAGTCCAACACCCACGCACACAGACGGCTGTTGAGTCCCAGATCCCTCAGCTTTGTGAACAGTCTGCTGGGCACTATTGTGTTAAACGCTGAACTGTAATCAACAAACAGCATTCTCACATAGTTACCCTGTTTCTTGTCCACGTGGCTGAGGGTGGTGTGCAGGACGTGGGCGACGGCGCCCTCTGTGGCTCTGTTGGGTCGGTAGGCGAACTGGAGCGGATCTGTGGTGTCTGGGATGGAGGAGGAGATGATGTTCTTCAGCAGCCTCTCAAACACCTTCATTACTACCGAGGTCAGCGCAACTGGCCGGTAATCGTTCAGGGATGAGGGTTTGCTGTTCTTGGGCACAGGGATGATGGTGGATCTTTTGAAGCATGTGGGGACCACAGACTTCGCCAGGGACTCGTTGAAGATGTAAGTGAACACACCTGCTAGCTGGTCAGCACAGCAGCGCAGCAGACGGCCGGTGATGCCGTCTGGCCCCGCCGCTTTCCTTGTGTTCACTCTCCTCAATGCCGCTCGGACGTCGTGCTCCGCGATGCTGGTCACCGGTCTCTCGCTGATGACGTCACTGTCCTCGGTAGTCAGGCGGTAGATGGCATCAGTGTTGCCAACTTAGCGACTTTGTCGCTATATTTAGCGAGTTTTCAGACCCCCTAGGGACTTTTTTTCTAAAGAAAGTCGCTAAAAAAAGACGTGAAAGCGCGTATCGCTTTTACTCTCAACAAGCAGCGGGTGCTGTAACGCAGTCAGTTCTTCTTTTACTCTTATGCTGTTTTGTGGATCACAAGGTTTAAAACTACTTATAAACACACACACACAAAGTAACTCCACCAGAGTGCCTATTTCGGGTCACTTTTGCCGGTCCAAGCCCGGGTAAAGGAGCAGAGTTGGAATTGTGACATTAAAAAAAACAATAATTGCTAAAAGAAATTTAATTTGTAGTTTTAAATAAACTCTAAATGCATTTAGGACGTTTTTTACTCACTTTATGTCTCTTCCACGATGTTATTTCTCTCTCCAACAACATAGGTTACAATTATATTAGCATGACCAATTATGCAAATTAAGTGATGACGTCATTTAGCGACTTCTAGCGACTTTTAGGACAGCCAATAGCGATTTTCCTTACTGAGGAGTTGGCAACACTGGATGGCATTAGCCGCCTGGCTAACCTCGAAACGGGCGTAGAACTGGTTCAGCTCATTGGTGAATGCAGAGTCGGCGTTGATCGGCGCAGTGTCCCTGGGTTTGTAGTCCGTAATGGTGCGTAGTCCGTGCCACATACTCCGTGTATCACCCTGGTGGAAGCGGGACTCCACACGCTCCCGGTACCGGCGTTTGGCATCTCTCACCGCCGTGTGTGTGGCCAACAAGGGCTTCCCCTCAGACTGGAGGCTGTCCTGGAAGGTGGATGGAAGAAGCAGCAGTGGAGAGGAGAGCAGGAGCCCCGGGGCGCTGCAGAATGACGGCCACTACAGCTGGAGCAGCACCCTGAGGCTCCCTGCAGACCAGTGGGAGAAGGTGGGCTCTGTGACCTGTGAGGCCACCCAGGGCTCCCACACTCCCACACAGACTCTGATGACAGACCAGTGTTCCCAGTCCTGAGCTGACTCACTGGGACTCTGATACTGGCTTTAGTCTGCAGCTTCTCTCAGTCTGCTCCCTCTGTGTCTGTATTGCTTTGATAGTTTTCATGTTTTCATGCTTGTGGCACTGTTGATGGTTTTAATACTTCAAATAAAAACTGAGGTCTTCAGATAGTGGTTTTCATGTGTTTCCATTCAGCTGCTCTTCTGTCTGATAATCATCCTTCAGGTTCAGCAGTGATGCTTCCACACACTGAAAATTGAATTTTCACTGTATCTCTACACATCAAACTCTAAATGAAAAAATTAAAAGAACTAAAGAAAAAAAAAGAAGAAAACAATAATTAAAAAAAAGACTCACAGCCAGCAGCTGCTCCCTGTTATAAGTAGTTTCAAAGTATTTTGTAGCTACATTGTTTTTCATCATGTGGGTTTTTTTTTTTTGTGGTTTCCTGGGTGTAGCAGAGGCAGCAAAATATAGTAACAGATTATTGTAACCTGCATGTTCACTGCAGGTTAAAAAGTGTAAAATTCAGAATAATATGTTTTGTGTATATCACTAGCTAGTCAGGATGGACATAAGTCTGATGTTTTGAGTCTTTTTTTTGAGTCTATTGTTTTTAAGCTTAGAATCATGTTAACATCAGGGTTAGACATTGGTTATGAAAGTTAGACTTGTATCAGGGCCTAAAAAATAATTGTGAAATTTTTCTGAAGACTGTGTGTGTGTGTGTGTGTGTGTGTGTGTGTGTGTGTGTGTGTGTGTGTGTGTGTCCTCAGTGAACTGTATCAGTCTCTGCAGTATCTTCCAGCTGCAGCAGTCAGTTCAGTTTCTGTTCAGTCTGACTGAGGGAGGTTTTTGTACGACTGTTTTTCACTGTGTGAGCACAGCTTGACTGTTCAGCCAGTGATAACTCTGACAGTAATAAACTGCTGCATCTTCAGCCTGGACTCCACTGATGGTCAGAGTGAAGTCAGAGTTTGATCCACTGCCTGTAAAACGAGCTGGAATCCCTGATACTCGAGTGCTAGCATAGTAAATGAGCAGTTTAGGAACTCCTCCATCTTTCTGTTGATACCAGTACATATTGTTGTTGTTATAAACATTCTGACTGGTCCTACACTTGATGGTGACTGTGTCTCCCACAGCAGAGCTCACTGCTCCAGGCTGAGTCACTGTGATCTGTCCTCTGGACTCTGAGGATACAGAGACAAAAACATAAAGCAGCTTCATGGTTTTGTGGGCTTCATTTCAGAGGGACAGATGTTGATAGAGGAGAGGAGTTTGATTCTCTGGACTTTACCTGTGAAGCAGCAGCAGAGGAGAGTCCAGATGAGGACGCAGATCAAAGTCATGTTTTTGATGAGGAGGATTTCTGTGGCTTCTGTTGTGATGAAGGACAGCTGTCAGTCATCCAGTGTTCAACTCTCAGGACTATAAACTTTCCCAGAGCACTGGAGCATGGTGCTGCTGATGCAAAGTGCCTCTCTATGGAAATGATCTGACTGATTCACACAGAGACTTGAATCAGTCTGATGAGCGAGTTTACTATAAGTGAGGGAAACTGATTTAAAGACAGTGGAACATCTTTGAATGACTTTGTACAGATGCATTAGCGCTCTCTGTCATCATCATTAACACAGAGTGAGGCGAAATTTTTTAGGTCAAATAACTGGAGAATCAGTGACAAGGAGCATTGACATTACTGGTGCCTAAAAACCAGAATCAAACACTTAATTATGATTTTTCTTTTTTTTTTTTGGCTTCTTTGCTGTGCCGTGTTTCACTTTGTCACTGCAGAAAAATTAACTTCAGATTATCTTATAACTGTCTCCTATTTAATACACAGCAACAGTTGCTTCTGTAAAACTGATTACTTAAAATGTTGCATTAAAATTTTCTTAGGACAGTTTTAAATTGTAGCAGAGGAGACACTGGATCATTCTTCATGAAAGCTGAGGAGATATAATGTCCCTCAAGTCACAGAGAAACACGATGTTCAGACTGTTGCTGTAGACAAAGGATCAGCATGACTGAGAAGTGAGAGAGATGGAGATCATGTAAATATTAACTGATATTTTCTTTTTCATGCCATCACCTGCTAATACCATAATTCAGCTTGCAGAGTTTAAGCATTGCTTTATTGTCAGTCTTTAGGATTATCATTAATTCTTTTTAGTTCAGTCACAGAAAGCTTGAATGAAGGAGGAGTTACACTGAGTCATCTCTCCAGCATTGTGTTAACAGAAACCTGAATGCTGCACAGCTGCAAACTGCCAAAACTTCTGCTTTTATAGAGGTGCTCACACTTACTGATGATCAATTAATCATATGCATCTGATTATCAGCACCTGACTTCTAATTACCTTCTCAATCCCTATGAAAGTAGTAAGGGTGCAGTCAGTGTTTCACACACTGCTTCTGCATTTGGCTTAGTTTTTGTTAAACACTGATAATATGTTTAGTTATTAATCTGTGGTTGGATTGATCTCATTTAAGCCATGCTAAGGTATTAAATTATTCTCATTATGTACTGATACATAAAATCGGAGAACTGAATGAAGGTGGACCATTTTTTTATCATGACAGTACGTGTATGATCAATTAGTTTAAGTCTCTGAAGTTTGAAAGGAGAAATCATAATAATTATATTCAACTCCAATAACTGATGTCTCTGTGTTGTTCAAAGGTTTTAAATCATCTTATAAAATAAAACTTTTTGGTGAGTTTCTCAGAAGATTATATGAAAATACATATATCCTTTAAAAACCTAGTTACAGCTTTATGTGTATCTGTGTGCATCTGCAAATAAATTAATGACTAAATAACTCAGAGAGTAAAAATCTAATGAAAATATTAATTTGTTGTCATATCAGCTGATGAGTGAACAGTGAATTATTTTGTTGAGTTTGTTTGTTTCAGAGTCAGAGAGCCGTGTCTCTCTACAGTCAGAGGTTCTTGTACGGCGGCTCAATGAGTTTGTATCACTGTGGTACACGTTCGGTGGAGGAACCAGACTGGATGTTGGAAGTAAGTTCATTGAACTATGTTTTTTTATTTAATCTAGTAAAATGTTTATCTTTAAAATTAATTCTTAGACTGCTTAGATAAAAGAAAATGTTTTTTTCCATTTACATTTTTTGTATTCATGGTTCTCCTCTTATATCATGGTCGGTTACTTAGAGCAGACTTTTTTTCTTTTCTATTTTTCTGTCATACATAAATTAAAATAAATTTATCTGTAAATAACAGTCATAAGAATAAGATCCTCCTGTGATTAGTTTCTAAATTCCCACAAAGATAACTTTGATTAAATATGATTTCTGCAAGTGAAACTGTGCATTCAAAAATGTTTTATATTATTGTGTCAGACAGGTTCTTGATTCAGAATTAGTTTAAAATCATGTGAAATGTTAAATGTTTGAAATCTACATGAAAAACATTTGATGATCGTGAGCAGCTGTTCTACTCTTGTTTCATTAAATTCTTCAAAGCCGTCTATGATTCAGACTTTTAATGATTTTGAAGAAAAAACTTGTTTCCACATCTGTTTCTTTTATTTCCAGTGTAGTTTGAACATATTTCAGGTCAAACTGTGTGATGATTCTCTCTGTGCTGATATGCATGAGAGGTTTCTTAAAGGGAAGTGAAACAATGTGTGAGTGAATGACTGGTGGAGCAGAAAAAACACCTGACAGAAACTTCTTAACGGAGAAATTCAAATTGTGGTTCGTGTCCTCTAAGCTGATTGGTGTTTCCTAGGTGATACCCGCCCCGCCCTGAAGGTGCTGGGTCCCTCCAGTGCAGAGCTGGAGAATGGGAAGGCCACGCTCATGTGTGTGGCCAACAAGGGCTTCCCCTCAGACTGGAGTCTGTCCTGGAAGACGAGCGACAGCAGTGGCAGCAGCAGCATCAGAGGGGAGGAGAGCAGGACTCCTGGAGTGCTGCAGAATGACGGCCTCTACAGCTGGAGCAGCACCCTGACGCTCACTGCAGACCAGTGGGGGAAGGTGGGCTCTGTGACCTGTGAGGCCACCCAGGGCTCCCAGACTCTGGTCTCAGAGATACTGAGGAGAGACCAGTGTTCCCAGTCCTGATGTCAATCACTGAGTCGTTGATGATGTTTTTCTTTTGTCTCTTTGTTTCTTTTTGTTTGCAGATTTTAAAAAATAAACACATCAAATAGTTATATTTTCATCTCATAATGACAAAAATCATAGCAACAGTCTCCTCGAGTTTCATCTTTTTGTGTCTGTTGTAAAGCTGATATTTCAAACTTTTAAAAGAATGAAACTGTAATGAGGAAACATGTTCTTTGACTCTGTGAATTTAATAAATGCACATTAAAAATAAAGATTTTGTAATATTTATTAAACCAGACCAAAAGAAAAATGTTAACAGACACAGCGAGTGCAATGTGCAGTGAAATGGTTAAATATCAGAATCAGAATACTTTATCAGTCTCTAAGGAAATTATGTGGATGCAGTTGCTCCAAGACATTAATAGTGAAAGACTGAACTAAATTCAATTAAACATAATATTTTGCAGTGATTCATTCTGATCCATGATGCTGAGCACAGGATGAAAAAGTTAAACATGACCAGAACTCAGATGTCATTTGTTAAACACAGAATCATTCGTGTCTGTTTTAACTTCATATTGTTAGGATGCCTGGGTCGTTGACCCAGGGTTTTGAGTTTATTATATTATTTATCATTTCTAGTCTTTGGTTTCTTTGAGTTCTGTCTTATGGTTTATGTCTCTGTGTTCTCTAGTTGCTCTGTCTCCCCTGTCAGCTGTATCCCCTTGTCAGGTTCGCGTCTCTGTGTTATGTTTCCTGTTTTACTTTGAAAGTCCGTGTCTCATGTAAATGCGTCTGGATTTGCTTCCTTTGTCTCGTTAGGCCTGATTTGCCCCAGCTGTGTTTCCCTCTTGTTACCCATTCCCTGATTGCTCCCTCTGTGTATTTAAGCCCTGTGTTTCTCTGTGTCCGTGTCGTGATCTACCCTTATCTTGCTGTGTGTTCTGTCTTCCTGCCTGCGTTTATTGTTTGTATTTTGGAAATTTGTTATTTTGAGTTCAGCATTAAAGCTGTTTTTTGAGTTTACACTTGTCTCCGGAGTCTGCACCTTGGGTCCTTTTCCTGCCTGCACACAGCCGTCACATAACACACATATTTATACGTTTTGTAGAATAAGGGCACAGCCACATGAGGCTGTCCTGAACACGTTATTTTCTGTTTTGTGATATAGTGGGTAATAAATGTTTAGCAATGTTATCATTTTGACTGGTTCTGTGGATGATCTGAAGACACTGTGTGTTGTGGAAGTTTTGTGAGTGTAGGTTGAAAATAAAGTTCAGTGTTTAGCGTTTTGGAAAAAAGCTTTAAAAAAATGTGTCTTAATAATGTGGAAAAATTGTAAAATGTAAATTCTTAAAAAATAATCTTGGAATAATTCATCCATTCTCTACTGCATACCCTTTTCAGGGTTACGGGGGGGCTGGAGCCTATCCCAGCTGTCTTAGGGCGAGAAGCAGGGTACACCCTGGACAGGTTACCAGTCTGTCGCAGGGCTAACACACAGACAACCAGTCACACTCATGTTCACTCCTGCATTCATACCTATGGGCAATTTAGAGTTTCCAATTGATCTATCCCCACTTACTGCATCTCTTTGGACTGTGAGAGGAAGCCAGAGTAACCAGAGAGAACCCACTCAAACATGGGGAGAACATGCAGACTCCACACAGATGTGGAATTGAACTCAGGACCTTCTTACTGTGAGGCAACAGTGCTGCCCCATGATTTTTCGTGTGTGTGTGTGTGTGTGTGTGTGTGTGTGTGTGTGTGTGTGTGTGTGTCCTCAGTGAACTGTATCAGTCTCTGCAGTATCTTCCAGCTGCAGCAGTCAGTTCAGTTTCTGTTCAGTCTGACTGAGGGAGGTTTTTTGTACGACTGTTTTTCACTGTGTGAACACAAACTGACTGTTAGGATAGTGAAAACTCTGACAGTAATAAACTGCTGCATCTTCAGCCTGGACTCCACTGATGGTCAGAGTGAAGTCAGAGTTTGATCCACTGCCTGTAAAACGAGCTGGAATCCCTGATTGTCGATTGCTAGTACGCCAAATGAGCAGTTTAGGAACTCCTCCAGCTTTCTGTTGGTACCAGGATAAAAGGTTGGAGTCATAAACATTCTGACTGGTCGTACACTTGATGCTCACAGATCCTCCCACAGCAGAGCTCACTGCTCCAGGCTGAGTCACTGTGATCTGTCCTCTGGACTCTGAGGATACAGAGACAAAAACATAAAGCAGCTTCATGGTTTTGTGGGCTTCATTTCAGAGGGACAGATGTTGATAGAGGAGAGGAGTTTGATTCTCTGGACTTTACCTGTGAAGCAGCAGCAGAGGAGAGTCCAGATGAGGACGCAGATCAAAGTCATGTTTTTGATGAGGAGGATTTCTGTGGCTTCTGTTGTGATGAAGGACAGCTGTCAGTCATCCAGTGTTCAACTCTCAGGACTATAAACTCTCCCAGAGCACTGGAGCATGGTGCTGCTGATGCAAAGTGCTGCTCTATGGAAATGAACTGACTCTTTTGCTGTGAGTCAGTTTGCTGCATTGACTTGGTACCACTTGTCCTCTTACATTGAAGGATCACTGAAAATGTATTAAAGTTGCTCTAAAAAGTCATCACTATGCCCTAATTACATATTTATATCCTGATGGTTTGGTAACTCTTCATTTTTATACAAATGTATTAACAGAGCTCTCTGTCACATCAAATGAGGGAATATATTTGGGAAAAATAATTTCCATCCCTTCAGTCCTCTTACACCATGGAGACTCTCTCACATCAGCTGTTTTCTCTATATCTATGTCAAATTAAATTTTATCTGTAAACAAGATTACAAGACTACATCCTCATATGATTCATTGGCTGTAGTGCAACACAAGAAAAATAAGAAAAATAAGTAAATCACACAGCCACAGCTTTACAATGAGTAGTCGTTTTATTAACTTGACAGGTAGTGAGTGTCAGGGTGGGCATGGCCAAAACAACAAACAAAACACACTAGAAATGAATCAGAACTAGATTACCTATAGTGAGACAACCCCTAAAGAAAATACAAGCCCCTTACCTGTCTCCAACACAGCTGAATCAAATGGTTTGATTGCCTCTTCAGCATGCCATCAAGTTTGGCCTGATAACAAGCCATTCATTTGATTCAGGTGTGTCGGAACAAGGATCCATCTAAAAGCTGCAGGACGGTAGCTCTCGAGGACTGGGATTGGGCACCCCTGGACTAGACTCTAGTTAAGGTTAGGTAGCTGCTAATGTTAGCTTGTAAGCTTATTTAGTTCTGCTTCACTTTGCATGGTAACAAGTATAGCCAATGATGTTCATAGGTCATAATATTTTCGAACTGTAAAATGTTTACACATGTCAGCTGAACCATGATATTTTGTGTCTTGTTTAGAGTTTTACCATTCATTCTTTCATCAAAAGCCATGCTATGCATCCAATGGAAAAACAATCTACCAGAAAGGAACAACGGTGTGGTTTTTCTTTGTGAGATGATGGTTATCTACCTAGCTAGTTAAGTGTGAGGGAGGAATAAATACCAAAAACACTGCCTGAAATAAACCTGCATCATTTTCTATTCGAAAGGTTGTAATGAATGACTGAACTTTGCTTGAAATCATGTAGGTGAAAGGTCATAGAGAGAGCAGCAGGGTGTGGCCTAAAATAGGGTGATGTAATGTCCTATGATGTGGACATGAAGGAGAGGAGGAGAGAGAAGAAGAACATATATAAAAACCTCATGCAGACGGAATAAGTAGTTCTGCCTCTAGTTTCCTGTGATGGGTAGAGAACATCTCTCTGTATGTTCACGCCTTCAGTGGAAGCAGGGTGGACATTCAGAGGACCAGCATTTAGAGCTGGGCGAGTCTCCTCAAGCCAGACTTCCTGTATTGGGGCCGACTGGTCGAATCTACATTGTAATGCAGCACGAGCGATGAGCCGTCATTGCAAGGGGACAATGCAACTGAAAATAAACTGGATCATAACCCTAATATTGATCAACATTCATGAGGTTCTTGCACTGACTGTTTAAAGGTTCAATATTAGTGTTTAAAGGGTGTAATATGAGGCTAATCATGTGTGGATACTTTCAGCTGGACTGTGATCTATAAAGAAATCTTTTTTTTCCTTTTTAGGAAAAAATATAAAACCTTACAGTCAATATGGACAAGAAATCAAAAAAATAAAAATGTGTGACACTGTGTCCTGACTGAAAACTGAAAGATTTGACTGTTTGTGTTTTTGTTATCTGTATTGTTTGTATCTGTGTGTGTCCGTGTATAAGGTTTAGAAGTTTAGACAGTAAACAATATGTTCAATAATTATTAAACATACAGGAGGAAACTTTAGCTTCTTTATGATTCTGGTTGACACTGAGATTTTCTTTTCCATTAATATAAATATTATAAAAGGACATTTTGAGCGTCGTCTTATGTTTTTGTGTTGCTGACTGTGAAGGATTCTGATGCTGATCTTTGTCTTCATATGTGTCATTTTTAAGTGTGAGTAGCTGAGACGTGTGTGAAGTTCAGGTGAAGACATGATGGCTGAACATTTTCTCATTAGGTGTCACAGCTCAGTTCATGTTGATATTTTTGGAAATGAGATAAAATGTGGGATCATGATGGGATAGAGATGGATGCTGAGAAACTGATGCAGAGAAATTTCCTCCAATCAATCATTTTAAACATGTTTTAGTTTCACCTCAGTGTGTGTGTGTGTGTGTGTCCTCAGTGAACTGTATCAGTCTCTGCAGTATCTTCCAGCTGCAGCAGTCACTTCAGTTTCTGTTCAATCCGACTGAGGGATTCCTAAATTAAAAAATTCCTAAAATACCTTTATTTGCAGATAGAATTCCAAAATATAAGTAAAAACTTTTTAAAAATACCCCTGTATGTGTAGGCAGGGTCTTAACAATGAACATATGAAAAAAATACTGGTACACTTTCCAGAACTTAATATTTTTGTGAAATTCTAAACATAACTACATGAATCAGAAGTGTTTTTAAATTTTGTCATGGATCGCTGTGTGCAGGCAGGAGACGAGGACCCAAACGCAGGACTCATAGAGGCAAACGTGAAGTCAAAACAAGTTTAATGCTGAACTCTAAAATAACAAAACTGAAGATCCAAAAACAAACTTTCGCACACAAGCAGAGAGAACACACAGCATAAGATGAGGGTGAACCAACGTTAACGATGCAACGAAAGCGGAAAGGCAAACACAGAGCTTCAATACACAGTGGAGTAATCAGGGAATAGGAGACAGGAGGGAAGCAAGGCTGGAAGACGTTAGAGCGAACGAGACAAGGGAAGCAAAACTAGACACACTGACCAAAGACACAGACCTTCAAAGTAAAACAGGAAATATACACTGACAGAACTCAGGGACACGATACTGACCGAGAACAGAAACCAAAACCAAAGAACTAGAACATCTTAACCCGAAAACATAATCAGAATAAACTAGAACATACGATCATAATAATAATAAACACCAAACGCTGGGTCAAAAGACCCAGGACCATGACAAATTTAGGCTGTTTCAGTGTTTAGAGTTGTGAAAAAAAGTGTCAGGTTTAAAGAGAACATGTGGAAAACTGTAAAAAGTACATTCTGACGTCATATTCTTTGAATATTGTTGTAAAGGGTTCTGTTTGTTTTAATGACACTACAGCGGCTCAATGAGTTTGTATCACTGTGGTGGACTTTTGGTGGAGGAACCAGACTGGATATTAACTGTAAGAACATTTGACTTATTTATGAAGCTAAAACATTAAGGTTAATTTCATTTCCTTCTACCTGAATACTTCATGTTTCTGATAAAAATAAAATCTAACAAGCGAACAAGATGGCAGCGCGCACAGATGCAGCGGCTCTATGCTCTCCACTTAGGTGCCTTTCTTTTTCGTTTCTCCTCTTTTTCTTCTTCTTTTGTTTTCCTTATTGTGAAGCCAAATTTTCCTACAACCGTCTGGAATTATGCAAGATCGGATATAACAGCCAGATCCCCATTACCAGTGATTATCAGAGGGTGCACAACATCCCCCCGGAGATAGCGAGAACATCGGGTGCTCCGTGGATTGTTATCGGCTCTGCCAAGAAACGCAGGCGGCGGAAGGAACGCAAACAAAAGCGGGGATGCCGGTCGGGCCTGCTAGCCAGGCTAAAGAGACAGCCTTTCAAACCACCACTCCCGAGCATCTTTCTGACCAACGCACGGTCGGTCGTCAACAAAATAGACGAACTGAACCTACTTCTCGCCGCACAGCCAATCGTCCGCGACTGCTGTGTCCTGGTCGTCACGGAGATATGGCTACGAGAGGGAATTCCCGACGCCTCCGTGCGGCTAGCGGGCCGCACAATGCACCGCAGCGACAGAAAGGCTACAGTGGGAAAAAGCAGAGGAGGAGGTTTGTGCATTTACACACATAACAACTGGTGCACTAACACTAAGATCATCACCACAGTCTGCTCCCCGGACATAGAGGCAATGTCTGTCATGTGCAGACCTTTCTACTTGCCCAGAGAACTGCCTGCAGTGCTAATAACAGCAGTCTACATACCACCAGACGCTAATGCTAGCTCAGCCCTTGCATACCTGCATGACATTATTTCCGAACAGCAACGGACATACCCAGAGGGAGTACACATCATTGCAGGGGATTTCAACAGAGCATGCTTAAGAACTGTGCTGCCTAAATTTGTACAACATGTGAAATGCCCTACGAGAGGAAATAACACCTTGGATCATGTTTACTCAAATATTAAGCAAGCCTACAGATCTGTTCCCCTCCCCCACCTGAGCATGTCCGACCACCTCTCTCTACTCCTTGTCCCGGCATACACACCACTCAGGAAAAGGACAAAGCCCACCATCAGAACCATTAACACCATTTCTGAGGAAGCTCTCGCTCAATTGCAGGACTGTTTTGCTCTCACAGAGTGGAGTGTCTTTGAACAGGATGACCTAGAGACTCACACAACCGCAGTGCTGGGTTACATCAAACACTGCATGGACACTGTCACCACGGAAAAGCGGGTCCGGGTCTACCCCAACCGTAAACCCTGGATGACAAGCAAGGTTCAGGCACTGTTAAAGGCACGCAACTCTGCATACAAATCTGGAGACCAGGACATGTACAGCAGAGCAAGAGCAGACCTTAAAAAAGGCATCAGAGCAGCAAAACTGGACTATTCAAACAAGCTATCAGATCACCTCTCTGATAACAACTCCAGGAAGGTATGGGAGGGCCTGAAACACATCACCAATTACAAAGCCAATGGGACAAATATAGATAATATGGACATCTCGTTAGCGGAGGAACTTAACCACTTTTTTGCCCGCTTCGAGAAAACTGCAGTCACCCCCACCATGCACACCACCCTGCCCACAGCGTCCTCTGAGCACAGCCCCCACACATTTAGCCTCCAACAACATCAGGTCCGAAATGTGTTCAGAGCAGTAAATCAGAGGAAAGCTGCTGGCCCCGATGGAATACCTGGTAGAGTGCTCAAAGCCTGTGCCGACCAGCTGGCTCCTGTGTTCACCAGACTATTCAACCTCTCCCTGACACATGCCTCTGTCCCTCACTGCCTGAAATCATCAACAATAGTCCCAGTCTCCAAGTCCACCACCATCAGTAGCCTCAGTGACTACAGACCCATCGCACTGACTCCAGTGGTTGCAAAGTGCTTTGAGAAGCTGGTCCTAAAACACATAAAGGACTGCCTCCCACCCAGCTTCGACCCCCACCAGTTTGCCTACAAGGAAAATAGGTCCACAGAGGATGCAATTTCCACTGCTCTCCACTCCGCTCTGCATCACCTGGAGAATCCTGGGACATCAGTAAGGATGCTCTTCATTGATTTCAGCTCGGCCTTCAATAGTATCATCCCAGACATTCTTATAGACAAGCTGGTAAACTTGGACTTCCCCCCCCTCCACATGTGCATGGATCAAAAACTTCCTCACAGACCGTTCACAATCAGTCAAGGTTGGCAACCAGCGATCATCCACCCTGTCACTCAGCACTGGCTCACCACAGGGATGTGTGCTGAGTCCACTATTATACACCATCTACACCAGTGACTGCACCCCTACGCACCCCTGCAACATCATCATCAAATTTGCAGACGACACCACTCTGATGGGGCTCATCACCAACGATGATGACACCGCCGACAGGGATGAGGTCCAGCGACTGTCAGAATGGTGTAACTACAATAACCTCACCCTAAACACCAAGAAAACCAAGGAAGTGGTCATGGACTTCTGCAAAACAAGAACTGATCCCCCTCCCCTATCCATAAAAGGTGACTATGTGGAGAGGGTGTCCTCCTTTAAGTTCCTCGGCACCCACATATCCGAGGACCTATCCTGGTCCACAAACACATCAGCCCTAGTAAAGAAAGCCCAGCAGCGCCTCCATTTCTTGAGGGTTCTGAGATGGAACAGGCTGCAGACTGAACTCCTAGTGTCCTTCTACCGTGCCACTATCGAGAGTGTGCTGGTGCACGCCATCCCTGTGTGGTACGCTGGTTGCACAACAGCTGACAAGAAGAGACTACACAGGGTCATCAGAAGTGCAGAGAAGGTGATCGGCTGTCCACTCCCCTCCCTGGACTTAATTGCCAGCTCAAGATGTCTCTCCAGAGCCAGGGCAATTATAAAGGACCACCTCCATCCTAACCACCACCTCTTCAACATCCTGCCCTCTGGAAAAAGGCTCAGATCCATCAGATGCAAAACCAACAGACTAAAGAACAGCTTCTTCCCGTGGGCTGTCAGAACTCTTAATGCAAACTAAGAGTGTGTAAAGACTTCCCCAACACATCCACCCTGACACTGCTGTTGATCATCTATGTGCAATATCTCAGTCTTTCCATGTTCTGTGCAATATTTTTGGCTCAAGCGCAATTATTTTGGTCCCAGTCTGTTTCAGTGTTTCCTATACATACACCATGTATATAGTTCCACTCACATATGTATTGTTAGGATTCAGAAATTCTTTATTTCTGTCATTTAATCTGCCTTATGATAATTGCATTAATAACATGTTTTATAGCATTATTTTATCAGTAATATTTCTTACAGGGTTAATTGCATGCAGGCTTACATTACACATATTAATCTAGTAGCAGGCCTGAGCGAAGGCCCAAGTGTCTTCTGCTTCTTTCTGAGACCTGCAGCAGTTCTGTCTACTAAGTGATTGGTGACGAGGGTCAATAATTAGCCACTAGAGACCCTGAGGTTTGAAGTTTATTACCTTAAAAGGCAAGTGTTATAGAAAAGAGAAGTTATATGTCTGATTATAGATATTAAAAATGTACAAGATGTACCCATGTCTGTCAACAATGTATTTTTTGGCCTCCCTTTTTGTGGCCTCAGAAATAGCCCTGGTGATCGCAGAGGATCATTTTGAGGGGGACACTTATTTAAGAGAAGAAGAGTAAATACCGGACGAGGTCTGAGGAAATGTGAAGAGTAAGTAACTTGTTGGGCCTGCACTTCCTCTTTTTATTGAGGCCTTGTCTATAAGCAGCACGGACTAAAAACTCTGTACAGAGAGTGGTGTGATTAAGCGGGTTTTGTTTTTAGAGCAAGAATTGCAGCTGGTTTGGTGCGTTGATTTTGAAGTGATGAAAATTGTGTTTGTTTTATTAAGTTTGTGAAATAAAAGCTGCGCTATCTGGCCCCGTGTTGGTCAGCGTGTTATACTAAGCAGGTACAAAAAGTGTCTGTTCTCTGGCCATCAGGGCTTCTGATAAAATAGGAAGTCACGCCAAAGACCTTGCAAGGGCAGAGACATACAGCAGCCATCTGGTGGGACATCTAGTGGACAAAAAGTATACAAACCACTTAATGATCAGCTTGGAGAGTTAAACAAAGCTATTCACATGACTTTTACAAAAACAATTAAAGTAGCAGACAAAGAATTTAAGGTAGTAAGGAAAAATGTTGAGAGGTTATGTGCTGCTCAGCAAAAAAACTTTGCAAGACAGAAAACCTCTTCATCTAATTTTTGAACAAGAAAGGGAAAAGTTGTGAAAAAAAGAAAAAAGATTACAACAATTGCAGCAGGAAACATTAACTCATGCAATGAACAGACATACCAGAGCAGAAATAAAACTTTTGAAGGAAAACCATGCAAAATTTTGCAGATGGATCATAATGTGGAAAGGGATCTCACCTTGGATGAAAGAGGATGAGTCTCAAGCTTAAGTTCAAGAGGTAAATTCACCTCCCCAACAACAGGAAGAGAAACCAGAAACATTAAAACAGGTGCTCACCATGATAAAACTTCACTACCGTGAAGTTTTTAGAGAGAACAAATGTGGCCGAAGGTTGGATCTGATATGAGGCGAACAGAGGACCGGTCTAAAAAGATTAAAAAAGGTATGCACAAACCTGTTCAATAAGCAAATTTGTGCAAATTGGCTGAATTCTAAATTATCTGTTCGCTGAGTAGATGATCTTAACTATTAAAACTGGCGCAGTAGTGGTAAAACTGAATTCTTGAGAATAAAGTAAAACGTCGAAGTAATGAATGAGTGACTTTGAAGTAATGAGAAGCTTTGAAGCAAGGATAATGAAACTTTGAGAAAGACAGCACTGAGATAAGAAGTAACATGAGATGTTATGATAAAAGAAAAAGAGACCAATGCATGTTTAAGAATAAAGAAGAATATAAGAGTTATTGGTCAGTTTATGGTTTAATAAGTGTCAAACTTACGGGATTGGAGGATTCGGACGAGGGAGTCCGAGAAAAAGACACCGTGAGTTGAGCAAGATGTTTAACTGACTCAGGATTTCAGAGAATCGAGTCAGCTGTGATCTTGAGTTTTAATGGTAAGTTGATTTTAAAAGGAAAATCAATGTTTACCATGTTGAAGTAATTCTGATGATATTACTAGATGTGTTGTGACACAAGTGAAGAATAAGTTGTGTACATGTGAACACACAATTGTGTTGATATGGATGGATTGGTTGCGGTCCCTCTGATAAGTGAATGCTGGGTAAACTGAGACAAGAAACTGGTTTCAAATCAGCACTGGCCGCAGTGATGTACATGTGCGGAAGATTACTGGACCCGGCGAGGTCCATATGATGAAGTTCTTGGGCAGATAAATGACAGAAACAGTTTCTGAATTTTGAGGAGAATTTTGAAGCACTGAGGTTGAATTTTCTCTGTGCTTGGTGCACTGCGTGGACTTATATTAGAGTCATAAGTCCAAAGGATATGACTTGGAGGTCATTCATGGTGTTTAAAGAAAAACAGGAATTAGAAAAGGATATTTAATGTCATATTTTGTGTAAATTGAGGGGGACTCACCGTATGTGTTCACCTTTCTTCATTTAAAGGGACACAGACATTAACACACTCACAAAGTTCTTAGGTGTGAGTTACTTCCTCTTTTAATTTTAAACTGCAACACATGTGTGCATTGAACTAGAACTTTACCAGTGAATGAGACAGGATTTAGATTAGGGCTAGTTAAAGATTAAGATGACCTTTATTAGTCCCACAGGTGGGAAATTTGTTTTGGTTACAGCAAAAGTGCAAAGTTATGCAGCAGAAATTAGAAAACACTGGAATGCAATAAAAAAATAGAATAGAATAATATATAAAATAGAATAAAATAGAATACCAATACTATATACAGCTGAGTAAGAAAATACAAAATACAACTTTGTCAAAGAAAGAATTGCACATATAGCAGTCTTATTGCACGTATGAGGGTTCTGGTAAAGTGAAAACTTAAGGTTCAAAGTTTTATGCCCTGAAGGCCAAGAGTCGTGTGTAGAGAAGAACATGACTTAGAAACGGATATTTAAGGTCACATTTTGTCTAGGATGGGGGGAATTGTCCCATATGTGTTTATTTCTCTTCTCTTTTAAGAGGACAGACGCAGTTGCTGAGTGTTGTCTACTTCCTCTTTCTGAATCTCAAAAGTATGTTTGATAAAATACTCTTAGGAAAGCGTATTTCGAGTGATTCTAAGTGTGTGAAAGTTGTGAGTACTCGATTTGAATGATTCTGTGTGATTTGTACAAAATAATAAATAAGTAATAATAACACATAGCAGAGTGTGGGAGAAAGAGGAAGTCTGAGAGAAAAGTGTGTGCGTAGCCAAACTGGAGAGCGTGTGCGTCAAACAGGAAGTCTGATTATAGCTTGTGAGCTGGAGAGACGTTGCAACATGAAAACAGAGGAATTAGAGACTGAATGTCTTAAGAAAAAGTAATAAATTATATTAATTACATGTTTTAGAAAAGAGAGACCGAGAAAATAAATACATGAACTAACAATTACAATAATGAATAGAAAACACACGTACACAAATTGCTACAGGTGAAATTATTGTTGGAAACAATCAGAAGTGGGATAGTTTAATACACCCAGGCAATGAAGAAAGCAGCTTACACTCCTTTAATTTCCAGAGCCAGTGTGTCCCCTCCCCTCATAGCACCCGTGCCCACTTGGCCCCCGTATCAGGCGAGCATGGAAGGCTGGATAGCCCATGACGGGTAAGATCCCACCTCGAAACCCTGGGACAACCTAAGGCAGGCACAGTCACGATTGCTTGAACCTAAGTCCCTGTGAGCTCGGACTCACTGGTGGAGACGGGACTTCAAGGGTAAAGCCGTTGGGCTGAGGCAGAGGGGAAATGTCATTAACAATGACGAGTGATGAGCCAAAGAGGGGAGACACTCACTGTCTTTCAGGGTGAATCGTTCCCTGAACCTGAAAAGCAAGCTCTAACTTCTGGCTGAAGATAAGGAAGGCTGTTATTTAAGGTGGGAAATCAAAATTTGGGTTAGCAAATTTGGCAAAGAGAAAACTGACTGTTTAATTGGAAAATTGTGAAGGAGTCTGAAAAATACAAAAAGAAACATGTACACAATCACACACACAAATAGAAAATGCATTAACCTTAGAATATAAAAGAGTTCATGAAGATTAGATAGCAGGTTTAGCATAGGAGTCTGTTTATGATTTTGTCCAACTCGCTTAGTGTGTAGTAGTTTTTAGAAGAGAAAATTCAGAATTTAGTGTTGATGGTGTGTAAGTTGTGTGGCATTTAACGAGATTTTCGGTGTTTGGAGCAGGTGAAATTATGTTAAGTTGAACTGAGAGTGTCATGACCCTGAAGAACTTGTGGCAAAATGTTCTGTGTTTAAGATTGTTGAGGTTATTGTTGTAGTGATGGCTTACTTCTATCAGTTAGATTTGTGTTGTTTTCTTATTTTAATAGAGGGAGTTTTATTGAACATGGACATGTGTAGAATTGGGCCCATTATTTTTGTAACGTGCACTTAGAAAAAACCTGTCAGGTGATTTTGTTTTGTGTTTTGATGAGCTAATAATCAGCTCTCTTTTTCTCATTTTGTTCTAAGCAGGCCTGCAAAACAGTGAATAACAGCACTGACAGAAGTCTCAGAACAAACATAAGGTGACCTTTTCCAGATTACAATGGGCGGAGGAAAGAGGTTACCTGTGGGGATCTGATCAGATTGTGAGTCCCTGTCTAAAAGGATTGCAGCGAGCCAATCCAGTCCAAAAGTATAAAGAACTATTCTCCTAGAAAAAGTAAAAAGAAAATAAATGAGTTGATTTTGCTGAGAGTGGAGAATCTGATTATTTGTGTGCGGGAAGTCTCCACTATTAGCAACACCTGATGTTAATGAGTGTGAGTGAATGTGTGGAAATGGACGGTGAATGGACGGACCAGGTAGACCATAGGTTGGACCGACTGGACACTGAGATAAAGACTGGACTAAGGTTAAACACATGACTGATAACGGTTCTGTTTTAAGTTTTCTTTTATAACACAGGTTGGATCATAAGTGGGGAAAAACTGAGTATGAAATGTGAAGTTCTGGTTAACATACAGGTTTTTGTTTCTAGGAAGTCCAAGGATGCAGGCTGTGGATGGAGCCAAGAAAAGATTTGACAGATGATTAATTTGATTTCATTCCTTAAACACAGGTTTGAAGGTCCGGAGCATGTATACCTAATATGATATGACTAACCTTTTTCTTTTAATTTCCTTAGCTCGAGCGAAGGATTTTGAGTTTGTAACACATACGATGTGTCACAAAAAGGGGGAGTTACAGGATTTAAGACTTAATTTGAAATGGGTTTTAGGATTACTTGATGACGTTTGGGGTTTTTGATAATTTAGGTATGGTAAAACTGAGGCAGAAATTGTTATTTTAATGTTCTTTTTGATTTCTAGAATAAGAGATTATAATTTAGGCTTGCACATACAGATATGTCAAAGGAAAATCGTGTATATGTGATCAGCTACATGAGATGTGCTCTTTTAGGATCACTAAGCAAATGTCTACGTGACTTTTACCTAATAACTTCTGTGATGATAAACTTGTTTACCGACTACCAGCTTGCTCTCTTCTAGAACATACAGACTTAGGAAAGGGGAACCTCAGCTCTGAGTTCTGAGAATGATTCTCTCATCTTTGTAAGTTGATAGGAAACATGTCGAGACAGCCATATAGGGCAAATGTGGTAGAGCTTGTAATTAAATGTGGGCTTGAAAAGAGGAAGCAAATTTGGTACAGGACGTGCTTGAGATGATCAGATGAGAGAAGGGAAAGTCACGAATAGTTTAAATTAGGATTAAAAAATTAAATTGGGTGAAAGGGGGTGTAGCAAAGTAGATTCAGGGCAGCTCACAGCCCAGCGTAAACGCAAGGTGCTGTCACACAGCTTAAGTTATTTGTTTGATTTATTTTTATGACAAAATAATAAGGAAACATGGAAAACATACAACCCGTTGAGGAGACAGATAGGGTTGGGCAATTGAAAGGTTTTGTTTGTTTAGCATAATCTCTTTTGTTATATTTTAGCTTTTAACATGGAACATGCCTCTCTGGAGCTTCTCTCCTGATGCTACCCGGTAAAAAACCCTTATCCATAGAGACTATGTCAGCTCCCAAATAGACAACAACAGACCGAAAACTATCAATAAACAACTTAAACATAAATAATAACAAAGCAAGAACAATACAGAATCCACATCTGAACGGAAGAATAAAACAGGGAAATGTGGATTATTAAATATTAGGTCTCTCTCTTTAAAGTCTCTGTTAGCTCACGCCAAGCGGTCGCAGCAGATGGCTGCCCGTACCTGAGCGTGGTTCTGGCTGAGGTTTCTTCCTGTTAAAGGGGAGTTTTTCCTTCCCACTGTTGCCAAAGTGGCTATGCTATAGTTTGCAGATAAGGAACTGAATTGAGGTAAAAGAAGCAGGGAAAATTGAAGGATACTTTCAGGCAAATACCATGGTTGCATTTAGAGGAAATCAGAGAGCGGATGAAGCCGCAAAGGAAGCAGCAGGCTATAAAGGACAACAACAGAGGGTGCAGGTAACTACTGAAGAGGAGGCAGGCATCAACATGTTGGAGGAGGCCAGAAGGGCCCAACAGGAGGCTTCTCTGGGGGAGAAAGTAAGTAAGTAAGTAAGTAAGTAAAATTTATTTATATAGCGCTTTTCACAGATAAAAATCACAAAGTGCTTTACAACACAGGAAATGGGAATATAAAAACAATATAACAGTAAATAAAACAATGTAAAACAATAAAACTATAAAACAGCATAAGAAGAAATTAATCAAATGCTTTTCTAAATAAAAATGTCTTCAGCTGTTTCTTAAAAGAATCAATGGAGTCCATGCAGCGAAGAGACAGTGGGAGAGAATTCCACAACCGTGGTGCCACAGTCTGAAAGGCCCGATCACCACGAGTTTTAAAGCGAGTGCGCGGTACCACCAGCAGTCTCTGATCTAGTGACCTTAAAGCCCGAGAAGATGTATGTGGTTTCAGCAGGTCAGATAAATATTGAGGAGCCTGACCATGTAGGGCCCTAAATGTTAGAACTAAAATTTTAAAATGAAACCTAAAATTTACAGGCAACGAGTGAAGGGAGGCCAAGACTGGAGTGATATGCGATCTTCTCTTGGTGCCTGTTAAGAGTCGTGCTGCAGCATTCTGCACAGTCTGAAGACGATTTAAGGCTAATTTGTTAAAACAAGTAAAAAGGCCATTACAATAGTCTAAACGAGAAGAAATAAAAGCATGAATAATCATCTCAAGTTCAGGCTTGGACACCATTAGTCTGAGTTTAGAAATATTCCGTAAATGATAAAAACAGTTTCGGACCAGCTGCTTAGAATGTTGCTCAAGCGACATCGAGCTGTCAAATATGACACCGAGATTTCTAAGGCTTGATTTTACATAAGGTTCTAAGAAGCTGATATGCTGTCTAATTTCCGGGACCATGTGGTCTGGAGCAATAATTAGAGTTTCTGTTTTATCAGAGTTTAGTTGGAGAAAATTGTCATATAACCACAATATGACAATTTTGTGGTGTGGCAGAGCAAAGGAGCCCGGAAAGAGGGTGGTCTTTGGAAAAGGAGCCACGCTGGATGGGTCCTTACAAGGTCATTGCTAGGACAACTACAGCAGTTCAACTAAGAGGGAAAGGCGATACCTGGTATCATTGGTCCCAGTGTGCACCAGCACATGAGAGTTTGGTAGAGGAAAACTCGTCTTCAACTAACACGGGTGTCAACAAACAGAGGCAGAATAAATCCTCTCACCTGTGCAACGGGCCACCCAGTAGTCCACCTGGGGAGCCGAAGAAAGAAGAGCGGCAGCTTAGAAGGTCACCACGCCAGCAGAAAGGAGCGGTGACAAGTTGAGGACTCTACAAAAGCAGTGGAGTTTCATTCCAGGATACAAAGTTTATATAACATGAGGCAACCACCCGAGTCAGAGACAGGCCATCAGAAAGACTCATCAAAATGTTCCTTACAACTACATGTTTATTGTATGCAATGATATTAACTATGGCCGTGTTGTTTGTTGGTTATATTTTGCAGGACACTCCGGACCCCTTGTCTGAACACAGAGGCCAGTCCAGCCCAGCGCTTCCTGAGACTGTAGTTGCTAAAACGGGATCGGTAAAAAGACAAAAGCGCGAGGTGTCAGGTAAAGGTGATGAGTGTCTCAGCATGAATAATGGCATAGCGTTGAACTATGTTAAAGGGTCTACCAGCTTATTCACGTTTGATTTGTGTGACGTCATTAAGTGTACAGGAGCTAGTAGTAGTTGGAGAGCGTATGAGGTACAGGTCTGCAATCACCCCATGATATGCTTAGGGTAAATTTAGTTGATCCAAAGTCTAAGCCGCTCGTAGAAAGCTCAATCACCATTTTGACTGATCAGACGGTGACTTGGGGAACAGTAGCTCAAAAGGAACAGGAACCAAAAGGGAGAGTACTTCTGACAACAGATTACTCTAGACTGAAGCCTAAGGATTTGATCGAGCGTGCCACCGGTTTTAAGGACAGTGACTTCTGGCTTCATTGGGTGGCTCAAAATGCTAGAGAACCACATGTATCTGACTGTGTTGCCTGTGCTTCAGCTAGGCCACGTTTGTTTACAGAGCCCGCACCATTGCATTTGGAGGATGAGTGGGGCTATGACTGTATGTTGCAGCTAACAAGGAGTGTAGTGAGTACTGGCAACTGCACTCTGTTGTCCAGACTTTTCCCTCCCATTTCAAAGCAGACAACAGTGGGACCATTTATGCCCAAACAAGATAACTACACGTCTTTTAAGTTCTCTACAGATGATGAGAAGTACAAGGTGGGTGAGATCGACCCAACTTGGTGTGCTGTCACACTTCAGGGAAGAACCACAAATAATGTAAGCAACCCTAGCACAGTATTTGGAACCTGGGCAAGAAGTGGGCTCTATTATTATTGTGGGGAAAACACTCTGTTGGTTCGTGTTCCTATGGGAAGCGTAGGGACATGTGCGATGGTGCGATTGGGAGCTCCACTTATGCTTATTTGGGCACCGGGTAAAGGCTATTCCACAACGTAACACACGTACCTTAGCCGCCAGACGTAAGAGACATGTTTTGGCCAAAAGAGGGACCCAGGGTACACATGCTTATGATCCTCGCCTGAACTCACCGACTTGGATAGACTCCATAGGAGTGCCCAGGGGAGTTCCAGACGAGTACAAGCTGGTAGATCCGATAGCTGCAGGATTTGAGAGTATATTTCTTTGGGTAACGCCTAATAAAAATGTTGACCGCATTATGTTCATTACAACCTGCTGAGACTCTCTAACCTGACCAGGGACGCCATGGTGGGGTTCGTGGAACAATTAGGTCCGAGTTCACTGACGGGAGTGCAAAAATCGAATTGTCTAAAACCATGCATGAGCACTCAGGTATCGAAAATCCGCTGGCGTCCTGGATGACATCTGTGTTTGGACAATGGAAAGGTGTGGCTATGTCAGTGATATGCTCATTGGCTGTATTTTTGGGAGTGTTGGTCATCGCTGGTTGTTGTATCATTCCTTGTCTCAGAGGATTGTTGGTAAAGGTAATGGCAAGGGTTGCGAACCCTGGCTGGGTTGAGGGCATCTATCAGATGAACTTAGAACCCATAGAGTGGGGCAGGGAGTGATACAACACGAAGTTTGGTGACATTCCTTGTTGGAATGTCAAAAGAGGGAATGTTAGGATTCAGAAATTCTTTATTTCTGTCATTTAATCTGCCTTATGATAATTGCATTAATAACATGTTTTATAGCATTATTTTATCAGTAATATTTCTTACAGGGTTAATTGCATGCAGGCTTACATTACACATATTAATCTAGTAGCAGGCCTGAGCGAAGGCCCAAGTGTCTTCTGCTTCTTTCTGAGACCTGCAGCAGTTCTGTCTACTAAGTGATTGGTGACGAGGGTCAATAATTAGCCACTAGAGACCCTGAGGTTTGAAGTTTATTACCTTAAAAGGCAAGTGTTATAGAAAAGTGAAGTTATATGTCTGATTATAGATATTAAAAATGTACAAGATGTACCCATGTCTGTCAACAATGTATTTTTGACCTGTACTTGACGTGTACGTGGGGGCGTACATTTTCTGTCCTATAAAACCCCCATTCAGTGTATTCTTGTCAGAAGAGGACATATGCTGATGTTTCTTCTACTGTGTAATAAACTCATAGTTTGATTGCATTTTTCTGGGGCCTCCGTCGTTTGTTGTCTGGTCTGCAGTTGATCGATCTCGCTTCAGTATACATATACACTGCTTTTTATTTTATTCTATTTATTTAATTATTTATTTATTTATTCTCTTTTCCGCCTTCGTTGTATATTGGTTTCTCTTCTTCTTACTTTAGCACCTTTGTGGTCCAGCTACCCAATTTCGCTGTGCAAGAAACTGCACAATGACAATAAAAAGCTCTAAGTCTAAGTCTCTCTCTAATATCAGTGTAAATTTTGAATTTAGACTAAAATCATCTTGTGCATTTATTTTTACTGGAAATTAAACTTTTCTTCAAGAAAAAAAACCTTTTAAAAGTAGAAAAAGTTTATATATTTTACATTCCCATAAAAGTTTTGTCTTCAACCTTTTGCTGCAAATAATGTGACATCCATTTAAAATTAATAGTTCTTACAGATTTAACATTATTAACGACACATTAACAGTGAGCTGTCTGAGGTTTGATCATTTTATGAATTGTGTGTGAGTAAGTACAGTTATCTTTATTGTTCCTAAATGGAGCAAAAACGAGTCTATGCTTTTTCTGTTTTATATACTAAATTGTTTATGACAAGTTTATGACATTTTAACTTTTATTTGTTTTCTAATTTTAAAACTAATAAATAATTCAAAGATAACACACGAGAACATCAGAAGTCAAAGAAACCCTTTAATATTTTTATCTTTGGTACTGAAACTTGTCTGTTGCCATGGTTCTTTCTCTGCAGTGGGTCGAGTCCCCCCCTCCCTGACCGTGCTGGCGCCCTCTAGTGAGGAGCTGCAGCAGGGGAAGGCTACAGTCATGTGTGTGGCCAACAAGGGCTTCCCCTCAGACTGGAGGCTGTCCTGGAAGGTGGATGGAAGAAGCAGCAGTGGAGAGGAGAGCAGGAGCCCCGGGGCGCTGCAGAATGACGGCCACTACAGCTGGAGCAGCACCCTGAGGCTCCCTGCAGACCAGTGGGAGAAGGTGGGCTCTGTGACCTGTGAGGCCACCCAGGGCTCCCACACTCCACTCTCAGAGACTCTGATGACAGACCAGTGTTCCCAGTCATGAGCTGACTCACTGGGACTCTGATACTGGCTTTAGTCTGCAGCTTCTCTCAGTCTGCTCCCTCTGTGTCTGTATTGCTTTGATAGTTTTCATGTTTTCATGCTTGTGGCACTGTTGATGGTTTTAATACTTCAAATAAAAACTGAGGTCTTCAAATAGTGGTTTTCATGTATTTCCATTCAGCTGCTCTTCTGTCTGATAATCATCCTTCAGGTTCAGCAGTGATGCTTCCATACACTGAAAATCTCTCCTTCAGTAACTTTTAGTGAGAGAATCACATGTGCTGTATCACATCAGACTGTAAATGTAAAAAAAATGAAAACAACTAAAAAAAAAAGAAAAGATAAAGCAACAAGTTAAAAATAGAATCACAACCAACAGCTGCTTCATGTTATAAATAGTTTCACAGTCTTTTGTAGATGCATAATTTTCCATCATGTGGGATTTTGTGCTGAAATTTTATGTTGGGTGTAGAAGAAGTAGAAAAAGATGGTGACAGATTATTGTAACCTGCATGTGACCCATGATGAGACCCGTCCTGGTTTTCTACAAAGTCATTAGATCAAAGTCAGAACTGATAAAATGACCCAAAGAAAAACAAAACTTTCTTTCTCAACATAGGAGACAATAAAAAAATGTCTCTTTCAGAACATCAGTGCAGTTTAAAAAGTGTAAATGTCAGAATAATTTATGTCACAAAGATGAAGTTAAAGACTTGATGAACTAAACTTTAAAGTAAATTTTCAGATCAAATCATGTGAAATATTTCTGTAACCAAGAATGTAGCTGTAGCTGAGCAATCTACATACATACATATATCAGTGCTGCAGTTTACTAAAATATTCTCATTTAATAACTACTTCTCAGTTTGAATATTTACAGGAGAGTTTCTTCATCACAGATCTGACTCACTGTATCAACTGTTTTGTGTATATCACATGTTCTTCTGTACTAGCTCGTCAGGATGGACATAAGTCTGATGTTCTGAGTCAAACCAATATTAACATTACTGTTAGATATTAGTGATGAAAGTTACATTTGTATCAGGGGCTAAGAAATTATTATGAAATTATTTCACAAGGACTGTGAGGTGTGTGTGTGTGTGTGTAGGTGTGTGTGTGTGCGTGTGTGTGTGTGTGTGTGTGTGTGTGTGTGTCCTCAGTGAACTGTATCAGTCTCTGCAGTATCTTCCAGCTGCAGCAGTCAGTTCAGTTTCTGTTCAGTCTGACTGAGGGAGGTTTTTGTATGACTGTTTTTCATTGTGTGAACACAGCTTGACTGTTGATCTCATGATAACTCTGACAGTAATAAACTGCTGCATCTTCAGCCTGGACTCCACTGATGGTCAGAGTGAAGTCAGAGTTTGATCCACTGCCTGTAAAACGAGCTGGAATCCCTGATACTCGACTGCTAGCATAGGTAATGAGCAGTTTAGGAACTCCTCCATCTTTCTGTTGGTACCAGAATAAATAGCTGGAGCTATAAACATCCTGACTGGTCCTACACTTGATGTTCACAGATCCTCCCACAGCAGAGCTCACTGCTCCAGGCTGAGTCACTGTGATCTGTCCTCTGGACTCTGAGGATACAGAGACAAAAACATAAAGCAGCTTCATGGTTTTGTGGGCTTCATTTCAGAGGGACAGATGTTGATAGAGGAGAGGAGTTTGATTGTCTGGACTTTACCTGTGAAGCAGCAGCAGAGGAGAGTCCAGATGAGGACGCAGATCAAAGTCATGTTTTTGATGAGGAGGATTTCTGTGGCTTCTGTTGTGATGAAGGACAGCTGTCAGTCATCCAGTGTTCAACTCTCAGGACTATAAACTCTCCCAGAGCACTGGAGCATGGTGCTGCTGATGCAAAGTGCCTCTCTATGGAAATGATCTGACTGACTCACACACTCAATGACTTTGTTTGTGTGTTTGATTTTATGATGTTGTTTTTCTTTGTATTTCATGTTTATGATTATGTGCATGAGAAATACAAATAAGCAGTTAATGTTAAATTGCTGATCAGTGTCTTCATCTGTATATTAGTTTATATTATATTAGGTGGAGGTAATTATGATGTACAAAGCTGAGGTACAAACTTCATGGCCAAGCATTTTCTCATTTCCTCTAAAAACTCTTGATCTTGATATTGTTGGTCAGATAAAAATGTGAGGAACATGACAGCATATAGATCTGTCTCTCTTATTTTTGTTTTCTTTTACTGTTTTCAGACAGTAAACATTTGTTCTATAAATAGATTCTGATTCCATCGGTCAGCTCTCTGACAGCACTTCCATTCTGCACATCTCTAGAGCCTTCCTCAGGTTTGTTTGTTCAGTTTTACTAAGATATTTTAAAACACACCAAAAGATTTTTATTGAATTCATGTCTGTCAAACTCCATCTGCTGAAGAAAATCATAAGTTTTGACTGAAGTCTTCACACCTCCACAATGTTTTGTCAACTTCTGTTTACAAGTGAAACTGAAACATTTATTCTTCTTGCATTTGTTCAATGATTTTCTTTTCTGTTCAGAGAGTGTGTGATATCTTATGCTTTGGTAGTTTATAAGTATAATAATTACATGGATATGCACAAAAAGTTTAATAGAGAGCCCAATGCATTTCTTTTATTACCATAGTATTGTTTTTTCTTCAATCATGACAGTTTGTACATTTGCAGTAATACTTTAGATTAGGTTTGGGGTAAATGTTTATCATGAAGATATGTTGATTTGTATTATTTAGTCCAGCTGAGAGACTGTATAACAAATACAAAGATGTCTGTTATTGTCTGTTTCAGTGCAAAGATGAAGTCAGACACAGAAACTGTGACACACTGGGTTGTTTGACCTGTTGGCCAATCAGACAAGATGGTCAGTGTCAGGGTCGTTACTAAAAAGAGTACAACATAAGCCTGAGGCTACAGTCCCACACACTGATGTAAATCCCAGTCCTAATAAAGACGTACATATGATCTTTCTTTTAATATTAAGATAACACGATTTGTTCCCAGTGATCACTAATGTCATGAAACAGTTCAGTCTTGAGGTGAGTGATCTCTTCCAGGATGACAGGAAGCACTAGAGACTAATGAATGTTTGAATGAGAATAAAAATGATGTGATTCTCGTGCTGTTTTCTACAGTCACCTGAGCTCGACACAGCTGAACATCTCTGGGAGATTTTGGAGCGATGTGTTAGACAGAGGTCTCTACATGTTTTTGGAGAATGGCCTTCATCCCTCCAGCAGAGTTCACAGTCTTAGTCTTGCTGTTCAGTGCTGGCTCAATACCATTGTATGTTTGTGTCCTTTGTCAGTATATATACATCTTTGTATGGAGTGGATCAGCCAGTTTATCAGAGGATCAAACACAAATATATCTGATTTTTCTATATTTATGAATATAGTCTCTAAAAATGAAGGAAATCAACAAAGTCTTAATTTACACTTAAATTTAATTAAGATTTAAATTTCCTTAAATTGGATCCACTGTGTTATTCTGAGATTTTGATATCAGAAAAAGTCCCAAGACATCAAAGTCAGAAGTTATAAATTCCAAACAAATTATTTATTATTTAAATGTGATGCACTGTAATATTTACAGTTTTCACATCAGCTGACAAAATGATACAAACAGTGAATTATTTTGTTGAGTTTGTTTGTTTCAGAGTCAGAGAGCCGTGTCTCTCTACAGTCAGAGGTTTTAGTACGGCGGCTCAATGAGTGTTCTATTATCACTAAAAGTTGTAAAATGTTGTATCACTAAAATATCATTCTCAGTCAGTTGTTATTCATTATGTGTTTACAGCGCCCTCTGTGGTTGCTCCAAGTAATGCACTTTAGAAACGGCTTTATTTTGAAAAAACTTTATTGATCACGTAGTCCGCTCAGTCAAGCAAAGCAAGTGAGCAAGAAAAAGGGAAACATATCGGCACACAGTTTATGGTGTCCTGTTGGAAAAATACTGTCCACATCTTCGGTTTATGGTTGTATCGCCGGTATGTACTTAAAGTATAAGTTGCAACTTTGTTTTGTACAATATGTTGTCCGCTAATGCAGTATTTGGCTGTAAAGCTAGTCCTTTTGTTAAGCTAGTTACCCGCGATTTTGGAGGTCGTCTGGATAGCATCAATAATACAAGTTCACATAATTAGACATATGACTTATGTTGTGTAGTAGCAGTGTGGTACATAAATGCATATTATGCTGCACATATGTATATCATAACTGTATTTTTTGTCTTGTTTTTAGTTTTACCCTTTTGAATGTCAGTAAACCTGTTGACTGTTTCTTTGCAAACTCCTTTGACTACGATGACCTGGATGACTGAGAACCTTCACAGACATAAACCTGTTGACAATGCTCATCGGTCTTCAGAGTGGTGATATGAGAAAGGTGTTAACGCCCCTGCATCAGACATGCACCCATAACGGCACAATGAGTTTGTATCACTGTGTTACACGTTCGGTGGAGGAACCAGACTGGATGTTGGAAGTAAGTCAGTCTTAGAGCCTGACAGGGGATTTCTTTAAATCACCCTGCCGTTCTTTCTTTAGCCAAGACTCCTGAGGTAGAAAGCACAAACACTGCAGTTTCTTTTACTCGCGAGGACGGTCACAGAAGCGCTCGCACAGGAGACACTCATGGACTCGCGCTCTGTCACCGTCTGCGTTCTTTATTTATACAAGATTGATCTGTGTGTGTGTGTGTGTTCCAAAAATAACAACGTCACTCGGAACAGTGGGTTTTTCCCTTTCTACATCTGTATGTTCTTTTTAAAAAGAGCTGAGGTTTCACTTCTCTACATCTAAATGTTCAGAAAAATAGGAAGCGGTTATTTGCTGCATAAGTTCATCACACAAGTTACTAGGTGAAAAGTCATGATAGACATGTGCCTAATGATCACTGAAAGGATACATTTCATGTAGCTGATCACACATATATATATAATATTCTAACAGAGCCAATTTTAAAATGTATTTTTCTTTTCTTCCATTTCATTTAATAGGAAAGGCGAGGAAACTTTTTGTGTAACTGATAAATTATTTTGGACATTTTTTCCTAAAGAAGCAAAGTCAGCTTTGGAAATGTATATTCAGCAACTCAGTACAATTTCAGATAAAAATCTGGAGTGCTTCATAGTATTAATTATTATTTCTGGTTCTGATGATAAAGTTGTATTTTGAGGGCTTGTAGGTTTAGTTCAGTCTAACAGAGTCAGAGAGCCGTGTCTCTCTACAGTCAGAGGTTTTTGTACGACGGCTCAATGAGTTTGTATCACTGTGGTGGACTTTTGGTGGAGGAACCAGACTGGATGTTGGAAGTAAGTTAAATAAACTGTGTTTATTATGAAATATTTTATGATTTTATTTCAGACCTACTTGTTAAGCTGCTTAGATGAGAGAAAAGTATTTTTTTAATTAAAATAATTTAGTGTTTGATGTTTGTCCTTTTTACTGGACTAATTCAGATTAGCTCTGTGAGTTTCTCTTGTTTAATCTACATTTCTGTCATAGTAAAATATATGTAGACAAGAGTAAACTTCATCTTATGATTAGTTTGTAAATTTCCACCACATCAGCTGCTGTTTGGATGAGTTAAAGTTTGCTTTCTGATGTTTTTATCGTGTCAGATGTTTCAGATTTAGTTTGAAATCATGTGAGCTGTTCAATAACATTTCAAATCTATATGAATGAGTAGCTGCTCTGTGCTTGTGTCCACTCATTTCTTCAGTCATCCATGATTTAGACTTCTAATCATTTTAAAGCCAAACTTCTGCTGTAAATGTTTCCACATCTGCTTCTTTTATTTCCAGTGTAGTTTGAACATATTTCAGGTCAAACTGTGTGATGATTCTCTCTGTGCTGATATGCATGAGAGCTTTCTTAAAGGGAAGTGAAACAATGTGTGAGTTAATGACTGGTGGAGCAGAAAAAACACCTGACAGAAACTTCTTAACGGAGAAATTCAAATTGTGGTTCGTGTCCTCTAAGCTGATTGGTGTTTCCTAGGTGATACCCGCCCCGCCCTGAAGGTGCTGCCCCCCTCCAACAAGGAGCTGGAGAATGGGAAGGCCACGCTCATGTGTGTGGCCAACAAGGGCTTCCCCTCAGACTGGAGTCTGTCCTGGAAGACGAGCGACAGCAGTGGCAGCAGCAGCATCAGAGGGGAGGAGAGCAGGACTCCTGGAGTGCTGCAGAATGACGGCCTCTACAGCTGGAGCAGCACCCTGACGCTCACTGCAGACCAGTGGGGGAAGGTGGGCTCTGTGACCTGTGAGGCCACCCAGGGCTCCCAGACTCTGGTCTCAGAGATACTGAGGAGAGACCAGTGTTCCCAGTCCTGATGTCAATCACTGAGTTTCTCATGCTGTTTTTCTTCTGTCTCTTTGTTTCTTTTTCTTTGCAGATTTCAAAAATAAAAGCATCAAATGCTCATATTTTCCATCCCATAATGACAAAAATCATAGCAACAATCTCCTCTAGTTTCATCTTTTTGTGTCTGTTGTAAAGCTGATTTGTCAAACTTTTAAAACAATAAAAATGTAACGAGGAAACATGTTCTTTGACTCTGTGAGTTTAATAAATGCACATTAAAAAATAAAGATTTTGGAAGATTTAATTAGACAGACTAAAAGAAAAATGTCTACAGACACAGCGAGTGTAAAGTACAATTAAATGGCTAAATATATTTTTATACACACATTTAACATTTTCTATAAGATGTTGAGGTCATGTCAGCCATAGATTATGTGTGTGCTCTTCATAATTTCTAGTCTCAAAGCTGTTTCATGATCTACATTTTAATCTGATGATGCAGAAGAAAAATCCTAGTCATTGAAATTAAAGAGCAGGGTGTCATCTGTATGTTTAAACAGAGTTTATTTAAATGAAGTTTAAAAGAAGATTTATTAAAGTTTGATTAATGAACTATTTGGCAGTGAAACTCTGATGAAACAACAAAGCAGAGAAGAGTCTAGAAGCTGGTGGTGGCAGAGATGAAGCAGGTGGAGACTTAGTTGAGGATCTCTAATTGTCCAGGATGAGGTGGAGATAAGGAGTCTGAGATTTAAAGCACACAAAACAGAGGCTGAGTGACTCACAGAAGGCGGCGAGACAATAACTGGACTCAAATAATGACGACAGAATTGAGCTTGAAGTGGACATGATGTTAAGAACAGACTAACAGAACAAACACAGGAATGCAGGCAGGTGAGAGACTACAGGTCTGCTTTAATCAACTTACATAGAAGTTAATCTCTTCTAGTCTTTACAGTAAAATGAGAGAAACTCACTTCACTAAAATTCTTAAAACAAGACAAAGACCACAGTCTGTCATGAGGATGATCACATCTTATTTTCAGTGGTTACAGATTTTGGTAGTATTTTATGATGATGTCACACTGTTAAACATTAGTAAGGTATTATTAAGTCTATCATATAAAACGTTCAAAACAAATTGAAGATGAGATTTTCAAATATTTGAAGAATGGATCATTTTTTGTGTCATTGTTAAATGTGAACGTTCATTGTGTTTATCTGTGTATTTACATGTGTATTATTTACTTTGTATGATCGATGATGGTCGTCTTCCAGATGTGTGATGAATCAAACGTGCATATTTTACTGTATTTTTCAACTTTTGCTGCTAAATCAGATGAAGATAAATTATTGAGTTTTAGTGTGAAAAGACTGAGTTTAAAGGTCATTTAAGAATAGAGTAAGAGTGTGTGTGTGTGTGTGTGTGTGTGTGTGTGTGTGTGTGTGTCCTCAGTGAACTGTATCAGTCTCTGCAGTATTGATAGGTTCGTAGCTTAAACCTATTCGCTGGAACGTTAAAGGCAATGTGATTACACAGCAAGCAAGACACGAAGTAGGCAACGTTCTTTGTGTTACTCATGCATGAGGGAGGCCTGCCTGGAGCCAAGTGTCGTTCCACCTACTTGACCTCCATCAGACTCTCAGCCAGGTTCCCCATAGCACTCCTTTTATTGAGGTTACTTGAATATGCATAGGGTCATTAACATATGATGTATACATACACACAAAGAGTACCTTGCCTGTGGTTTTGTAAGTGCGTGTGTGTGTATGTGTGTGTGTGTGTGTGTACTGCTGACCAAAAGGGTCATAAAGCAGGAACAACATCCTAGGTCATAAAGAGGGTAACCTCCCCACACCCAATCTATGGTTCACCCTAGATAACACAGTGAAGCCATACAAAGGGCAGGAAGTTTTACCACATCAAACAGACCTTCACAAGGATGTTTGCCTGTGATAAAACACTACAGCCCCCCACTCAGAACCTCGAGAATCTGGGGAGGGGAGAACAAAAGAATTCCTTTCAACACACAGTTAAAGTACAAATGGTAAGAATAAAAATGACAAACATTTAACAATTCACTCTAACATTTCCCTCCTGTTTTGTGATTTTTATGCTCCAAATTATTCCTATGTAGTATATTCTCAGCCATGCACCTCTTGCTTAACATTTTCAGTGCAGGCGTCATTCATACACAGGCCTCTGTCATGTCATTCATTTCAGTCATTTCATATTGTTGTAAAAGTACATAATTAACAAATGTATCAGAAATCATTTTAGTTAACAGTGATCTTATACATGGTAAAATGCATCCTATACATAAGCAAACAAATGAATTGTTACTTTAATAGTTAAAATAAGAAAGCAACACTTCAAAAACACTCCAGCTTGGTGGTGCTCCTCCACAAGACATGTAAATAGCATGTCTCTCTGTAGAGTGGTTTAAGCTCTATAGGGCGGCATAATTGTCTCTTCCAGATGTTCCCATCACTGTCCATAGGACCAGAGTCCAAATGTATGTAGAATAGACATTCAAACATACCAGTTGAGTTTGTTGTTTATCAACATGGGTCTCATCTTGAAAGCTGCAGACCTCGTCAACGATCTAGTTTTATGGCCTCTACCAACCCCCATCACCTCACTTCAGGCCTCCTTGTCCTGTGGGGGATACATATCCTCCATTGTCCATCCTCTGCAGGAAAACCCTCTGTGGAAAGGGTGCTGGATCCAGTTATCTTACTGCTGTTATGATCCCAGCAGTCTTCAGTGTGCTATCGTATGCACAGTACAGTGACACAGCATTAGGTGATGTTCATAGGAAACTGCTGTCATCACCACCATAGCTTCTGGTTCCTGTGCTTTTCACAGAATCATGATGCCATCCTTGGACTCCCCCTGCGCTGTCGATGGAGCTTGGCACGCTCCCCTCATCCTTCAGGTGCCCGTCTGTCGTCCACAATCTCCTCTGTTGGCCTCTGGAAAGCCCCCTTGGCACAGCTCTCATTCCAACGCAGCTTCGTGGTCCTTGCTGTGGCTCCAAAGTCTGATCTCATGATGGGCCCCAAACAGCTCGACCTTTGACCTCAACCACTGCCTTGGCTGTCAGCTATGCCTGGAATGGGTTGCGTCTCACTGGGCCTCTGAAGATTTCTCAGGAGATTCCTTTCAGCAATTGTCTGACTGCTGCACCTGTATTTCCTTGCTAGGAGGAAAAACTTCTACTTGAAAAGCATGTCAATCATCATCAAACCACATTCTTTAGTTCAGTGAGCTCCATCTATGGACCATCAAAGCCTCATCTGAACATGGATGCACCAATTGCATAGGTTTAATACCCGTTGATTAACTGTTAATCACACAAAAATCCTAAAAACATAGTTTAGAAAACATAAAAAAGATAGTTTCATGTAACTCTATAATTCAGGACCCCTCCTCTTGACGCATGGACACTCCCATGAGTCAACTCATCAAACCTAGATCCCTGTCTGAAAGAAAAAGGTCAGCTACATCATGTCCCAGGCAACATCAGGGCGTCTCCTCTGGAGCAGCCTCGTAACCCTGCAATAAAAGATGTTAGTGTGTTTTGCACAGTAAGTGTGCTCAAAACCTGGCTCCGCCTGGAGCCTGCACACACACTATCATGGCCTGGAAAACAAGATTGGAAGTGAAATCAAACTCCACAGGTATAAACAATTGTATCATAAAAGTAATAAAGCACTCAGCATCAACAGGACAAGTATCATGTGCAGGTTTTCTCAAATCAGTAAACTACAATTATTGACATAATTTGCCTCAGACATGGATCATACCATGTACTCAGTTAACATTAACGTAATCGGTGACTTCCCTTAAGCAAAGTCACTCCATGTATTTAACACTAGGAGCTCAGTAGTGGCCAGCTAATGAGCCCCATATTAAACTACTCCATAAACACTGCATCTCTTAGTTGCTTTCTCACGTTACTTGTCCGTCTCTGCTGAATCCTCTACATGCACTCTTAGAAAAACAAACATTAGCAACACACATGGATAATCCTGGAGGTCAGGCACAAATTGACAGGTTCCAGAGGTGCTGTAAAAAGAGACCATAAAGTTAGCCATCCATAGCTGTGGAAAGAAGTGACACTAGTTTCAACACAGGAAATGTTTCACATGTTATTCACATTGTCAAAGTAACCTTTAACATTTTCCCAACAACACAGTGTAACTGCATCACCGACTCATAACCTGTAAACACAGTTTTCTTCACACATAAACCCAGAAATCCTGTAGTAGAAAACATCAACCAGCTATCCTGGTATAAATCACATGATCAAATCACATGAAGAACTGTAATGCTGTAGAAAAGTTAGCGCTGCGCAGGTGTATACACACTTTCTCACAGTTACCTCTGTGAGCAACACAAGGTAGTGAATAACACCCTTGGTAGATGCAAACACAGAAAGTGGCATTTAAAAGGTTAAATCGTCATGCAACCTCGGATGGTGCTATCATCTTCCTGCTCCTTGTAAGAAGAAACACACATAGATTTATCTGCACCTTTGTCAGGTGGGGGTTAACTCCACACAATGGTGTTAAGTCAGTCAGTCTCGTCAGCTTTTGTCAGCTGTTGTCAATCAGTCAGTTTTATTTCTCTTACTCATTTGTCATTCACTCATTCATGCATTCATTCATTCTTTGCTAAAAGTGGAACCCATCGACGCATTCAGTTTCCACACATAGCAAAATGACGTCATTTTAAAAAGAAAAAAGAAGAAAATTTCAAAAGAAGAATTTAGACTGGATTATCTCGCTCAATCCTTTTTGACAGGGACTTTCATTTTAATTATCCCAGATAAGTGACTTTCTCCTGAGCCCATTTTAATTTTTTGGAGAAAGTCAACGGTTTGCAACGGTTTTCTCGACATGTCGTATAGCGCTTTTGTTCCAATCATGCAGATCTGCTCAAACAGATATTATCAAACAAAACTTTCAGTGCACTGTGAAAGTATCAAAAAAAAAAAAGGCCTCGTTAAGTCATGACACACGCTCCTCATCTCAGGAGGGTAAATCATACCATTAGCATGGTTTATCAAACCATCATACTAATTGGCAGGCTCAACTTCACAACAAAAGAAAAATCATCAGCTAGATAAACACCAAACCAACCATCAGCCGCACGACACACAACATAAGCCTAATATCTTATTAGCTATGAATTTAATCTGTACCTTTTACTCATTTAGGCCACAGATTTTATTAAGTTTTCCTTTTTTCCCCCGTCATCATAAAACATGTGACATGTTGTCATGCATTTCACAAAAGAAGTGTGTTCTTATGTGTGCAGAGTTGTGTATCTGGGTGCAGGATTCATTCGCACATCACAACAGGAGACTCAGTGTTTTAGAGTCTCCACTCTAACAAACTCCAACACTTCCCATTCACTCGTGCTAGAATTCAGTCACCTTGCATTAATCTAAGAACGATCAACTGATTTGCATATCAGCTGTTAACCCACTAAGATGGCAGGACAACAGAAATGCATGTTCAAAATATTATCACCAAAATAGAATTTCCCTCATACAGTAAAATATTTTGTGCTGCATCAATCAGGCAGAAAGCATCTCTCAATTTACTATATTAACAACTAAATTTATTGTCTGATCACTAGTTGTTCAAACCAGAATCTTTTTTCCCACAAAAATTAAACTGTTGTCCTGCAACCTAGAGAGTTAACTGTCACCATTGGATAAATTCAGCATTTGATAACAAGTCTCTGTTAAATTTACACTATTTTAGCACTGATGAGAGATAACAAGCTGATTTTTATCGCATATGTGTTTGTGTTATTAGGCAGGTTTAATCAATGTGTCTGGAGCTGCATCTCCAGCAGGACATGTTCTTAAAGCTGCCTTTCCTACACACTTCTCTGCTATTAATTGATCCTTTTTTAACTAACGTGCTATGAGTCCACTGATCTTTTCATCACACGAAGTGACTTGGACAAGATGATAAACAGACTCACATGCTCAAGATGCTGTCTACTCTTCATGAGCTCTCTTTTGTTTGTGTTAGTAGGGTTAATGCATGTTCTGTTGTGTGTGTGATTTTGTATATGTTTCTTTTTGCAGTGGTTCAGATTCCTTCACAATTTTCCTACATAAGCAGTCAGTATTATTTTGCCCAGGTTTGCTAACCCAAAATTTTGATTTCCCACATTAAACAACAGCATTCCTCTGTGTTCTCACCTGCTCTCACTCTGTTGTCCTCTCCCACTTCAACAGTCCAATAGCCGGCAGTTCTTCTTCAGCTTTGTCCTGTGTTCCACTGTCTCTTCTTGCCATTTTCTCCAAAGGTGGCAAATGTCAAACTCCAACAGTCTCCTCAGTTTTCCTCAAACGTTCTTTTCACAAGCACAGTGACTTTGCAGCTTGTTGGAAACACAGTGCCATTCATCAATCAGTCAGGATGATGGTTTGCTCTTCTTCTGCGATGCTGTTTGTCCACACTGCTGCTGCTTGCTGGGTCTCTTTGCTCAGGACTCTGCTGTCTCTTATCTGCCACGTTATTGCTCTTTGGAACTGCATTCCTTGTCTTCAGGGAGGAGTGAGAGCTCGTTTGTGAGGTTGAGGGACACATGGTGCTGTAAATAAGTTAGCCAGAAACCTGGCCTGAATGTTTCCAATGATCTTAAACTATAACTTTATTCCGACCGCTGCATGTGGAAAATTGGTCCAGGTCTGCTTTTCATCTGAAAGTGACAAACTAAGACATTTTCCATTATTATCATCACTGCTTAACCAACACACAGAACTCTCCTTTCTTAAAAGCAGAAAATGAGATTGCAGTGGTTCTTGGCTAATAAACACATAACCTTTTTCCTATGATTATTTGTCATCTACAATGTAGATTCTGTCTCTTTTTACTCTTTTTTTCTTTACAATAGCTGGTGACCTGCAGAATCACCGCTCTCACAATTTGTGACAATTACGTTTACACAACGCACACACACACTGCGACGTCAGGCACATTCACACTCACTCTTTTCATCTGCATAAATAAATCATATGGCTGATGACATGTGCCATGATGATCCATAAGTATGATCACAAGTTTATTTAATTATTTTTCAACCCAACAAAACAAATAAACAAGAACATGATGCTGATGCTGTGAACACTCTACACACATGAATCAAGATGCAGGTAAACTGCTGCGCATCTGAAAGAAGAAGCTGAACTCACAGATACGCTACATACTCGAGTTATCATAGTTCTCTTCCCCTTTCTTTGATGAGTTCTCAGCCAGCTCCTGATCTGATAATGTGTAGCTTGCTCATCAGCTCAGAAGAGACAGCAACACAACCTCACACAGTGGTTGCGCGCTTTGCCCACAGTGGCAAAGACTTGCAATTCAGCTTCTCCATCATGTAGTTTTCAGCTGCTTCATCCAGGGTTCAGCTTATTAGTTGTTTTCATAGGTGTGCTCTATATCTCAACAATGGCTCATATTAGGATGACAGTTTTTAAACAGGTCAAGTGCCTCTATGCACGTAATTAGGTAAAATATTTATCTATTTACTTCATCTCATATGTCATTGTACTGACTTTGAGCAACCTTTAGCTTAATGCAGATTACTTTTAACAGTTGGTTAAATTAATGGTCTGGAACACAGGCTGTTGTTGATCAGGGAAATCTAAAGAATCATCTAAACATTTTGTTTCAGCAAGGGGTGGGTGAAAGCCATTCACCAGAGCATAGCTTAACTGCTGCTGATGTGGACTGGCCTTCTCCACAAGCTCTTCAAGGCTGCTGTTTTCCTGAAAACTTCTAACATTTGAGATTCTCCCGTGACTAGTTTACGCTCATGACAGTTATGAGAATATAAATGGCTCGCGCTGCCGGGAGTGAATTCTTGCATGAATGTGTCGTCTCCCTGTGAGGCAGTCTTACTTGCTCGGGAACCGCGCCTGCTCCGCAGCATTCACACAAACACAACAACACTCTTCTGGGACCCTAACCCAGTCGCGCGACTCAAAACCCAGTGAAGGGACGCTCGGGACACAAACCCAGGGCGATTTCAAAACCGGACACTCACCGGACGCTTGGGTCCTTGGGCGATTTTACCAAACCCTCTCTCTCGGGACCCTAACCCAGTTCTGGGACACCAACCCAGTCAACTCTTCCAACTTACTCGGCGTTGCTTAGCGTGTAATATCAGCCTCGGATCCCGCCGATCGTCATTCATCGAGGAAGAAAGACAGACAGCTAATCCACAGGAACTTCCTGGCTGACGTCGGTCTTTCAGCGTGTCTCCTCTCCCCTCGGTGAATGTCGACTCCAGGGATCCGGCTCGAAGGACCAATTAATGATAGGTTCGTAGCTTAAACCTATTCGCTGGAACGTTAAAGGCAATGTGATTACACAGCAAGCAAGACACGAAGTAGGCAACGTTCTTTGTGTTACTCATGCATGAGGGAGGCCTGCCTGGAGCCAAGTGTCGTTCCACCTACTTGACCTCCATCAGACTCTCAGCCAGGTTCCCCATAGCACTCCTTTTATTGAGGTTACTTGAATATGCATAGGGTCATTAACATATGATGTATACATACACACAAAGAGTACCTTGCCTGTGGTTTTGTAAGTGCGTGTGTGTGTATGTGTGTGTGTGTGTGTGTACTGCTGACCAAAAGGGTCATAAAGCAGGAACAACATCCTAGGTCATAAAGAGGGTAACCTCCCCACACCCAATCTATGGTTCACCCTAGATAACACAGTGAAGCCATACAAAGGGCAGGAAGTTTTACCACATCAAACAGACCTTCACAAGGATGTTTGCCTGTGATAAAACACTACAGCCCCCCACTCAGAACCTCGAGAATCTGGGGAGGGGAGAACAAAAGAATTCCTTTCAACACACAGTTAAAGTACAAATGGTAAGAATAAAAATGACAAACATTTAACAATTCACTCTAACAAGTATCTTCCAGCTGCAGCAGTCAGTTCAGTTTCTGTTCAGTCTGACTGAGGGAGGTTTTTGTACGACTGTTTTTCACTGTGTGAACACAGCTTGACTGTTGATCTCATGATAACTCTGACAGTAATAAACTGCTGCATCTTCAGCCTGGACTCCACTGATGGTCAGAGTGAAGTCAGAGTTTGATCCACTGCCTGTAAAACGAGCTGGAATCCCTGGTACTAGAGTGCTAGCAAAGTAAATGAGTAGTTTAGGAACTCCTCCATCTTTCTGTTGGTACCAGGCTAAAAGATGGTTGTTGTTCCAAACACCAACATTATGACTGGTCCTACACTTGATGTTCACAGATCCTCCCACAGCAGAGCTCACTGCTCCAGGCTGAGTCACTGTGATCTGTCCTCTGGACTCTGAGGATACAGAGACAAAAACATAAAGCAGCTTCATGGTTTTGTGGGCTTCATTTCAGAGGGACAGATGTTGATAGAGGAGAGGAGTTTGTTTCTCTGGACTTTACCTGTGAAGCAGCAGCAGAGGAGAGTCCAGATGAGGACGCAGATCAAAGTCATGTTTTTGATGAGGAGGATTTCTGTGGCTTCTGTTGTGATGAAGGACAGCTGTCAGTCATCCAGTGTTCAACTCTCAGGACTATAAACTCTCCCAGAGCACTGGAGCATGGTGCTGCTGATGCAAAGTGACTCTCTGTGGAAATGACCTGGCTCTATCAGAGATTTGGATCAATCAGCTCGCATGTTTTTGAATATAATTATCTTAAAGAATGATTTGGGCTTCAATTTAATGAAGATAAAACTGAATTCCTTGTCTGTTCTGGACAGATTTTTGCCCAGTGAAATGAAAGCCCTTTGTGTCATTTAATCACAATTAAATCCTCTGTCTGGACTCTTGGGGTAACTCTCGACTCTGCATAAATTTAGGATTCTCATGTCAAACCTCTAGTTCTCTGTCTTGTTATTCATTTTTATTAATTTATTTCTTCATTGTAATTCATTATACACTTTTGCAAGCATCATGGGAAAGCACCAGTTTACATCATTGAACTTTGTCAGCCATACATCTGCTTACTCTACATCATACAAGGCAAGGCAAGGCAAGGCAAGTTTATTTATATAGCACAATTCAACAACAAGGTGATTCAAAGTGCTTTACAGAGACATTAAAAGCAAAAACAAATAAAAAGCATGCTGAAAACTAAATGAGACAGAGCTTTTACCACAGTGACCCCAGACTCTAGAACTCTCTCCCTCTGAGTTTGAGATCCGTTGACGCAGTGGTCTCTTTTAAGAAACAACCAAATGTCATGTTTTTAGACTTGACTTTAGTAAACTCTTTTCTTTAATGCTCTGTTATTTTCATATGAAGCACTTTGGGATGCTTCAAATGTGCTACATAAATAAAGTTTCACTTACTTACTTTTGTCATATTGTTAAATGATGGATCAACCTGCTTGTCACAATACTGCACATGTTAACATTTGATACAGATAGGATTGAAATCAGTAAACAGTATGGAAAAATAAAATAAAATAAAATAAAGGTTGTGTAATTTTACTAAAGAATGCTTCATATCAGCTGTCAGAATTACACAGGGAGTAAATCGACAGTGCTTGCCCCCTAATCATGAGCTCGGGGATTCAAATCCACCGAATGGCTACTCTGAGGTACCCCTGAGCAAGATCCCGTCTCTACTCACTACTCCCCGGATGCTGGATTGGCAGCTGCCCACTGCTTCACAAAGTGAATGAGTTAAATGTACAGAGCTAATTTTCTACAGGATTAATAAAGTGTGCAAAAAAAAATTGTTTGTTTGTTTCAGAGTCAGAGAGCCGTGTCTCTCTACAGTCAGAGGTTTTTGTACGGCGCCTCAATGAGTTTGTATCACTGTGGTGGACTTTTGGTGGAGGAACCAGACTGGAATTTGTTAGTAAGTCTTTACTGTTGTAAAAATAAGATCTTATATTTGCTTCAATTGTTGACTGTTGGGTGAGAGAAAAACATCAAAATTTATTTTGATGTTTTTCCTGATATAACAAGGAGGCTGACAGAAATTTATGTGTGAATTTGTGTTTGAAATTTTTACTTATTTGCTATTGATAAAACTGTTCCTTCAATGATTTTTTTCTTCATGTTCTTTACAGTAAGTTGTGGATAAACTAAATTTTACTTGAATAAAAATTCTTCTGCATCATGTTCCCCCATTTCAGATTAAGGTTAACTGTATAGTAAAAATCTCTGTTTATGTAGTAAACAGTTTTAGTGAGTTGTGTTTTTAAACATATTTCCCGGTAACACTTAAAATCATGAGTGAGTCAGATTTTTGTGACTTTCACTCTCTTTTGTAAAATGTTGCACAAATGTTGTTTTCCTTCTGTATGTGGTTTGGACATATTTCAGTGCTGTTATTTCTGTGCTGAGAGGTTTTTTAAAGGGAAGTGAAACAATGTGTTGAGTGACTGTTGGAGCAGAAAAACATCTGACAGAAAGTACCTGTTACCCGTTCTCTAAGCTGATTGGTGTCTCCTAGGTGATACCAAACCCACCCTGACAGTGCTCGTCCCTTCCAGTAAGGAGCTGGAGCAGGGGAATGCCACGCTCACATGTCTGGCCAACAAGGGCTTTCCCTCAGACTGGAGTCTGTCCTGGATCATTGATAGCCGCAGATGCAGTGGCATTGATTGGGAAGTGAGCAGAAGCCCCGGGGCGCTGCAGACAGACAGGCTCTACAGCTGGAGCAGCACCCTGATGCTGCCTGCAGACCAGTGGGAGAAGGTGGGCTCTGTGACCTGTGAGGCCATAAGGGGCTCCCACACTCCACTCTCAGAGACACTGAGGAGAGACCAGTGTTCCCAGTCCTGAGCTGATTCACTGGGAACATGATGCTGTTTTTTGTTGTTGTTGTTTTTTACACTTTGCTACAGCTCTCAGTCTGGAGTCTTTTTCAATATCAGTCTCTTTATTCTTAATCTGTTTGTTGCCTGTTTTATGAACTTGTCAAGATTTTACAGCAATAAAGATTTTTCACTTGAATATGTCCTGTTATTTCTTCTGTTGGTTATTGTTACGGCCCTAGCAGGGCCTCCTCCTGAAGGTGCCTGTGTGGGCGTGTCCCACCACCTCTTCTGCCTGAGGTGCCACCTCTTTTCTTTGACACAGCTGACGCTTGTCAGTAATTAAGAGTATTTAAGCACAGGGAAAGGTGAGCTCTGGGCCAGTGTGCCATTAGTGTGGTTACAGCTTGTGAGCTGTGCTGTTGTGGTTTGCAGCTAGTGAGCTGTGTGTCTGTTTGCAGCTAGTGAGCTGAGTGTCTGTTTGCAGCTAGTGAGCTGAGTGTGTCTTTGCCGTGTTTGCAGTGTTTGCAGCTAGTGAGCTGTTCTCTTTCTTTTTGACTTACTCTTATTTTATTGACCAACGCCTGAGTTTTGTTTGTTCCTTTAAATGGTGATAGCGGCTTGTCCGTCTCTTTTAGTTAGTTTTAATACCAACTTTAATAAAGCTATTTAATTTAACCCTCTTTGCCTTCTTGTCTCCTTTTTCTAACCCGGATACTTTTTGTTACTTCCCCCTCACCGCCTAGACCCCTCAGGGGAACGTAACAAGTGGGGGCTCGTCCGGGATCGTTGGAAAGGGAATTTTGAGTTGGTATGGGTTTTTGATTATCTTGCTTTTTGTCACCTTTAGAGATTCCCAACTTCCCAGTTAAGTTAGGTGAGTGTCCAGCTGAGCTTATTGAGTTCTTTCTTCGGGCACTCTTTTGTTATTTTGCCTTTCTTATTTTTGGAGTAATCCTGGGTGGGGATTAGTTCCCTGTTGGGGGTAGGCAATTCAGGGCTCCGGTCACTGAAGTTCTGCCTTTAAAGTTGCCTCGAGCCCAGCACGCTCCAGAAGATAGGTAGGTATAGTTTGGTGTGCTTAGGAACTGGGTAAGTTGTGTGTTTAACGTGTATACTGTATGGGGTAAGTTGGTCAGTTAAAGTAAGTTGTGTAGTTAACTATTACTTGGTTAATTGTTGGGTAGTCTCTAAGTGAGTTGGCAGGTGTGCGGTGCGGTGCGATGGCGTTCAAGTTGAATCAGCTGGAGCTGACGAGCGCTGGGCCTACATCTGTTGGTGAGCAGGTGTCCAGGGGCTCGTTTGTAAGCAATAACATCCACCTGGTTCCAGTTTTCTGTGAATCCAGTGTTCAAAGCTTTTTCAGTGTGTTTGAACGCATAGCAACAGCACTGCAGTGGCCTCAAGACATGTGGGGGGTGATGTTGCTGTGTAAATTCACAGGTAAGGCTCAGGAAGCTTGCTCTGGTCTGTCTAGGCAGGACAGCCTAGTTTATGAAAAGCTTGTACCTGAGGCCTATAGACAGCATTTCCGAGGTTTGGAGTTGGCACATGGTCAGTGCTACCATGACTTTGCTAGGGAGAAGGCAAAGCTCTTTGACAGGTGGTGTTCTGCAAGCCAGGTTAACGATGTGGGGTCCATACGTGAGCTTATGCTGGTGGAGGACTTTAAAAACTCTGTTCCTGAGTCTATTGCTTTTTATTTAAGTGAACAGAGGGTTTCCACTTTACAGCAAGCTGCCACCTTGGCAGATGAGTTTAAGCTGACTCATAAAGCAAAGGCTACAGGACACAATATCCCTTTGTGCCGTAGTACCTCTGGGAGAGATAAGAGTGGGCCAGCTAACAAGGCTAGTGCAGTGGTGGTTTCAAGATCCAGAGCAAAGCTGTGTTTCTTCTGCCACAAGCCTGGCCATGTGGTTGCTAATTGTGTGAGACTGGCACTTAAACGCAAAGCACATCCGAAGGGAAGAAGGCCTGATTTGAAAACAGTCAGTCGTGGTTCTCAAACTGACAAGGTTGTCAGGCCCAGCAAAGGACCACACTTGGAGCATAGTTGTTTAAGGGGCTCCTGTGGTCAGTGTAAGGGGTCAACTAACCCTGAGCTGCCGTTAGTTGACCATTTCTCAGGTCCTCAAAATGACCTGCAGGTGGACAGAGCATGTATAGCACCACCGCTCAGGCCTGCACCCATGACTAACAAACATGCCTGTACCTGTGACCTGAGCAATCGTCTTAAAACTGTTGCAGTAAGGTTTTCTGACTGCCTGCTGTGTTCTCCACAGGTGATGGCTCACAAAAGCCCTGACTATCACACAAGACATTGTTTTGAGGGTCTGGGGCCACTCTCTGTCGATGTTGTGAACCCACTGAGATGGGGGTGGCAGCTTCCGCAGGAAATGCCTAACCGTTGCTATGGGGTTTGGTAGGTGGAAAGCCTGCAATTTGGTGATGAAGCGGTTATGGACTTGTTTTGATTATCGTAATAATTTGACAAACCACGGGTTTGTATTTATGGGAGGGGGTGTTACGGCCCTAGCAGGGCCTCCTCCTGAAGGTGCCTGTGTGGGCGTGTCCCACCACCTCTTCTGCCTGAGGTGCCACCTCTTTTCTTTGACACAGCTGACGCTTGTCAGTAATTAAGAGTATTTAAGCACAGGGAAAGGTGAGCTCTGGGCCAGTGTGCCATTAGTGTGGTTACAGCTTGTGAGCTGTGCTGTTGTGGTTTGCAGCTAGTGAGCTGAGTGTCTGTTTGCAGCTAGTGAGCTGAGTGTCTGTTTGCAGCTAGTGAGCTGAGTGTGTCTTTGCCGTGTTTGCAGTGTTTGCAGCTAGTGAGCTGTTCTCTTTCTTTTTGACTTACTCTTATTTTATTGACCAACGCCTGAGTTTTGTTTGTTCCTTTAAATGGTGATAGCGGCTTGTCCGTCTCTTTTAGTTAGTTTTAATACCAACTTTAATAAAGCTATTTAATTTAACCCTCTTTGCCTTCTTGTCTCCTTTTTCTAACCCGGATACTTTTTGTTACTTCCCCCTCACCGCCTAGACCCCTCAGGGGAACGTAACAGTTATATATGTTTATAAATATATTAACATGGATTTCAACGTTTTTAAAATTTCAACATACTTTATTAAATAACAGTTTTAATGTGGTTACAAACACACTGATTAATTGAAATAAATAAACCACTTAAAGAAGAAAGAAAAAAAATATATACTGGATAAATCAACAGGCTAACACACAGTAAGCCATGTTTGTTTGTAAATAATTTGTATTCATATGTATCATGTTGATAACAACAATCATGATATTTGTAAATAAAAATATTATATTTATTAATCATGTAATTTTCCTGCACCTGTTATAGACGTGCACATGACGTCCAAAAATGACCCAGTCCAAAGTTTAAATGTTACACGTCACGCTGACGTCCAGTTTGGGTCAGGGTTGGACGTCCAAATGTCCATAGTTGACTGTGCCTGATACTTGTCAAAATCAATAAGGTCTTGTTTATGCTCTTGAATCATTTTTGTATTGTTCTTCAAACTGAGTTAGAAAGGAAAACTCTAAAAAAAATTGTTTATGTGTCCTCAGTGAGCTGTATCAGTCTCTGCAGTATCTTCCAGCTGCAGCAGTCAGTTCAGTTTCTGTTCAGTCCGACTGAGGGAGGTTTTTGTACGACTGTTTTTCACTGTGTGAACGGGAGGCTGTTGTCCTGCTGACAGTAATAAACTCCTGCATCTTCAGCCTGAAGTCCACTGATGGTCAGAGTGAAGTCAGAGTTCCAGACTGACTCCCAGTGAAACGTTCAGAAACTCCAGAGTTCTGGCTGTTAGCATCGTAAATGAGGAGTTTAGGAGATTCTCCAGATTTCTGAAGATACCACTGCAACTCATAACTAACACTTGAACTGGATTTAAATCTCATAGAGACAGTCTGTCCTGGAACAACAGACTGAGCTTTAGGAGTCTGAGTCAGGATGATTTCAGGTGATGAACCTGAAAATATTAATGAGATGAGAAGAGTTATTGAGACAAATCCATCTTGGAGAAAATTTACTTGAAATTGAAGCGTGGAGTTGGCTGCATGCTGAAGTTTTCACAGAGAGTCTCACCCTGAACAAGGAGCCCCAGGGTGGTCATCACTAGAGTCAGTGACATCATCATTGTGCTGCTGGTGTGTGAGTGGCTCTGAAAGGCCTGGACAGCCACTGATCAACACTGGCCTCTTAACAGCTGTGAGCAGAGAGGCAGGACACATATGCAAACACACAGAGTCAGTCAGCTGCAGCTGTCCTCTGCTGAATAATTAAATCATTCATGACATCTAGTGGAGAGATAAATTTGAATAAAAAAATTGAAATGGAAAATGTGAAATAATTCAAATATGAATTCTAATACAAATAAATATAGACATGCATGGATTTAAGACAGGCCTTAAGTTTGAACAAAGACAGAGACTCAACAATGTTAAATCAAAAGCTGTAAGATGGACTGGAAGAGTTCATGGAGTCAGGGGCAATCTTTTGAGACAGACTCAGATTTCTGAACATTTTGCCTTGAAGATCCTGTTTTTGCTGGTTAAAATTTCTGCAACAAGAAGGCAGTTTGCTTGTGTTTGAGCTTTAGACCATACCCACATGTCTCTTCAGTTTGAATCCTTTTCCCCCTATTGCTATTTTCTAGCAATGATTGCAACTTCTTCTGTTTAACAGTCATATATATAAATAATATCCTCCAATGAGTGCGGCCTGTGTGCCAATATAAATACTATGTTTTTCAGTGCTTCAACGGGGCTCACCACTTTTACCACGTTTGGCTAGACTCCAAACGTGAATTTAAAGTAAAAAATGGGAGTGATCTGTTTACTTTTCATGTTCTGTCACAGCACATAGAAGATTCATTTCTTGCCATTTCACAGTGTGACCTGTGAGGCCACCCAGGGCTCCCACACCTCATTATTCAGCTCCACTGTTGCTGTACTTTTTGTATGTTTCATGCTTTAAGACCATTAAATTTTCCTATTTTTAAATACTTTGTACTTTGTAAAAAAAACGATCTCTCTCTATATATATATATATGGCAACAAACATCCACAGATACATCAGTAAGATGGCCCCAACCGACCCCGTGCTCAGCAGTGAATAACTCAGGCAGCAGAAACCCAAGAAAGAAGAGGAAGAGGAGGAACCATCATGGAAGGACAGGCCCCTGCACGGTATGTACCACCGGGAGAGAGAGGAAGTGGCTGATATCCAGAAATCCTAGCAGTGGCTGCATAAAATTGGACTGAAAGACAGCACAGAGGCACTAATCATGGCAGCACAAGAACAAGCTCTGAGTACAAGATCCATAGAGGCTGGGGTCTATCACACCAGGCAAGACCCCAGGTGCAGGCTGTGTAAAGATGCCCCAGAAACAATCCAGCACATAACAGCAGGGTGCAAGATGCTAGCAGGCAAGGCATACATGGAACGCCATAACCAAGTGGCCGGCATAGTGTACAGGAACATCTGTGCCGAGTATAACCTGGAAGTCCCGAGGTCAAAATGGGAGATGCCCCCAAGGGTGATGGAGAATGACCGAGCTAAGATCCTGTGGGACTTCCAGATACAGACGGACAAAATGGTGGTGGCTAACCAACCGGACATAGTGGTGGTAGACAAACAGAAGAAGACGGTCGTAGTGATCGATGTAGCGGTTCCGAATGACAGCAATATCAGGAAGAAGGAACACGAGAACACGGTGGTCCCCGTGGTAATCGGAGCATTAGGTGCGGTGACTCCCAAGCTAGGCGAGTGGCTCCAGCAGATCCCGGGAACAACATCGGAGATCTCTGTCCAGAAGAGTGCAGTCCTGGGAACGGCTAAGATACTGCGCAGGACCCTCAAGCTCCCAGGCCTCTGGTAGAGGACCCGAGCTTGAAGGATAAAACCGCCCGCAGGGGCGAGATGGGTGGTTTTTTTTTTTTTTTTTTCCATATATATATATATATATATATATATATATATATATATATATATATGGAAAAAATGGTATTTTAGCCATATTTCCTCTTCATAATTTCAAGTCTTGATGCAGTTATTTCACCTGTATTTTATTACTTGCACACACACACACAGATGGCATGACATCTTATATGTAATCTCCACTTAGGTAACCAATCTGTACAATAAAATCATAGCAGCCTTTTATATTCTCCACCAATCACAGGGAGGCACCTTCACACTGAGATTTATATAATCACATGAATCAGCCTTTGAAAGTCAGAATGACAGAAGAGCACAGAGATTTGAAGCACCAAAAACACACGCTGCTTGGATGTAATGGGTATCATACATTTATAAATGCTGCATAAAACTGAAACAGTACTGTACTCCTACATCTTCAGCCTGAACTCCACTGATGGTCAGAGTGAAGTCAGTTCCAGACTGACTCCCACTGAAATGACCAGAAACTCCAGACTGACGGGAGGTAGCATCATGAATCAGCAGTTTAAGGGCTTCTCCAGATTTCTGAAGATACCACCAGTGTTGGTCAAGTCACTTGAAAAAAGTAATTAGTTACTAATTACTGATTACTTCTCCAAGAAAGTAATCCCATTACTTACTGTTTACTTATTTTCAAAAGTAATTAGTTACTTTATTACTTAGTTACTTTTGAAAACCATGATACACAACCTGAAAACGTAATAAAGCAATAGAATTTTCAGCCCAATCCTATTTCATCAGAATAATCCATGATATAAAATTAAATCAAATGAAAATGTCTCTTTTTAAAACTTGTTTTATTAGTTTAAATCTTTTAATTTTATGCACACTGTATCAAGCAAAAATAAAATTATATGCCACAGTCTTTGACTTGAAGAAATTTGTTTAACATTTAAACCTATTTTCTGCATATTCAAGCGTATAAAATAAAATAATGTTTTGTGTTTACACTCTTTCAAACAGATGCAAGTAAAACACAGCAGAAAATAAATAAAATCAATGATTCAGCAGCACTGAGTCATTCTTAAATGTATTGTCACCTGTTTAGCAGGAGTGGGACTGGTGGAGGTTTGCCCGGTGCCACAGCGATCATGTCAGTGGGAGTGTGGCAGCACAAGGTGGAAATAAAGTAAGTACGCTTCACAGTTTAAAAAGACAACGCCACCCTGGGAATTTCACCCAGAGAATACTGGAGGTATAATAAGTTGACAATTTATTAATTAAAACAACGTTTAAAAGCACAGTCATAAATATCAGTGTACAAGTATGCTAAAAAAGGTATTCAGAGCTGAGGCTTACCAGTGGAGGGCAGGGATGCCACACACAAACTCAAAAAAAGAAGAAAATACACCAAGACAGTGCAGCACACACTCACACTAATAAACTAAACAAGGCAGGTGTGTACACTCAAAGGCTCCCACCACCAAGGCACCCTAGTCTCCTCCACGTCGGCGCTCCGCATCTGAATAAAAGAAACAAAGAAAATTTTAATATATTGCAACAAAACTAATATGTAGCGCTGGGGGATAACCCAACTGCAAGACCACACTGGTGATCTACAGCTAGAAAAAGGGCCTCCCACCAGTGGCGTAACAAAAAGCCAAACTACAAATCAAAAACAGTAAAACAACATACAATCTGGATAAAACTCTAAAATCTGGAGCAAACGGAATCGCCGTATTGCTCCAACTTGCCGTCTACACGACTACAAATTAACGGTCAATCAATATGCACGCCAGCTAAGTCCGATAACCGGCATGCATATGGCCGCTGTCCACGCCGCCGTCCACTGTAAAAGCTGGCAGCAGCAGGGAAAGAAATCTCGCAACGGGAACAGACGGTATAAGCACAGCAAAGCAAAGCAGCAGCACTTCAGCTCGCGTAGCGTGGCGTAAAACTAAGGCCCACACTTCCTGCAAAGCACAATAAGTAATTACTATAAAAGAACAATAGAAGGCAGAAATCGTAACAAAAGTTGATTACGTACCGAGTAAGCCGCGTCATAAAACATGAGCAGAATGGCTCATAGGAGGCTTCTACAGCTACGACCTACAAACAATAGCCGTTTACCACCAAGTAAGGTAATATACACACTACAATGAGTAAACACCTACCAGCCGCGATGGAGGCTTCAGAAGCGTAACCCGCAAATGATCTCGGCAACACCAAAGGGAAGTCAGGTGACCAAAAAGGAGATCACAGGTAAGCGATCCAGGGACGCTCAAATAGCCATTATTTATACTAGCGCCCCCTAATGCGCCAGGCTGAAAGTGGGTTGAACTGAGGAATAACATTCATCCTGCCACAGGAGGATCCGGGGGTTTCTCTGTGAATGTCACATTTTCGTGGCAGCGTTTGTTCGCTGTAAAAAGAACTTTTCTTCCCACGCAGAGTGTACAGTGGACGCTGTTTTTGTCACTCTTTACGGACTCAAACTCAAAGTAAGGTCAGTACTTCCAAGCTTTAAACGCTACATGGTCGTACTCTCTCCCGCACTCCATATTATCCATTGTTGATCTGCACACGTCTGTTGCTGCCACGGACATCGCACACGCTTATGTCATTGTCATGAGACACTTTGACAAATAAAATCACGGTTTAATAACGCAGTAACACAGCATGCTTATGGAAAAGTAACAGTAATCTAATTACCTTTTTCAATAGTAATCCCTTTACTCCTTACTTGAAAAAAATAATCGGATTACAGTAACACGCGGTCCTGGATACCGCGCAATGTCATCACTAACACCTGAACTGGCTTTACATCTGATAGAGACAGTCTGTCCTGGAACAACAGACTGAGCTTTAGGGGTCTGAGTCAGGATGATTTCTGCTGATGAACCTGGAAATATGAAAAACACGAATTAATGAGAGAAATCCAGCTTTAAAATGTACATCAGACAAAACTTATAGGTTTTGTTTTTTATATACTGCATGTTCATGTTGGTGTAGTTGGATTAGTTGGTTACTCATGTTTTGTCTTGTTGACTTTGGACTTTCCATTAGGAAGGTTGTCTTTCATTTTAAAGAGATTCATAAGTTTTCTGAGGCTGTTATATTTTTCAGTATATTAACAGGGTTTACAGTGAAGTCATTTGACCCAGTCTGAACCTGAAATCAAAGGTCATGACCCAAATTTTACACATTAACATTTCCACTTTGGCTCCTTTTTGAGTTTCTGAGAAATCAGATAAAGAGTTGGGATTGTAATGGAATTAAACGTGATGATTGATTTTAAGAACATGGAGAATATGGCAAAGTGTATGTGTGTGTGTGTCTGTGTGTCCTCGGTGAACTGTGTCAGTCTTTGCAGTAGCTTCCAGCTGCAGCTGTCAGTTCAGTTTCTCGTTAGTCTGACTGAGAGAAGTTTTGGTACAGTGCTTTTTCACTGTGAGATCACCCACTGACTGTTAGGATAGTGGGTTTGTAGACAAAAACATGGACTCCATGGGCTCCCCGGTGTCACTGATTGTAGCCAACATTTACATGGAGGAAGTGGAAAGAAAGGTTCTGTTCTTTTTTTAAAGGGACAGTACCCAGCCACTGGTACAGATATGGTGATGACACCTGGGTCAAAATCAAAGCCCAAGAAGTGAAATCTGTCACTGCTCACAGTAACGCTGTGGATAAAAAGTTCACCATGGATAACAGCTTGACTTTTGACACACCGCACACTTATTTCCACACTGTAATCCTCATCCTCATGTAGGTGAGAGGGAATGATGTCTTGCCCCCAAGACATTTTGTAGGTTTGGTGGCTCCTTAGAGTACGATGACCTGGATGACTGAGAACCTTCACAGATCTATTTTCAAGCTGAGCTCAAAGGTCATAGCCAAGCTTTTTCAATACACTGCTCAGCTTTCTTTATCATAACTGTACACATCATGGTTTTGTCAGCTTCATTTCAGAGAAATCATTTTTTGCAAGATGAGAGATTGTTTCTCGAGACTTTCTCCAACTTTTCCTTGCTATGCAAAAAATGATGGTATTTGTTTAAGAGATATACTGCGAGTGTGTGTGTGTGTGTGTGTGTGTGTGTGTGTGTCCTCAGTGAACTGTATCAGTCTCTGCAGTATCTTCCAGCTGCAGCAGTCACTTCAGTTTCTGTTCAGTCTGACTGAGGGAGGTTTTTGTACGACTGTTTTTCACTGTGTGCACACCCACTGACTGTTAGGATAGTGCCAACTCTGACAGTAATAAACTGCTGCATCTTCAGCCTGGACTCCACTGATGGTCAGAGTGAAGTCAGAGTTTGATCCACTGCCTGTAAAACGAGCTGGAATCCCTGATTGTCGAGTGCTAGCAGCATAAATGAGCAGTTTAGGAACGCCTCCATCTTTCTGTTGGTACCAGGCTAACCAGTTGTTGTTATAAACATTCTGACTGGTCCTACACTTGATGTTCACAGATCCTCCCACAGCAGAGCTCACTGCTCCAGGCTGAGTCAATGTATATTGTCCTCTGGACTCTGAGGATACAGAGACAAAAACATAAAGCAGCTTCATGGTTTTGTGGGCTTCATTTCAGAGGGACAGATGTTGATAGAGGAGAGGAGTTTGATTCTCTGGACTTTACCTGTGAAGCAGCAGCAGAGGAGAGTCCAGATGAGGACGCAGATCAAAGTCATGTTTTTGATGAGGAGGATTTCTGTGGCTTCTGTTGTGATGAAGGACAGCTGTCAGTCATCCAGTGTTCAACTCTCAGGACTATAAACTCTCCCAGAGCACTGGAGCATGGTGCTGCTGATGCAAAGTGCCTCTCTATGGAAATCATCTGACTCAAAACAAGAACTTGAAATGTGTTTGTGTTACACAGGTTAATATGTAACGTATAGTTAATGCTAAAACTCACCAAATGTAACATTTTCAGTTTTTTGTAGTTAACAGCTGTCATTTCAGAAAATAAAATTAGGTGATGATATCAAAGAAAGTACATTCACCTTCAGTTCTAATTCTTTACATGCCAGGACACACACACAAAAAGATTTTCATTGTTAGAAAATTATTTAAATACAATCTCTGATGAACAACATCACAACATATTAAACTATATCACCTTTTATTAAAGAAGAATTGAGGTGTAATGGAGACACATTGTGTGAAAACTACACTCATAATCAATTAAAAACCTGGAATAACTTGAAGTAATACTTCCTATATGATTTTATCATTTCTCGTATCGTCAGTGGCACTGACATTTCTGATCTTTGTTTTTCTAATCACATGCCTGTGATGGCTGAACTTGCTTTTCTCAAAAATAATCAAGAGTCTTAACTGTAAAGCTGAGCTCTGACTAAATAATGCAGCTGCCCAACCAATCAGACAGATGTATAGGCGAGCTGAGTGAAGATGGATGAAAGAGAAACAGGTGTCATATGTTGTACTACAAGATACTTAAACTCTCAGGAGGCTGCCATGAAGTATTTTCCTGATATTGTGTGACAGACCCCATACTTTATTTAGCAGTTTTAACGCTGTTGTTAATCCTCCTTGTGCTGCTCCTCTTGTAGAGTCTTAAGGAATGTGTGAGAATTTATTTAATATTTTGTTGACAGGATTGTCTGCAGTCTGTCTTTTGACAGTTTAAAGCAGGCGTTGCCTTCATTGTTGGCCAAAGCAGTTACCCACTTGAAACCTCATCTAAACAAAAATTGGGACTGGGCCATGTTCAGGACTGTGTAGTATAATCTGTTCCTTTAACAACAGTCTATTAAAGTCTAAGAACTGTTGAGAAAGAAAGGGCTGGACTGCAGGTAGGCCAGTGCACCAACTGTACACTTTTACTATGAAGCCATGCTGTTTAATAGATGCAGTATGTGGTTTCGCTTGTTTAAATAAAATGTTGAGTTCAAAAACAAAATGTCAGATTCTGTAACATTTTGCAGTCTGATAACTCAGTCAGTGTAATGTGCTAGTGTCCATGTTTAACTCGTGTGTTTTAAAGGAGATCAGAGCTGCTATGAAATCACAGCAGAAGGTTACTGTTAAGTCAAATTGTTGAATGTTGTCATTGTGTTTCTTAAATTTGTAAAGTCTGGGTTCAAGCAGTAGGATCAAAGCCATTCCTTTGATCCTGACCACCTCTCCAACCACTCTGTGCTGGGGGAGGTTTTATTGTAGATACATCCCCTCCGGAAGATCTGTTTCTTGTGTTGTAAGCTTCCTGCTTTTATAACCCTTTTGGTGAGCAGGAGGTCGCACAAACGCACCCCCATGACACATACACACAAATTCTCACATACACACACACACACACACACACAAGTTCTTGCACACACATACACACACACAGTGCCTTGTCTTAGAACCATTGGGGGGTTTTACGTTGGGAGGTGCTTGCGTTGTGTTGTATTGTGTATTGTAACTGTCATGTCAATAAATAGCTGCGAGGAGAGCTACTCTTTGAAGGATTTGGGCTAGAGACAGGTGAGGAGCATTGCTCTACTGCCTGGTTCTGACCAAAGCTCTCTCTCGTTAGCGAGTTAAAGACCGGTTGATGATGTTCTGTTATGTCTTGTGTTCTTCATGAGGAATAAGTCTCTAAACTAGCGGGGCCTGTGGAAACACAGACGCAACAGTTACTTTATGGAAGCAGAGAGTCTGAGTCTGTCTCTCCGTAACTTTGTTCTGTACTACATGTTAATGGATTAACTTGTTCATCACAGCAATGAGCAAATAATAATCAAGACAATGCCATACTTGTATCTACACTGAATTGTGCTGTATTAAGTTGTTTTCTGGGAATGTTTAATAAATTACAAGATATTCAACATGTTTATTTATCAAGAGTATTAGTGGCACTGCATACAAACATTTTGAAATCATAAAATATAAGCTTTTTAAATGTAAACTTTTTTTATAATTAATGTTTTTATAATATAAGCTTTTTCTGACATTATAAAACAAAGATTAATCAAAATAAAATGAAAGGAGTCGCTAAATTTACTCTTAAAATGATTTTTTTTATCAACAATGCTGTTTACACTATATTTTACTCTTTTAAGCTAAGTTGATGAGATATTTCAGTTCTCTACATTGCAGTATTTTCAAGCTGAGCTCAAAGGTCATAGCTAAGCTTTTTTCAATACACGGCCCAGCTTTCTTTATCATCATTTTGCAAGCTGAGAGGAGATTCTCTAGACTCTCCAACTTTTCCTTGCTACGCGAAAAGTGATGGTACTTATTTAAGGGATATACAGCGAGTGTGTGTGTGCGTGTGTGTGTGTGTGCGTGTGTGTGTGTGTGTGTGTGAGTGTGTGTGCGTGTCCTCAGTGAACTGTGTCAGTCTCTGCAGTATCTTCCAGCTGCAGCAGTCAGTTCAGTTTCTGTTCAGTCTGACTGAGGGAGGTTTTTGTACGACTGTTTTTCACTGTGTGAACAGATACTGACTGTTTAGATAGTGAAGACTCTGACAGTAATAAACTGCTGCATCTTCAGCCTGGACTCCACTGATGGTCAGAGTGAAGTCAGAGTTTGATCCACTGCCTGTAAAACGAGCTGGAATCCCTGATTCTCTCTGACTAGTATACTTAATGAAAAGTTTAGGAACTCCTCCATCTTTCTGTTGGTACCAGAATAAATAGCTGGAGCTATAAACATCCTGACTGGTCCTACACTTGATGCTCACAGATCCTCCCACAGCAGAGCTCACTGCTCCAGGCTGAGTCACTGTGATCTGTCCTCTGGACTCTGAGGATACAGAGACAAAAACATAAAGCAGCTTCATGGTTTTGTGGGCTTCATTTCAGAGGGACAGATGTTGATAGAGGAGAGGAGTTTGATTCTCTGGACTTTACCTGTGAAGCAGCAGCAGAGGAGAGTCCAGATGAGGACGCAGATCAAAGTCATGTTTTTGATGAGGAGGATTTCTGTGGCTTCTGTTGTGATGAAGGACAGCTGTCAGTCATCCAGTGTTCAACTCTCAGGACTATAAACTCTCCCAGAGCACTGGAGCATGGTGCTGCTGATGCAAAGTGACTCTCTATGGAAATGATCTGACTGACTCACACAGAGACTTAGATCAAATTGTTGATGCTGTTTATCAATTAATCAGTCAGTTTTTCACATTATTCACTGTAAAATATTTTAAAAAGAAGAATATTTTTGAAAGAATATTTCTTCTGTGTGTCATGGTCCGGGTGAGCTTTATTTTTGTCCCTATGCCCTCTCTGTGTTCCCTGGTATCCGCCCTGCGCTGAGCCCTCATCATGCCACTTGCTCAGCTCACCTGTTCCTGATCCACAAGCAATCAGCAGAACATATTTAAGATCAGCATCCTCATCTCTGCTTTGCCAGTTCGTCAACTAACCTCACGATGGTAACAGACCTCTTCGGTTCATGCTCCTGGTTAAAGTCTTGTACTTACCTTATCTTGTCTGTGCTTCTAGTTGCCACATCTCACCATCATTACACTACCTACAGCTCAGGTTCTTCTGGACACAGATCTCCACAGCAAGGCTTCCATTTTTTCGCTGCACACTTCACTGCTCAGATTTGTATCATTCACCACCTCCACCTGCCTGTCCTCCTGCTACCGTCTCTTGTGGATCACTGGAAAACAAGGTTGGAATCATCCCACTCACTCACCAATCTAGGAGCTCACCTGGCCATCACCTCCCCTAGAGGTGTTTTATCCTCCACCTGGCAAGTAAGAATACCTTTCCAATATTCCTCACCTCTCCAGTCGAGCTTCCCCTGCAGTCCTCTCTAATCACGCTCTCCCTCTTCCCACAGTTCTGACTCGCTTGCCTTCTTGCCAAGAGTCCCTCCTTCGTGTTGCCAGTAACTCCTGTATTTAAGTGAGTAAACTAGTTGAAACTTTATTGTTGCCTCCCATGCTTGAATCTGCTTTTGGGTCCTAGTTCTCGCAACAACCTCCAGGCTCTCATGAAAATTTGCTTTATCTTGATCAGGAGGTGAATGAATTCATCAGATTACTGGTTGGAAATATATTTTTTAATTTTTATAGACATCTTTAAGTATATGAACATTTTTTTTCTTGTCTCTTAGGATACATCTACACATGGTTATTTTTTTTTTTAATTGGGCATTTCTGCAATGTTGAATTCCTCATTTTGAAAAACACATCTATTGGCCAGAAAAGGCAAGAAACTATTTCAAGAGCAAACCAAAGCCAAACATTATGATATAACCTCAAGTCCTGGCCAATCATCACTGTGTAGGGTGCCAGTTTAGCTCAGTGGGTAAGCCAGTGACCAGATGCCCCAGTGGGGGGAGGGCAGCATCCTGCGTTTGAGTCTGACCTGTGGCCTTTGCTGTTTGGTGTATCTGATAAGTTTGAAGTTTTGTGAATGTAGATTGGGAATTAAGTTTCATGTTTAAAGTTCTAGAATTTAAGAATTAGTCTGTTTCTTTCAGATCCGTGTCTCTCTACAGTCAAAAATACATAACTATTTAAAACAGAGTAAATAGTCCTCAATTTTAATGTTATTTTCCTAAATAGTGTGCTGTTGCAGAGTTTACACTAAAAGTTCACAATAAAAAATTTTAATGGAAATTCTTGATTGTGATACTGGTTCATGTTTAAAGCTGCGATATTTCAAGTCTCTAAAAGAGTGTGTGTGTGTGTGTGTGTGTGTGTGTGTGTGTGTGTGTGTGTGTGTGTGTGTGTGTGTGTGTGTGTGTGTGTCCTCAGTGAACTGTATCAGTCTCTGCAGTATCTTCCAGCTGCAGCAGTCAGTTCAGTTTCTGTTCAGTCTGACTGAGGGAGGTTTTTGTACGACTGTTTTTCACTGTGTGAACACATACTGACTGTTAGGATAGTGAAGACTCTGACAGTAATAAACTGCTGCATCTTCAGCCTGGACTCCACTGATGGTCAGAGTGAAGTCAGAGTTTGATCCACTGCCTGTAAAACGATCTGAAGTCCCTGAATATCGAGTGCTAGCAGAGTGAATGAGCAGTTTAGCAGCTTCTCCATCTCTCTGTTGGTACCAGGCTAAATAGTGTGTACTTCCAGAAGCATAAACATTCTGACTGGTCCTACACTTGATGCTCACAGATCCTCCCACAGCAGAGCTCACTGCTCCAGGCTGAGTCACTGTGATCTGTCCTCTGGACTCTGAGGATACAGAGACAAAAACATAAAGCAGCTTCATGGTTTTGTGGGCTTCATTTCAGAGGGACAGATGTTGATAGAGGAGAGGAGTTTGATTCTCTGGACTTTACCTGTGAAGCAGCAGCAGAGGAGAGTCCAGATGAGGACGCAGATCAAAGTCATGTTTTTGATGAGGAGGATTTCTGTGGCTTCTGTTGTGATGAAGGACAGCTGTCAGTCATCCAGTGTTCAACTCTCAGGACTATAAACTCTCCCAGAGCACTGGAGCATGGTGCTGCTGATGCAAAGTGCCTCTCTATGGAAATGATCTGACTGACAGAAACAGGCAAGTTAGAATACAATAGAAAGCCTTTTTTGTCACTATAAAGTTGTACAATGAGATACAGAGACAATGAGACAAAGACACAAAGTTGCGGGAGGGGGGGTGGGGGGTTAAGTGCCAGAAACACATTATATTAGATTAATATTTCAAACATGACAAAAATGCTAATCTTACAGCAGCAAAATGATTGTATCTCTACAGTTTAAACATTTCTTATGCTTTGAGTGGATAGTCAAAAAAATTGAATCATCATAAATACATTATTTTATATTTATTACTTTAATTTTTTAGTCTCACTTTACTCTTACTGTCATGGTTTGCGAGGCAAGCCGCATGGTGTTATGAATGAAGGACCCAAGATGCAGGCACAGGCTGTGATGCAAGTGAGCTTTTATTCCAACAGGTGAAAACACAAACAAAAGCGAGGATGGCAAGGACACCTAAAACCTAAACATCTAACAAACAAAACTCAAAACCATACTCGCAGGATAACACGCAGAAAGAAACACAGGGCATGATGGGCAGAGAACCGCAGACTTTTTTTCCTCATGTGCCCTTGTTTGTTTGTTAAATTGAAATTTTGTTGGCGGCGCGTGCACACGCAGCGGCTTCTCTCTCTCCCGAGGATATGCCCGAACGAGGATATGCCCCAACACTTCTTCTCGACATCGGCAGAAACAAACTTTTTAAGTTAAACTCTGTGGTCACCGAGGAGCTGAAAGAACTGGGTCTGCTCCGTAGGCCTACCCAATCACCGACCCCCACTCCTACAGTTCGCCCACAATGGAGGCGCCTCAAGCGGTGTGAGAGGAAGCAGAAGAGGGGTAAGCGTGGTGGCATCCGAGCTAGGCTAGCGGCTAGCCCACACAAACCCGCCATCCCCTCTATCGTTCTGGCCAACGTACGCTCGCTAGAAAATAAATTGGACGACATCCGACTGCTACGTTCATCTCAAAGGAATGTAAAGGGCTGCTGTGCTTTTGTGTTCACGGAAACATGGCTCAGCGACAGTGTCCCGGACCGCGCCATTCAGCTCGACCAGCTAACATGCTACCGTGCTGACAGAGTCATCGTCGCGGGAGGTAAGACCCGCGGGGGAGGACTTTGTGTTTACATCAATGATGCCTGGTGTCGCGATGCTGTTGCGGTCTGCAAACACTGCTCACCAGTGCTGGAGATTATGGTTATTAAGTGCCGGCCATTCTATCTACCGAGGGAATATACAGCCATATTACTGTGCGCTGTGTACATCCCTCCCTCCTCCAATGTCAACAACAGGAGTGAGGCACTGAACGAACTGTACCAGCACATCAGTGAGCAGCAGACAGCCCATCCTGATGCTTTTCTCATCTTGGCTGGGGATTTCAATCATGCAGACCTAAAGTGCGTGTTTCCAAAAATACAACAACACATAGACTTTCCAACAAGGGGAAATAACACACTGGACTTTGTTTACACCACCCAGAGAGGAGCTTACAAAGCTTTTCCCCTCCCCCACCTCGGCGCCTCAGACCATATTACTGTCATGCTAGTGCCTGCTTACAGACCGCTTGTTAAAGTCTCCAAACCGGTTCGTAAGCGGATACAGGTGTGGCCAGAAGGGTCTTCAGAGGCCTTACAGGACTGCTTTAACACCACAGACTGGAACATGTTTAAGCAGGCTGCCACCCATAACAACACCACTGACCTCCAGGAGTACGCAGAGACTGTCACTGCCTACATCAACAAGTGTATTGAGGATGTAACAGTCACGAAAACCATAACTGTCCGGGCCAATCAAAAACCATGGATGACAGGAGAGGTCTACAGGCTGCTGAAAGCTCGGAATGTTGCCTTCAGAGATGGAGACGAGGCGAGCCTGAGGACAGCTAGGGCCAACCTTTCCCGTGGCATCAGAGAAGCTAAGAGACAGTACTCCAGGAAAATATCTCATCACTTCAAAGACAGCAGAGACTCACGGAGCCTGTGGCGGGGCATTCAGACCATCACAGATTATAAGCCCCCACCACGGACCTGTGATAGCACTATCCCCCTGCTGAACGAGCTGAACACTTTCTTTGCTCGCTTTGAAGTCCAAAACAGCACCACCGCACAGAAGACCCCACCCCCTCCTGGTGACCAGGTGATGACTCTGTCCCCGGACAGCGTGAGGAGATCCCTCAGCAGGATCAATGCACGTAAAGCCCCGGGTCCTGACAACATTTCTGGTCGTGTACTGAGAGACTGTGCAGTGGAACTCACTGATGTCTTCACAGACATCTTCAACATATCACTCATCCAGGCTGTCGTCCCCACATGTTTTAAAGCTACTATAATTATTCCGGTTCCAAAAAAGTCATCTCCCTCCTGCTTAAATGACTACTGTCCTGTTGCACTCACTCCCATCCTGATGAAGTGCTTCGAACGACTAGTCATGCAACACATCAAGACTGTCCTGCCCCCCTCTCTGGATCCCTTCCAGTTTGCGTATCGGCCCAACCGCTCAACCGATGATGCTATTTCCACTGCACTCCACTCAGCACTCACACACCTGGACAAAAAAGACTCATATGTTCGAATGCTGTTCATAGATTTTAGTTCAGCATTCAACACTATAATCCCCCAACAGCTTACTCAAAAGCTGGTTCAGTTGGGGCTCAACACCTCACTGTGCAACTGGCTGTCAGATTTCCTCACCGGAAGACCTCAGGCAGTACGGGTCGGCAGTAATACATCCAGCACCATCATTTTAAACACGGGGGCCCCGCAGGGATGTGTGTTGAGCCCCCTCCTTTTCACTCTGCTGACCCATGACTGCACTCCATTATACAGCTCCAACCTCTTCATCAAGTTTGCGGATGACACAATGGTGGTGGGTCTCATTAGTAACAGGGATGAGACCGACTACAGAAGGGAGGTGAGACGCCTGGCCACGTGGTGTGTTGACAACAATCTCTCTCTGAATGTGGAGAAGACGAAGGAGATTGTTGTGGACTTCAGGAGAATGCACACCAAACATGCTCCTCTGACCATTGACGGAGTGTCCGTGGAGAGAGTGAGCAGCACCAAATTCTTGGGTGTGCACATTACAGAGGATCTCTCCTGGACGTACAACACCACAGCACTGGCCAAGAAATCACAGCAGCGTCTCTTCTTTCTCCGCAAACTAAGAAGAGCAGGAGCACCAGCCCCCATCATGTACACTTTTTACAGAGGCACCATCGAGAGCATCCTGTCGAGCTGCATCACTGTGTGGTTTGGAGTCTGCAATGCGTCCTGTCATAGAACCCTCCAACGCATAGTGAGAGCTGCAGAGAGGATCATTGGTGTCTCTCTCCCTTCCCTCCAGGACATTTACAGCACCCGTCTTACTAAAAAAGCCCTTTGCATAGCGGCTGATCCCACGCACCCAATGCAATGCTTCTTCAAGCTGCTGCCGTCAGGGAGGAGACTGCGGAGTCTCCAGGCCAGGACCAGCAGACTGAAGGACAGCTTCGTCCATCAGGCTGTCAGGAAGCTTAACTCCCTCCCGACTCTGCCCCCTCTCCCCTCTTCTCCTTCACGGTTTCACTGAATTCTGTCTCACACACACACACACACACACACACACACACACACACACACACACACACACACACACACACACCCTCTGACTCACTCACTGGCCTGCACCAGTTACCAGTCACCTTGTGGAGCATTGGACTGCCATTATCTCATAAGTCTTTGTTGTTACATTATCTCTTACCGTACATTACTAAATCTCCATTGCACTAGTTGCCTATTTGCACTACTCTGCCTGGTTTACACTCAATGTCATCTACCCTTACTTGAATATTGTATATTGTATATTGTATAGCTTTCTTGGTATTCGAAAAACTGTACTGTATCTATTTAAATTTTTACTTTTTTAAATTATTTTACTTGCATTTTTTTTAACCACTCTCTTATATTTAAGTGTTCATTTGCTATTCATCGAGGGTTTGAGAGTAACGTAATTTCTATTCTCTGTATGTCCTGTACATGTGGTAGAATTGACAGATAAAGTTGACTTTGACTTTGACCGACGATGAGTACTGGAGAACACACACTAATAAACACAAAGGGAAACGAGGAAACAGCACACAGGAAGGAGACACAGCTGAACCTAATAAGCAAGTCGAGACAGGGAGGATGCAAAACTGAACACACTGACATAAGACACAGACCTTCACAATAAAACAGGAAACTCAACACACGTGCAAAGACACAGAATAAGAGACACGGACTTTACACAGAGACCTGACTGAACTGGAACAGAGGGAGCATGGGAACCAAAACCTAGGAACTAGAAATCATAGCAAAAGACATAACCAGAATAACCTAAAGCATAAGATAATAATAATTAACACAAAACACTGGGTCACATGACCCAGGACCATGACACTTATAGCACTAGAATTAAATAATAAGGGAAGGATTCTGGATCAGTGCCATGATGAAAACTTGTGGCCGTAGTATATACAGTATTCTGAAGAAGGTATAAAATGTCACCGTATGTGTGTGTGTGTGTGTGTGTGTTTTATGTGTATGGATTTTTTAAATTATAACTCATCATATATTACTGTCCAAACATGTCTTGTAAGGACATGAGGAGGAAACAGTGACAAAGGGAGCTGTGTAAGGCTGTTAAAGGCAATGGATCCCTCAGCAGCTGGATTAAAAGGAGCACAGGTAACAATAACACCTGTACCAGTTGTTGCAAGCAGAGGTGCTCAAGTATAAAAACAATAATAAACACAATGCTTTTTCTATCATTACTTTATTTTGGATTAGGTGCATGAGCTTTTAAGTTTGGATAATTAAATAATAGATTAATGAAATACCAGAGTGTGCCCTGTTCTGAGATGTACAGCAAGTGGAGAGTGATAGATGAGATGAGGAGATGGAAGGGGGAAGAGGGGCAAAGAGTGACTCACAGGCAGAGCCTAGTTTATTTCCCACAATTTTGTTGTTTAATGCTTCCAAGCGCTGTCACCAATCTTTGCATTTTATTATCATCTCATAACACTTCTTTAATCAGCTACCATCTCTGCTGTGGACTTTTTACTGTCTACAGTCTCAAAGCAACACAGACCTGCCCTCCAGCACTATCTGCAGCAGGAGCAGCAGCAACCCCTCAACAGCAACAGTGTTGTTGTTATTCAGCCTGGTTCTATGTGCCCCTTTTTAACTTTGAGCACCCGTCCCTTCAAACATCTCTGCACGGCCCTGCTCAGAATCATTCATCTGTTTTAAGTTGACATTTTATATGTTTTGTAGAATAACAGGACAACCTGTGAGACTGGAAAGACTTGAGTTTCATGCCCTGAACATGTTATTTTCTGTTTTGTGATGTAGTGTGTAATGCTCAGCAGTATTATCATTTTAACTGGTTCTGTGCATGATCTGAGTGTTTGTGAGAGAACATAAAACTGTTTTGATGCATTTGTGAGGTTTTACCTGATGAGTTTTAAGTTTTGTGATTGTAGCTTGAAAATTAAATTTAATGTTTAGAGTTATGAGAAAGAAGGTGGAAGCATTAAAGTGATGTATCTTAACAGTTGTAAAATGTAAATTACCAAACTGGATTATTGGAAAATTGTTTTATTGTGTTTCATTGATTTTTATTTCATAATTATAATAATAATATGTTGTGAAATTATAATTTAAAGAATTCATATTGGTGAGTTTGTTTGTTTCAGAGTCAGAGAGCCGTGTCTCTCTACAGTCAGAGGTTTTTGTACGGCGGCTCAATGAGTTTGTATCACTGTGGTACACGTTCGGTGGAGGAACCAGACTGGATGTTGGAAGTAAGTCAAACTTAAACCTCTTTTACTTTAGCAAATTTCTTTCTTGTGGTTATCTTGACTTTTCTGTTCAGTGTGCCAGAAAAAAAACCCTCAGTAAAATAGTTTTTAGATACATTTTTATGAAGAAAAAAAGTTAGCTTCAGAATAAATGTTAAAATGAATATTAACAAAGAATATAAAACATCAGAGTGGACTTGAAGATATATGATATATACATACATCTGGTTAAGTCTTGAGAACTTTTAGATTTAATCCAGGCTAACAGAGTCAGAGAGCCGTGTCTCTCTACAGTCAGAGGTTTTTGTACGGCGGCTCAATGAGTTTGTGTCACTGTGGTTGACTTTTGGTGGAGGAACCAGACTGAATGTTGGAAGTAAGTTTATACTGTTTTTAAAGAAGCTTTATCTATTTAGCTTTACTACAATTATATCATGGAGGCTGACTCCATCAGCTTTGCTCAGATTTTATGTTGATATTTCTGACATAAAGACAATGATGTGTAAATAATATAAACTGTAATCATCCTGTGATTATTTTCTTGTTTTACATCACCGTTAATGTTTCTAGGATGAATTAAATGTTACTGTCCTCAAGTTAAACTACACAGAGTGAAGATAAAGATCTCTGGTGTTCTTATTGTATCATATCATTTAAAATTGTCATTTAAAGCAATGTAAGCAATAAAACAAAACACATGAGGCAGTAGTGGTATTGAGTTTCTTATCCAGAACAAGCTGTTTATTATGAAGAATTGATGATGTTGAAGCTTAACATCTTTTAAAATTGTTCACACATCTTTGTTTTTTTGGTTTTTTTTTTTTATTTCCAGTGTAGTTTGAACATATTTCAGGTCAAACTGTGTGATGATTCTCTCTGTGCTGATATGCATGAGAGGTTTCTTAAAGGGAAGTGAAACAATGTGTGAGTTAATGACTGGTGGAGCAGAAAAAACACCTGACAGAAACTTCTTAACGGAGAAAATCAACTCTTGGTTCGTGTCCTCTAAGCTGATTTGTGTTTCCTAGGTGATACCCGCCCCACCCTGACGGTTCTGCCCCCCTCCAGTGAGGAGCTACAGCAGGGGAAGGCCACACTCATGTGTCTGGCCAACAAGGGCTTCCCCTCAGACTGGAGTCTGTCCTGGAAGGTGGATGGCAGTGGCAGCATCAGCTGGGAGGAGAGCAGGAGCCCCGTGGTGCTGCAGAATGACGGCCTCTACAGCTGGAGCAGCACCCTGAGGCTCCCTGCAGACCACTGGATGAAGGTGGGCTCTGTGACCTGTGAGGCCACCCAGGGCTCCCAGACTCTGGTCTCAGATCCACTGAGGAGAGACCAGTGTTCCCAGTCCTGACCTGACTATCTGTGACTTTCATGCTGGTCTTACTTTCAGTCTGCACTCAGTAGCTTTTTAAAAAAATCTAATTTTTTCTCTCATTTTTCATTGCTTTGTTTAAAGTTGGTTTTAAAAGTTTTAAAGAATAAAAAAATATCTACATTAAATAAGAACCAAGTCTTTTTCTTACTTTTGTGGTGATGTGAATTTTAAACTCTAAATAATGATTTCCAGGGTTCTAATTGGAAACCAGTGTGCTATCTGTCGAAAGTCAATATGAGTCAGTAGAATTAAGCCACTTTCAATACATAAAGTTAAGCGAAGTTTATGTTAAAGAATAAGTGTGAAGGGGAATTGAGAGATACTGCCATTACTTAGCAGGATATTAAAGACATTACATTTATGCAAATTCATTGCATGCTGTGTAATGAAATGTTTCAGCATGTTGCAGTTTGTTGTATAAAACACTCTGACTGCGCAGGTGGGGTAGAAAAGCGCTGTATAAGAATTAGTCTATTGTCGTGATCAGTGTTGGGGTATGTATTTTAAGAAGTAATTTAATATATAGAGGTTTCTTTTGTTAAAAGTAATTCAGTACGTTATTTTGGTGTTTTTTTTTTCTGTAAAATCATCTGAAACACACCATGTCATAACTGTCATTTAGCAATATGAACTTGTAGGCTACAGTCTTTCACACCAACATAAATCCCTATCCTAATGAGGACACACATATTTTCTTTCTCTTGGCATTTAGGTATATGAATGCAAAGCCAAAAACACAAAGTAAAGATTAAAACCAGCACAAAGAGAATTCAAAGTGATCACAAACCACAAACAGGTAGAAACAGAGGCTGTAGCCTGACTGCTCATGCATTCGTTACCTGTTGAAGTTCAGGGTCTGGCTGCTGGGCTGGACTCAGCTTCAACATCAACATGGATTCTTGGTTAGCTTAGCATTAGCATGCTGTCTGTGCAGCTGCTTGCAAGGAGCCAAAGTTGTGTTAGCAGCATAATGTTTAGTTACTTAGCAGCAAGTGCCTGCTAATATATGCTGCACTGTTACATTTAATGAATGGAACTATTTGTTCAAAACAATAGTGAGTAAATAATGATCATGAAAATGCTATACTGCAGTCCCTATCCAGAATTTTGCTACATTAAGTAGTTGAATGGGAATGTTTAATGAACTACAAGAACAAAATGTTTCATTATCAAGATTACGAGGGGAGCTAATGAAAGTTTCAAATTATAAAATTGTGCTTTGGAGCTGAAAATAAAAGCTTTTCCTCACATTCTGAAAGCAAAAATTAAAATTTATTAGGGTTGACTAAAACATCTGTCCAAAAGTAAATGCGGAAATATATCCAGAGATAAAAATGCCAGGGAGCCCTGAATCTAATCTGTTATGTTTCCTCATCTGCTGTCCTCGCCGATTGACCTGCCATGTCTATGTTGTGTTTTTCTTTTTCTCTCCCAGTCCCTCGTTTCCTCCTTTGCTTGTTGGTGTGTGTGTGTCACACCTGAGGAGTAATCACACTCACCTGCTGCTGATCAGCCTCATCAGGGGAGCTACTTAACAGAGTAGCTGAGCTTCAGTTGATGCTGGATCCTTGTGAGAAACTCCATCAGTCTCCAGCTTGCACTGTTAAAGTGTTTTGGTGTTTGTCACTTGTGTGGATTGTGCTAACGGCTGCCTCTGTGGTTTTCAAGAGAATTGCATAAATGAGTGGAGAGAACGGGACATATTGTACACTATATCAGGGTTGCATGAATTTTAAGTTTTATATTAACATTTCTGATAAACTGAAATAAAAACATAGTTATGTGTAAATATTATGAACTAATCATTTTTTGGAAGTTGATTGTTGATCATTTGAATGAATGTTTTGTAGATAATTCTGCCACCTCCACAAGAGCTTCAATAGCCTTCTGTGGGAGATTAGAACATGGTCCGTTTCCCCAATCTTCAGTTGCTGAAGCTGCTGTGTGGAACTGTGACTGTGAGGTGGTCAGAGCTTGTTCTGGCTATAATGCCTGAACCAGATGTTGGCAACTACAGGTGAAGACAGCCATCAAACTGAAGGAGTCCTATCAGTTACATTTAACTTGTTTCTCCCTTATTGCTAAAAGCATCACAATATATCACTTTTTTACATGTGGAGGACAGTGAATAGTAAACTGTGGTTTGTACTGTGGTAGTTTTCAAATCAAATATTAATTGTGCTGTTTTGCCAGGTTTAATATAGTTTAGTATTTGTAACATAATGTCAAATACAAAGTTATCAGACTAGCATGTATCACGTCTGCTAAGGCAGACGGCATGGAGATGAGAGAATGCGGTCCAAATGGAGATGGAAGTTTAACAAAAGGAGAGCCTTGGTTTTGGCTGCCCAAAAACACTACAAAACAACAAATGAAGGGGTATTGTGGAAAAACTAACAAAAATCTAAACTGGGTAAAGCTAAACTGAGACTGAATACAAAGAATACAAAGAAAAAACAATATAGAACCTAAGACCTGAAGAAACCTGGCGGGGGGGGGGACTGGAAACACAAGGAGCGATAAGCAGATGATCAGGTCCACGGGGACCACCTTCTTCTTGTTTTGTTTTTTGTTTTTTGGGGTTTTTTTGTGGTTGGCAAACAACAATGTGGTGCATTACACCACTAACAGGCTTAGAGTGTGGACCTGAATTCTCCCCCCCCCCCCCCCCCCCCCCCCCAAAAAAAAAAAAAACCCAAAACTACCGGATGCATATTTCCTCATATCCTTCTATACAGATTTGTCTGTTTTACAAACTGAAGTAAAGCCATGAAACCTTAACATCTAGAGTTCCTGTGCAACAAATCCCTTTATCCAGCTTAATGTTGTTTTTCTTTTGGATGGAAGTGACTAGACAGGTAAATGACTCATGCTGTAGGTGATGCCAGATGCCAGAGATTGGGCGGAAAGAAAGCAAATGGTAGCTTAGAATTTAACAAACTTTTTTGTCCCTCAAACTCCCATTATACCAAATATACCAATCAGTTGTCATAGAATTAACCACATCTGCTTAATCATCTCCAACACCTTGGAAGACAGCGGGGAGAGTTTAGATGCTCTCCAAGATTACATCAACCGGTCCTTCGAGTACATAGTTATGAAGAAGGCCCAGAGCGCATCTTCCCCGGCACAAAATGAGACCCCGTCATCGAAAAGAAGTCACACGGCAGACTTCCTTGGCACAACATCACCTGCCAGCAGACATTACTGACATCCTGGAGTCAATCGACAAGCGACTGTCCAGCTTGGATGCGAGCAGTGGCGGTCCTAGCCTGTTTGGCTCCCTGGGCGAACACTCCCTCAAAGAGCACCACAGAACGACACAGGAAATCATTCCTGCCAGTGGCCATCTCCCTGTACACTCCTTCATCTAACACACTGTAAACACTGCAATAGTTACACCCTTTTTACACACGCTCTTTTCTACTCTGTAATATTCTTGTCAATTTTCTTGATATTTATTTATAATTCCCTCTGTTAATCCTTGATATTTATAACTGAGTGATCTGTACATATTAGTGCTATTTCTTAGATGTGTAAAATCTGTAACATAATGTATTGTTTGGAGTTTAGTCTGTTACTGTTCCTATTTTTACCATTTCTTCTTGGAGCAACTGTAACCCACATAATTTCCTCAGGGATTAATAAAGTATTCTGATTCTGATTGTTTCAGGATGACCTGCCATTATCCAATAACACATCTGCTTACCTCGATCTTTTGCTCGTTTCTCCTCTTCTTTTCTCTTTTTTCTAAACTGAGCACCTGATGGCTTTGAACTTTTCTTTTACATCTTCCATTGGTTTTAATTTTGCCAGTATGAACACCCATCCCCCAACTCGAGGATCACCACAACATAACCTAATAGACCTACACCTTAGTTCACAGATTCGCGTTGTCTAGGGTTTATTTCTGGGGTTACGCACAACCCAGGATTCAAATCATGAATACATAATGGGCTTGGATTTACAGCATTATGAATGAAATCTGCTCTATTTGGAAGCAGCCGGCCCTTCTCCCGTTTTGACAGATTGTGTGAGACTTTAAATCATCAAACTGTAAATTATAAATTTTAAATTGTTATTGATCCTGTCACCCCTAGTCCTAAAGTGTATATTTATTTTCTTACTCTTCCTATATTTATTGTTTGTTTACTTGCACTGCTGCAAATGGAGCCTCGTCGTCTTGTCTCTCTATATACTGTACAGTATATAGCAGAGATGACAATAAAATTTACTTTGACTTCAGCATAGCAGCAAGCAGGCGCACTGAGGGCTCTCACGCTCAAGTTTCGCATATAGAATTTCGAAAAAACATCAGTGCAAATTATAGCTCTGCATCATAATGTCTGGTGTTTTCATGTTTGTTGGTTTGTTTTTATTTTGTTTTATTTTGCGAGTTGGTTATTAGATGCCGCTCCAGCACACCAGAGAATCCCCCGCCGCCCCGCCCTCTCCTCCCTGTGCCACAAGCAGCAGGCGCACTTCGCAAGCGGAGGGCGCCCTTACTCCCTGCAGATGGGCGATAGAAAACCGATCGGTGCCTATGCCATCCCCAAAATGCGATGGCATGATGTCGGGGAAGCATGAGCAAATTTATGTATTTTTTTTTTTTTTGCCGATGCCCGTGATGCCGCCCCCACCACGATGCCGCCCCATGTCGCCCATATCAAAAACCGCTACTGGATGCGAGGTTGTCCCTGGTGGAGATTTTACACTGGGAATTTAAATCCCTGAGAGAATTCCTGGAGTTCAGCGAGCAGCAGGGGGAAATGCTCGCGCTTGAAAACTCAACACTATGGGAGTCGTTCAAGACTCTTACCAAGAATGTGACCAAGCTTAACACAGAAAATAAAAAAATAAAAGAGACTGTTATTGATCTGCAAACCCATAGTATGAGAGATAACGTTGCGTTTCTGGTATCACAGAATCTGCCGGCGAGGACACGGAAGCAATGATGAGAGGCTTCATTAAAACCCAGCTGAAGCTGCCAGAGGACACTGTGAAGAACATCACTTTCGATCAAGTCCATCTACCGGGGCTAAAAGAACCAGGGCCGGGTGACCACGTCCTATTGAGGCCAAATTTGGCCACTTTAAACAGAAGAAACAAGTGAAGAGTCGCGGCATGGAGCTGAAAGGAACGGACTTAAGCATGAACGACCAGTTCCCCAAAGAGATCCTGGAACGACGCAAGGTCATGCCCCCAATCAGACCAGCTTTACCGCCCCGGCATCACTCCGTGGCTATATTGACTTCATTCTAGATAAGAATCCACTTCACTTTTCCTTTTTCTCTCTCTCGCTTTCACACTTTCTCGCATTAACATTTGCAATTGATTAACAATAGATTATATTAATTTGCTAATTCAATGTGATGTTATAACAGATAAAACACCGTCACTCTCCGTCAATACTCTCAATTTTTTTCTTTTCTTTCTCAGTTTTCTCTTTTATCCCTCCAGCTCACCCTTCTCCTTATATTTTTTCTCCTTCTCCTTTCTTTCACTGCATCGATCACCTGTTTCCCTATGCAGCCACAAACCACACCCTCTATTTTTACACACTCACACAACAAGATCACGCACACATGCGCTCAACGGCAGCACATTCACAACAGCCTCACAGTGCACACAGACATATAGGTCACACAAACTCAAGCTCATACAGGCTTGCTCATATTAGTTAATATGCTCACACATAGTCAGACTTATGGAGTCTCTCACCACACATTTTGCCTCTCTCTATTTACAAACTAATGATTTATTTCCATTTCCCCACCCGTCTAAGCGTCACACACAGCGTGCATCATTAGCTATACACACACAACTATGGGCACACTAAGGTTTGTGACACAGAATGTGCATGGAGCTGGCTCCAGAGAAAAGAGGTTCAAGATATTTAACGAGCTTAAAAAACTACAGGGAGATTTTTCTTTTTAAATTACAAGAGACACACAGAGCTGTCACAACTATAAACAAACTTAAAACACCTGAGTTTCCTAATGTGTTCTCAGCCTGCTATAACTCTAGACAAAGGGGGGTAGCAATTTTAATACATAAAAATTGTCATGGTTCAGAGTCTGGTGACTCCACATTGTGTTTATGAACTCTTTAGAGTTTTGTGGGGTGGGAGGGGGTGTTGTTATTTTTCTTCCAGTGTTTAGGTGCTCCCCTTGTGTTCATATCATTTTACTTTGACAGCCCCTTGTCTCCCCTTAGGCTGTGTCCGAATTCAGGGGAAGGATGCTCATAAGGACACTACCTACCTATGTCACAAGGTAGTGTCCTCGACGGGTAAACAGGAAGTGAGTGGCTGTGGACAGCCCCCCTTTTTTTTCTCCGTCGAAATTTTATTCAAAAAAACAATGGGTCACAACATCTAAACGGCTGTGGACAACCTGCCGTCATTCAAGTCCGCCCACAATTCAACGTTTTTGCCGATCGCTAACGCCACATGCGAAAACTGGAAAAATGGATCGGATAATGTTGCTCCATGCCATGTGCACTGTGCTAATCCAAGCGGAGCTACAAAACCAGCACCAACATCGCCGGCATGTGTGGTACCTCAGGCTCATCAGAGCCAGTCACATCCAGGTAAAATTACCTACTCTAAACTACACACATTTAGGAATCACTCAGCCATCCCAGCCAGGGAAACCAGCAGTCAGCTGAGACTGAAAAAGTCACTTGGATGAGTGATCAAAACGTGTCCCCCACTGAAAACGCAACGTCCAAATGAACAGAATCAACTGTTAAGTCCAATGGATAATGTCAATAACTGAATGATAGCCAGTCATGCGTACACAGTCATAAAGAAATCCATAAAGTAAATGTCCCTGAAGCTGATATGACAACATGCAGTATGCATTTACAACCATGAATTGGATCCTGTAACTCATGTATGTGCCTGGAATGGCAGTAAAAATGTCACAAAGCTGAAAACAGGGTACCTTAGAGCAGCGGTCGCCAACCCCCGGGCCTCGGACCGGTACCGGTCCGTGAGTCATTTGGTACCGGGCCGCGAGAGTTGAGGCTCAGGTGTGAAATGTATGGTTTTCAGGGTTTTTATCGGTTTTCAGCGTTATTTTGTTATCGTTTTTATCGTTAACTCGGTTTTCCTGGGTCTTTTCACGTGTGTTATGAATAAATCTTCTTTTTTTCGGTACCGGTACTAGTTTTATTTTGTTGTATTTATCTGCGACACCTTAACATCCTAAGACCCGAACTCTTCCACGACATGCATTTTTAATTTCTCTTGGATATTTGGGCATATTGGGGCCTGATGAATGTAAAAACAAAGAATTTCCAGATTTTTTTTTTTACCTTATTTTTGTTTTTAAGAAAAATAAGAGCCACAAATGAGGATATTCATTTAAAATTTTGATAGAACAGTAGCAGTATAATGTCCTCGTAAGTAGATATCAGGCCCATGTAGAGCAAAATTGAGTGTTTTGGTCTAAATAATGCAAAATGTGATGTCCACATATGTGGACGGCAGGTCCTAGGAGGTTAAAGGCCGGTCCGTGAAAATATTGTTGGGCATAAACCGGTCCGTGGCGCAAAAAAGGTTGGGGACCGCTGCCTTAGAGTACAGAAACATGCTTAGTTACACAGATGAACTGTATATGTATGAAAGCATAAGTATTGTCACGGTGCAGTAGTACATGTCACATAAGCATAATAATCAGAATAATACTTGGATCCCTCAAAATAAATGAAACCATACCCTTCCACCATAACTGTTCATGTTGTTCTCCACCTTTCATCCAAGCAGACAAGAACCGTATACTGCAGGATCAACCTGAGTGTTCCCGTCCTGGACGGTTTCTTCAACCAGGAGGACACAAGGCCCGATTCTCGGCTAAGCAGGGAGTCCCTGGCAGTGTTGCTAAATCTCCTGGACCAGGATCGGCGCCATGGTTGGGGTGCCACAATTGAGATCCTGGTGTTCATGTTCTGGTTGGCAAGTGGAGCATCCTACAGGGTGGTGTCAAGAGTGTTTGGGGTGCCTCGTTCCACTGTCCACACCATTGTCCACCGTGTCACAGACGAAGTGGTGGCCATTCGCCACCAGGTCATCCACCTCCCAAAGACACCAGAGGACCTGGAGGCAGTGTCCCGTGGGTTTGCAGGGCTGGCACGCCACAGAGCCTTCCTGAAAGCGGTGAGTGCAATCGACGGCTGCCACATCCGCATCAAGTGTCCAAGCGGCCCTGATGGTCAGTGCTACAGAAACAGGAAGCTGTTTGCATCTTTCACCTTGCAGGCAGTTTGTGACCATCAGGGCTGCTTCATCGACACCTACGTGGGCTGGCCTGGTTCGGTGCACAATTCCAGGGTGCTCCGCCACAGCCCACTGTACAGACAGTCAGTCTACCCTCCTCCAGGACATTTCATCCTCGCAGATGGAGGGTACCCATGCCTCCAACGTCCACTCCCCCTCATCACACCCTACAAGAGGCCAGTCCGAGGTGTGGGAGCCCAGCGCTTCAACAGCCACCATTCCAGGGCACGCTCCATCACAGAGCGTGCACTTGGAATGCTGAAAACGAGGTTCAGGGCCATCTTCCTGCAAGCGCTGGAGGTGCACCACACCTTTGTACCCCACGTAAGTGACCACCCAATGACATGTGAATATTGCAACATATAATGTTTGTCCGCAAATGGTGTGTGTGTATTACACACATATATGTGCATATATAGGTGTGTGTGTGTATGAGTGTGTATATATATATGTATATCCATGTCTGATCTGTCTTCAGCAGATCCAGCAACACTGCCAGGGACTTCCTGGCATGTATTGGAGTTGTGAATGAAATGGTCCGGGAACAGGTCACTCAGGTTAATCTTGTGTGAACACATATACATAGCTGCAAATATTGTAGTCTTCAAATGCTGCCTATGCATTGCACATCTGATTTTTTGTTGTTGTTCCTGATATGTACTCTGTTTTTGAGTGAATGTCCATTTGTAATTATGACTTGGCATCATATCAATACCTGTTGATAAAATGGATTCAGTGACTATTACTGTTTGATTCCATTTATTGCGAAAATAAGACTTGTAACGTCCAACACAAAGGGCACAATGTAACAAAACAATTTAAAGGAAAGCGTCTGCAATGCAGGAAACAGAAGGTGTCTGGTGCCTGGAAAATCATCTCAACACACAAATGTCACAGAACTGTCAAAGAAAATTAGAGGGGCGCAGCAGTCATTTTGGGACCAGACGTTCCATGATTGAAAAAAGTCTGTCCATTCGCTCCTTGCTCTCCTGCACCCTTCTCTCCTCAGCCTCCCTTTGTTGCTGCATGTCCTCCCTGATAAGGTTGAGCAGCACGTCATCCCGATCCCGTTTCCTCTTCCTTGCTGTTGTCGGTGGCTGACTGTCTCCCTCATCAGTGTCAGATTCTGCTATGTTCTGGTCACCCACTGCTGAACTTGGCCCTGGAGTGTCCTCAGGGAGAGTGGACAGTAGGACAGGGGGCCTGATGGACGGCCTCTGTCCTATTACCTCGTCCATGAGGGCAAACCAGGGCCAAGTGGCAGCAGTGGGCTTCCCACTTACACCCTCTCCTGACCCTGGATACTTGCAGTCCTAAAGGCAGGGGAAATAAAAACACGACAGTTAACACATGATAACACCACAACAATTCTTAGTAGGTGTACATTTACTAACTTGTGTCCTCATGACTTATCTGGTTGAGAACAACATACTTTGTATTTTGTCTTGAGGTTATCCCACTTTTTCCTTGACTGCAAGTGGGTGGCTGTCCCCTGCAAGCCCATCTTCTACAGTATAGTCCTGATCACACCCGAAAAATAAGAGCAGACAGAAACCTTGGCAACTATGTTGATCCCCACATCCGAACGTTTGCACAGCAGCACGCCAGAGTGATACCGAATGGACATCACAGGTTCTGTGCAGCATGAGGGTTAATGAAACTATACTCATATATGGGTGTGAATTGATTTGTTCTTGTACCTCCATGCCACAATGGCAGAATTCTGCGGATTCCTCTCCCACTGTCACGCCCGGTTCGCCCGCCATTGTTCCGGTCCAAAATCCTTCTACTGGTTCGGAATTTATGCGGCAGGTGGCCCGCAATGAATCCTGGGATATTAGGACATTAAGGATACATCGGACCCATCCTTGGAATTCAGGGCAAAGTAGGACACATTTGTCGCTACATTTTGAGTGCTCTTTGAATTCGGACAGCCTTCGCCGCGTCGCTATGACGTCATCGCATCCAAATATGGCATTTTAAGCATCCTTCCCCTGAATTCGGACACAGCCTTCGTCTGGTCAAGTGCGATCAGTCCCAGCTGTGCTCTCCTCCTGTGTCCCATTCCCTCGTTATCCCTCTGTGTATTTTAGCCCTGTGTTTCTCTCTGTCAGTGTTGTGTCGTCCCCTCGTGTTCTGTGAGTTTCTCCTGTTGTGCTCCCACTTGTTGTTCTCCCCAGTTTCTAGGTTTTGGTTTGGTTTTGTAAGTGTTTTGTTTTTTTGTAAGTTTTACCACTGCAATAAAGCAGCCTCCTTCAGTTCATTGCCGTGTTTTAAATTCTGCATTTGGGTCCTGGAGATTTAATTAGATTAAACCACATCCCACTTTTAAAGAAAGTAGAAGACGATCTGGGAAATCTCTACCTATATCACGCATGGGCAGTGTTGGGCAAGTTACTTTGAAAAAGTAATTGGTTATTGTTACCAGCAGGTACTCTGGCTTCCTCCCACAGTCCAAAGACATGCGGTTAGTGGGGATGGGTTAATTGATCAATCAAAATTGCCCATAGGTGTGAAAGTGGGAGTGAATTCGAGAGCGAATGGTTGTCTGTGTCTCTGTGTTAGCCCTGTGACAGACTGGCGACCTGTCCAGGGTGTACCCAGTCTTAGAGAGATATCTCCATCCTCCTGTTTTGTGCACACCCACCCCTCTTACTTAAGTGTTCCTGGTCAAAACTTGCCAGTCCTTGTTAAGTGCTCTTAAATTAGCACAAAAAACATTTTTCACCACAAAACTTTTATTCAACCTTCTTTAGCTGTGAACAATGTCTCAAAGTAGTGTTTAACATGAATAAATAGAATTAGACATAAAAAAAAAACTGCAGTGAAAATACAAATAGGCACTGAAAATGTATTACAAAATCATCATGTAATGTAAAAAATAAATTGAAAACCAAAGACCAAACTCAACATGAAGCCGTGTGGGGGTGTGTTTGTGTGTGTGTGTGTGTGTGTGTGTATTTATCCACATGAGTGGCATGTGACACTCAGGTGAGGTGGGCCTCGCTAACTTAGGCATCACATTTGAAGCATCTTAGGCTTGTTTTGTTGTTTCTAGGGGCACGGAGCTCACAACTCTTCCTTTTCCACCCATTTCCTTGTTCACAGAGAGCAGCAGCGGTTGCGGCTGGGGCTTGCACACTTCTAACCAGACTGGCAGAGGCTGGTGTGTGGGGAATGTGCTGGCACCATTGAATAAGAGGAGTCACCAAAGCTTTCCCTACCTTTCTTAGGAATAGTCTCCCCTTGAAATTCTTCCCCTAATTCCAGGTTGGGTCGATGGCTGTCCACACCACTTATGCGTTGTAAGCAGACTGTCAGGTTTATATTGTTGATTGTCATTTATGCTTAGAAATATTTACTCATATATGCTTAGAGTTTATAGTCGATGTCATATTGATAGTGGTCTGATCCTTAGTAGTCTGCAAAGACTTTGTGTGCATTCCAGAGTGTTCTGGCATACACACTCAGATCCTAGGGTCATGGGAAGAGGTCTATCTTCTCTTGCTGATATATGGTATGGCAAACACATCTATATCTGTTTTAGTCTAAGTGCCTTTTGTTTAGATGAACTGCTGGACTTCCAGACCAGCAGGATTAGGGAAGTCGTTTATGGGGTCTCAAGACCATTGGGGTCTTGGGGTCTGGGATGTGGGGCTGATTTTTTTTTTAGTGCCCTTTCTCACTGTCCCTCTTCCCCTCTGTTTTTCTTTCCCTCCCTCCCTTTCTTTCTTTTTTTCTCCCTTTCTTATCCCCCAGTCATGTCTGTCCCATCTGTAACAACTGAAAATAAAATAAATATATTATAATAACAAAGGTCAGTCAAATGGACCTATACGGCAAGGCCGTGATGATCCACTTGGTAAAGTAAATCCTTTGGGAATCTTTCTCTGCCTTCAGACAATAATTCTGATGGCTAAAAAACCAAACGGGGCAGGCAAAAAATCAATAAATAAATAAATCTTGTTTTTCCTCAGGTGTTGAATCAGTTGGCTTCTTTCTTCCTGATAATTTTGACAATGCAACAGAATGGTTTCACTTATTCCACAGCGATTATATTTCCCTGTTTGATGTTTCCCCATAATGAATAGTGAACTGTTTAACCCAGTGTGTCAAAATGTTCCCTTTTTTCCTTCGAATAGAATAAATCTATCTCCCTGTCCTCTCCTCCTCCCACTGCTTTTGCCATCTTTCCCTCATTTTCTGTTTTACCATGCTCTTCATTTCAGCTTTGCTAATACTGATATTTAAGTCAACTTGATCTCCTTTAGTAGCCTGCTTTGAAATTTTATCTGCCACCTCATTGCCAGTAACACCATAATGTTCTGGTATCCATACAAATTTAAATACCAGCCTCATATTTATTCTGTAGATCATTTGTAAAATCTTAAAATCTCTTCTGAATGGCTGTTTTCCAAGCTGGCCAATGACGAACTAGAGTCCGAACAGATTATTGTCCGCAATGGTTTGTTTTCCTCCACTCACTGAACAGCTAACAATAAAACATTTTCCATGGGTACACTGAAAGTCCTTTCAGCCTTTTTCCTATATTTTTTATCTAGAATTCTGTAACACTGAATGCCACACCCACTTGATTGCCGGTATTTTTGATGCATCTGTATACATTTGTACAAAACCAACAAAACTGATTAAAATCGGGGGGGGGTTTGAGGTTAGTAACGACTGAAAAACATGCTGTGAAGTTGAAGATTTATTAGGCTGTGTTTTAAGTTTTATTCAAAAAAGAATAACTTTATATAAGAAAAAAATATATATATAACATATGCAGGACACCTTAAACTAATTTAAGGTGGCAGAACAAAATCAGGGCTGTATCAAGGCACGGGGACTAAACCCCGATTCAACCAGAACTGATCCGGAATTAAAACAGGACTACAACAGTTCAAAATCAGGACTACTTTAGGACTTAACCAAGACAGAACCAGAGTCAAAACTAGATGATAGTAGCACTGAAAATCATCATAGACCTGCACTACACTGACAACACCTCTTTATTGTGGTAACATGAGACTGTATCTTCGAGGCTTAAGTTTTACGAACCTATCAATGACATTTTCAGGGTCAACTTTATCCAAGTATTCCTTTTCAATAGATAATATGATGAGTTACTAGTTTGTACCATATTATTTTTAATTCTACCAAAGTACACTATTTAGATTCAGAAAAGTTTATATAACTATTTAGCCTTGTTGTGCAAACACGCCTGCATAACTTAATAAATATAGAATTTGAAAAATAACAAACCTAAAAAGTTACACTAAGTACTAGATACTTGTTCTGATGAGTTTTGGCAAACAACCATTTGACTAACATGTCTGTCTCACCTGGCTCTTGTTCCCTCTCTGTTCCTCTCTCTCCCTCTTTTTGCTAACAATCAAGCCAAACACCAACATCATCAAATATACAGTTGAAACCAGATATTTACATACTCTTCAGATAAAAACAAAAACACTTTTTTAATTGTAAAACATCAAAGCAGACTAAATGTTTATTTTTTGGACTGATAAATGTAAAAAAAACATATTTGTTAAATTTAAGAGTAAAGAGAGAAATTGTATGTACTTTTTAATTGCAAATGGCACCAAATGGTATTCAAAATTCAGCCACACTTATGGAGCTCCACAATTCTTTTCCTGGTGTCTTGGTTGATATCTCTTGATTTTCCCATGTCAAAGAAACAAGCTCTTTCGCCATTATTTGATTCACTCGAAGAGCAAGTAATGTAATATGGGTCAAGTGATCAGTTTGATATCAATCTTTTGTGATACACCATCATATTTACAGTGCGAATGATTTGCTTTGGTACCTGGTCAAACATAAGCTCTCCTCTGTCTGCCTGTCTCCACTTCCCCTACAGCAAATTTGCAGGCAGCAGCTTCTCTCCCCTCGCTCATGTGCGTACGTGCTGTGCTCAGTGGCCTAGTGCCTGAGCTCGGATCGTACCAAAATTATATGGCAAGCAATCAGGGCCAAAAATCTCCACTTTTCTAGCCCGTTTGTTTACGAAATGGCGTAAAAAACGTCGTTTAATCATTCAAACCGCCGTAAAAAACGGCATTTGTCCCAACAGAATGCCGTTTTTTTTTTGCCACAGACTGGCACCTTGAACGCCCCATCTGAGTAGTGGAAAAAACGCCATTTTTATCTGTCTTTGAACGCCGCTTTTTACATCACTCAGCAGAAAATGCCATTCATGATACAAGATACATAAAAATGACATTTTTTACGGCGTTCTGTGTCAGCTATGACGGGGTTTAAAACGCTGTTTTCTTGAAATTATGCAATGCACTCCCCATGGTTCCCTCATCCAATTACTTTCAACTCATTTCACCCAATCAAAGAAGAGGAAGTGCAGACCACACTAATTCATCACAGATTCACCTTGCTGCTAAGTGATTGCCTATTCGGTGCTTGTATTCACTTGCAATATAATCACACTATGCATTTTGATGTGTTTAAAGCATGATCAAGCAAACAAACGACAGAATGCTTTTTCTGAAACCTTAACTGTGTCTGTTACGACAGCTCGGCTCATTTCTGAACTTCTGTCTTATTTTTTCTCTTTATTTCTCTTAACCTTTAACTTACATCTTAGGAATTAGATTCTGCCATCATGCATTACCGCTAGTTCTGTTCTTTTCTTTTCTCTTCTTTTGTCTCCACTTTTTTCACCCGTATTTGGAGACCTGGCGCGTGGCTCGTTTGTTTACATTAGGGATCAGCTGTTAGCGCTGCGACCTGCAGCTGCGCTACCGGCAGACAGATCCGACATCTCCAGTGAGCTGAGGAGGAAGAGATGGGGGTGGAGACGTTACAGACCATCTCTCCCTTCTGTAACCATTTTAAATGTGAGATCGCTCCCTAATATTATTGAGGAGCTAATGACGCTAACCCGGCAGCCTGTGACTCTCTGTGGTCAGCAGACTGCAAACGCAATCTCTGAGAGCCCTTCTTCTAATATCAGGGGACTTTAATCATGTCTCACTGGACTCCACACTGCCCACCTTCACTCAGTATGTGACCTGCCCCACCATAGGCAATAAAACATTGTACTTACTGTATGCCAATGCAAAAGTGGCATACAGTTCACCCCCCCACCCCCCGGGAAGATCTGATCACAACCTGGTGCACCTTGTCCCTGTGTACAAGCCCTTAGTGCGCAGGGAGCCACCAATCACCCACACAGTGCAGAGATAGTCCGAGGAGAGCCTGATAGAGCAAATAAATGACAGAATGATTTTTCTGAAACAAGTGGAGACCTTAACTTTTATCAAAATACTGTTTTTCTCAGTTTAAAGTAATATCACTGTATAATAGCCTTTAATTTTATTGGAGATTATGTATCGGAATTTCAGGAGCAGGACCACGCCTCCAAACACACTCCCTCCGGCTGTCATCTATATAGGTTCCCCCCAGTTCTGCAATCTGATCATTCTCGTTTACGTGCCCCACCCTCCCACCCTCCTTGTTCTCCATTCTTCAACTTCTTCATTTCTATTTAGTACATGGGGATCTGCCAGGCCCGGGAGCCATCGCCAGTCCCCTTCGAAACCTTCCACAAATCGCAGCTCAATTCATGTCCAAGCATTCACTTTTACCTACTAAAATTTTAATGCCGTTTCCACTGAGCGCTTGAAGATCACTGACATCATGACTTTTAGCCTCATTGTTTCTCCATAGTCACTGAATCTTTTGATAAAATATATTTTGATGCCTTTAGAGGATGCAATATTTCAAGTCTTCACAACTTTACACTGAGGAACATTATTCTGAAATTGTTGCACAATTTGTTAATTGAGGGTTTTTTTTGCAGATTGATTAACCTCTGCCCACATTTCCTTCAGAGCAGCTCTGCTTCTCTAAGATGTTCTTTTAATATGTAATCATGTTACTGACCTGTTGCCAAGTAACCTAATTACTTTTAAAATGTCCCTCCAGCTGTTTCTTTTTAGAACCACTTATTTTTCCAGCCTTTTCTTGCTTCATCCCTCATCCTAAATTCAAAAGGACTGCTTTCATTTTTTTTTATTTACATTTTACACACGACTTCAGTGTTTTCAGACCTAGGTTTATACAATCTATCTGTCTGGGAAAATGTAATCTGCTCTCTAATGTTAACTCTTTTTACTTTTTTTCTTTTTTTTGCTGTGCACTGTCAAAACACAGAAAACACACTAATCCACGTTATGTCCACTGGACTGTATTGAGCCACTTCAAGTCCTAATATAACATTTTCTTGTTAATTTAATTACTTACTGTAAATGTTTTATAGTTGTGTTTATCAATATCAGCTTCTGTAACTTTTATATAAGTTAAGTTTACTATATCAAGATTCAGTTTCAGTTGTAAACCTTACCACTTTCATCTTATACACTTCAAATCACTCATTCTTTTGATTTATTAATCATATATTTTAATCACATCATCTTAGTAATAGTAATATAATTTTCTCACTTAGTTGTATGCATGTGCACTACAAATGGGCCTTATGCTCTACACACACACTTGACACAGTGGGGGCCATTGTAATGGGAGATGTTAAACAAATAGTGAGACTCCTTCTGCTTATCCTTAGGTGATGACCAAGCAGAAAACAAGGTCATAATTCTCACTGAGAGGGAGTAGGTTTTAAGGATGGTATAGTGACAAGGGGCAACATGTAAGAGTTGTGGAATGTTTTTGTCTGTGTGTGTATATAACATGTGAGGGGAGCAGCTATTGTCAGAGACTAGTATGTGTAAGACCAGAGTCTCTCCATATTGCAATATGTTATTCAACCACTTTAAAATGCTCACCGGGGGTGTTTGCAAGTCATTTAAAATTTCAACAACATTCAACAAAATTGTTTATTGTCAGTGTTACACAGCTCCTTCTTTTATCTCCACTAGTCCATGGTCTACATAGTACATATGTATTGTAACTTTTCACAATATTGTAACCAGTCATCTAGATATTTTAAAGTGTTTCCACTTTTGCTATTATGTTTCAGTCATTAATTGAACTGTTTCAGTGATATGTGGAGTCCAGAAAGTATATTAGGCCACTGATAAGTTCAATACCGACTCAATCTGGGGCCACTTAATGGATTAAATAGTTCTACCACTTGCTCCATCATAGGACCATCCAGAGTAAATTCTATGTCTGGCACAGTAATTCTCTCAGGCCAGTCAACCAGCAATCCCAGCTCATCTGTCCCACGAGCACCACCACCACCAGAATCTGCACCTGAGCCCTGAGCAGTAGTCATCTCAGTCTCCTGTCACACCACCATCAGCTGTCCCACCAATAGTCTCATCAGCAGCAGCTACTCTAATCTCAAAGATGTCCTGCATGGCAGTTGAGGCTCGGCCCTGTTGCTCGAGGCTGCATCGAACTAAAATCTGTAATGGGCTCAAGTGTCTTTCAAGCCATGATTGTTCCACTGTTGAGTGAAGTCTTTCAAATCTCTGTTGATCCTTGGGAGATAGATGTAACAGAGAGCTCAGAGGTGCATCTCATTTTCAATGTCAATGATGCCTTCCTCCTCCAGGTGGTGAAATAAATCAAAGTAGACAATATTCATTCCTCGCCACAGATCACCCCAAAGCCTCTCAATTCTCTAATTGTGGGTACTCCTTCCTCTTAGGGCGCTTCCTCGATCAAAGCCTCTGAAAATGTTCATCATCAGGCAGACAGCATTGTTTTCACCTCCTCTGTCTGTCCTGACCCTCGAGGGTACACCATACCACGGCTCTGATGAAACTTGTTGAAGTCGTACTGCTACGGTTGTTGTTTGAGGCATGAAGGAAGACCACAAGATAACTATATTCAATAGCCCCATGGATGACTATCCTCCACCTAAAACCGTTGTCCAAAAGAAGTAAAATAATATTTATGCTCTGTTATTACAACAATGGAAATGACCTAATTTGTTTGCTTGTTTACCTTACCAGCTTGTGATTGCCATCAATGTGCCACAAAGAGTTTGGACCTACCACCTGATATGACCTTCATTACGGTCTCCGCAAAATTGCTCTAAGGGCAGCTGCTCCAGGATTTATCCGTAACATGCTTGCTCGAACCCTTCTTCTCTGTACACGTAGTTCACGTACTAGCAGGGAGGCTCTGACAGCCTCTGGACCAATTTGTTCATTGCCAGCGACAATTTCCTGCACAAGTTCATCCAAGGCACTGTCAGTCAGTTCTGCATACAGTGATGCACGGGTGGAATGATACTGTCTGAAATCACAGAAAAAAAACAGAGTAATTTATCACTACCATAACAGCACATTTCAGTACTTGACTAGTGGTTTACATTCAAATATAGTCACATGGTTTTCCTTTTTTGAACTTTCACAATACCTTTCAATTGATTACACATTGTGTGTGTCACAAACAACTGAAAGTCACACTGATTTCAATAGTCACTGACCGCAGACGTCTTCGAATTGTATGAACTGAAACATTCAGAATATCTGCCTTTTGAGGTGCAGTGAATCCACATGACTTCAGGAATGAAAGCAGATCCGGAGTGATAAGGTAAAGGGATCGACCGCTACCTCTGTTCAAAACCACTGGTGCCTGGTATCGAAAACAGCCTGAAAATATATCAGCGTTTGGAGTATTTGGAAAATAGGTTAAGACACAGTCTTAATTTGTTTCATGCTTTAGATGAGTCAAGGAATCCACACAATGTGTGCTCACCTTGTTGGCTATGCTGAGTAGACAGTCTGACCTCCTGAATCAATTCTGCCAACTCAGAAGTTGGTCTGCCACAGTTACATTGATCAGTCTTCCTCTTGCCCACTGAAGGCTTCTCTGTATTGTCTCCAACCTAAAAAACATTAAAACAATTAGTACTTACTTAATGTTATATTTTCAGGCCATGTTAATGTTATATTTTCCCCTGTAACATTTTATGCAACCATTAAATATTTTTGACACAAGCTAATCAAAAAATCCTTTTAAAAAGTTTATACAATTGTATAGTGCTGTCTCTGTTCAGAATTCCAATATGAGGGCAAAGATGCAGCCATATCAGCAGGCAAACATTAACAAATGGCAAACCTTTATTCAGGCAGACTTCAGAGTCCAGAATTTAAGAGCCTATGACATGGTGAGTGAAAACACAATCCACATCACTTACAAAATTTCCTTGTTGGGGACGGTGTATTTAAAATTTTCTTCTATGATGGCCCTTTCCAACAACGAGAAAGGGCTTAAGAGGCCATTTCCACCCACCCCAAACCATATGAAAAAGTGAACATAAATCAAAATTTTACACACCAATAGTAGTTGTTCCATCTTGGGACCCCTTCTGTTTAACATTTACATGCTCCCACTGGCACAGATTATAAAGAACAACAAAATAAACTATCATAGCTATGCAGATGACACACAAATATATATCACAATATCACCAGGAGACGGAGGCCCTGTACAGGCTCTTGGTAAATGCACTGAGGAAATTAATGACTGGTTGTGCCACAACTTTCTCCAGCTAAACAAAAACAAAACTGAAGTAATAGTCTTTGGTGCCAAAGAAAAACGATTACAAGTCACCAGAGAACTTCAATCTATACACCTAAAAACCACCAACCAGGCGAGAAATTTGGGTGTAGTGATGGATGCAGACCTAAACTTAGAAAAACACATTAAGACAATAACAAAATCAGCTTACTATCACCTCAAGAATATTTCAAGGATAAAAGATCTGATGTCTCAACAGGACCTGGAAAAACTAGTCCATGCATTCATCTTTAGTAGGCTTGATTACTGTAACAGCATCTTTACAGGTCTACCTAAAAAATCAGTCAGACGACTACAGCTCATTCAGAACTCTGCTGCTCGAGTCCTCACTAAGACCAAAAAAGTGGATCACATCAGTCCAGCTCTGGAGGTCTTTACACTGGCTGCCTGTCCGTCAGAGGATAGACTTTAAAGTTCTGATGCTGGTCTATAAAGCTCTGAATGGTTTAGGACCAAAATACATCAGTGACCTCCTGACCCAGTATGAACCTTCCAGATCCCTCAGGTCATCTGGATCCGGTCTTTTATCAGTTCCCAGAGTCAGAACCAGACACGGAGAAGCTGCATTCAGCTTTTATGCTCCATATATCTGGAACAAACTCCCAGAAAGCCTCAGATCAGCTGAAGCACTCAGTTTATTTAAATCCAGGTTGAAAACTCACTTATTCTCAGCTGCATTTGAATAAAACACCAAATCCACACTTTTAAGCTTAAATTTCAAATTTCAAAAACAGTAGTTATATTTTAACTACTGATTTTATCTACTGTTCTGATTTTATATACTGTTTTGTTTGTTTGTTTTAATCAAATTTAAATAATGCTTTTTATTTGTTTTTGTTTTTAATGTCTCTGTAAAGCACTTTGAATCACCTTGTTGTTGAATTGTGCTATATAAATAAACTTGCCTTGCCTTGCCTTGCCTATGCACGTCCATAAATGTTAATTTATCAACCAACTTATCTACAGGGTAAAGTGTAATATAAATTTATCCAGTAGTAACTCCTAAATGTTTTCAAGCATGCTTAGATCATACTTCCTTAATGCTAACTGTAGCACATCTTACCCAACATCATCCATCAGCAGCCGCCGTGTACAGTCATTATGAATGTTCCTGCACCGCGAAATGAAAATCCTCCAGGCCATACTTTGTCACGGTCTGGGTGAGTCAAAGTTATTTTCCACAGTGCCTGCTCTTCTCTGGGTGCTGGCTGCTGTACTTCATCGCTCCTCCGAGGATCACCACCTGAGACTAATCAATCCAACTGTATTTAAGACCACCGTTCACAACCAGCCTTTACCAGATTATCTGTTAAGCTATGTTAGTTCTTGGCCTCACGTTGCTCATAGCTCTAGTACTTACCGCTGTGTTCTTGTCTTCTTAGTTGCTTCATGGACAACCTTTCACCCTCGGAATAGGCTCACTCCCGTGGATGCTGATCTCTGTTTGCTCCTCAACAGCTGATAACCTCTCACTCTTTTTACTCCATTCCTGCATTCCTCCACCTGCAAACAAGTAAGACTGTTCAGACTGCCTCTTTGGATTTATTCTGCCCCTCTTCCAAGACCTTCCTGACTCTGGTCTCCCTCTGATGCAGTACCTGTAGAAGCTAAGCCTACACTTGAAGTCACTGAGGTGTTTGATGGCAGGGGTGAGGTGATGCAACTGTTATGAATTAAACTTGTAACAGCCCAATAACTCAAGCCATACTTATCTTGTACGTTTCACATTGTTTTTGTATTCGTCAGTTTTATTTGTTGTTGAACGGTTCTCTTTATCTAACGTCATTTATCATAACAGTGCAGCATTTACAAACTGTTTGCTTCTTCCGACCAATAACACCCGGCTTTAATTATGTCCACCTTAAATACATTTCTATAAACAAACCATACGGAAAAACACAAAAGGTGACCTGTAGCCGCACACATAAGGTAACAGCATAAAAATGGCTCCTACAGTGCCTCTCCACCATCAACTCTCACACCACTGTTTCACTTGCCAAGCTCCGGCAGCCACAATTCATGTTACTGGCCCCTCTAGTATGAACTACCATAGTCCATCTTCACCTAGTTGTAGTTGTAGAACCCAAAGTTAACATTCATGCATTCTAGCCTTGTTTTTAGTTTTACCTTTTGCGTCCTTCTTATTCACCACATACATGTAAAGAACGTTTTCTGTTAACTTCACTCTGAGCCTCTGCTTGAATCTGCTCCTGGGTACACTTCATGTTTCTTGCTGTCTAAGGAAGAGAGTTTGATTATAGTATTAGTCATTTACAGTGATACAATACTTGTAGGACATACCCTGTTTGCTGGTGTTTTTTCGTAGACAAACGCGGACTGTATCAGCAATCTATTCATTACTGTGATCCTACAAAGCCAAAATTTTAAATTAGTACTTTCTTCATGTTTATATCTTGAAATCAAATTAATAATTCCATGTTAGTCAATTATTTCTGAAAATTGTGACTGAGCACTTTTAGAAACACTCTGTCATCAAGTATAGAGACAGCGAACATTTACGGAATACATCTAAAATAAATGTCAGATTCTAACAGGTTATAGTTCTGTTAATTGAGTTTTTGAATCTACACTTCAGACATATTCCTATCTTTAAATAAAGTAGCTGAACAATGTCAACCAATATTTTCATATTTCAAATACACACCTACGTTAAAAATTTGAATCTCCACATCTTCTACTGTGCATATCTCAGAAATCAGTTTTGATCAGTTTTAATAATGTCACAATTCCATAATCAAATATCTACCCATCTATGTGATTCATCTCTTTTTATTTAAATGTTGTTATTAGTTTTTATTTTCTCCAAATTTTTTAATACAACAAACATGGTCTACAGTGACATTGTTTGGTTTACTTGAAGAAAACTACATTTTTTATGTTGTAATGTGGGGTTTTGATGACCATGCTGTCTTTTAACTTTGTTCTTTATTTTCAGCACATACTGTTCTTTATTCATTTGTTTATTCTCTGAGGCTGTTCTCGTACCATTCTGTGTTCTCTGTGCCAAGTCTGCATTTCTCTGTCCTGTGTTTAATTGCTTACTGCTTTATTTTGTTGTCCTCTAGTCTTGTGCGCACTTGCTTGAGTTTTGCTTCCATTGGTCATACTCGTTTGATTTGATTCACCCTAATCACCTGTGCAAGGACAGTGGAACCCCGACTTACGAATACCCCATTTAAAGAAAAATGAAGTACCCTAGTTAATCTCAATTAATGTTATATTTTAGGTACCAGTCTATAAATGTGTTTTTTGTTGGTGCAGAGATGCGGACATAATTTCGCATCCATTCACCTGGATGTAGTTTGTCACACATAGCTTGATTGAGATAACACAAATATGAGGTTGGCTGTGATTGGTTTTCACAAATTCTGTTCACAGGTCGTGGCAAGGGGTGGATAAAAAATCATCAGTCTTGCTGATCCAATCACGAACAAGTTACCTTCTCCCGCCGTAGATTGAATTTTTGGGATGATATATATATCTATATATATATAGATATATATATGCCTAGCCTTTTGGCGGACTTTTTATGGACAATCCTGTCTGAACAGAGCGCTGCATTCCGACGAAGAGTCAGTGATATACGAGATAGAATGAATGCCCAATTTAACCGGCTACTGAATCAAGATGACTGTGAAGAGGGGGACTTCTCTTCTACAAAGGTGAAATACTTTGGTGGTGATTACTGTATTGGCTAGCTTTTAGCTTTGTGGCTTTTTTTTGGGGGGGGGGGGGGGGGGGGGGGGGTGCCTGCTTGCAAAACGAGAAATAACTTGTACATTTTAACACAAAGAATAAATGGCTTGTTTACTTTTTTTTTATTTCAATACATAGCATTTAACAACTGTAAATTTATTCTGTAGTCATAAATGTCTGTTCATGACTTCGATAAGTTCAAGTGACGGTGATTTTAATCCCTCTTATGTGCTTTTATGCATAAAGGTTTTAGTTTATAACTGTAGCATATCCCACATATGTACAGGGAACATTTACTTTGCCAGACAATCTAAAAATACATGCAGTAAACACTGATTTGTTGAACATTCATGTGTTTTATCCCGAGTGTGTGGTGTGTGTGGGCGGTCAGTGTTTGTGTCCAATTTGTTGATGACATTAATGCAGTGGTTCTTAACCTGGGTTCGATCGAACCCTAGGGGTTCGGTGAGCCGGTCTCAGGGGTTCGGCAGAGCCTCCACCGCAGAGGTCACAGAGGTCCAGACACACCCGAATTATCGTGTAAATTTGTGATGACACGCCCCCTTCTGGCCATCACTGGCTGCAGACTGTCATGCTACACTGCTTGGCCAATCAGGGCTGCGGGGAATGTAGCGCGCGCAGTAGTCAACAGGTGAATGTAGTGGTAGTACTTCGTGTGATTTATTTTAACATTTTAATCCATACTAACTATGTCGGGCAAAAGAAGAAAGTGGTCGGACGAATATGTACAGTATGGATTCACATGTATCACGGAACGTGATGGGAGTGAGCGTCCTATCTGCATGATTTGCAACGCCAAGTTGAGCAACTGTAGTCTCGCACCGGCAAAACTAAAGGAACACTTCTTGAAGCTGCATGGAGACGGGGAATACAAGAACACAACACTTGCTGAGTTCAAGGTGAAGAGAGCCAGATTCGGTGAAAGGCCCACTCTGCCTGCTCTTGGATTTGTAGCCGTTAACAAACTGATCCTCACAGCATCGTACGAAGTTGCTTACCTGATCGCAAAGCAGGGCAAGCCACACACCATTGGTGAAACACTCGTGAAACCAGCTGCGTTAAAGATGGCAAATCTGATTCTCGGAACAGCGGCCGAAGGTAAATTATCCCAAATTCCTCTTTCAAATGACACCGTCAGCGACAGAATAGAAGACATGAGTAAAGACATCTTGGCTCAAGTAGTTGCTGATCTGATTTCAAGCCCGGCAAAATTCAGCCTTCAGCTCGATGAGAGCACAGACGTTGCTAATCTAAGCCAGCTTACTGTTTTTGTGGACTATGTGAAAGATGACATGATAAAAGAAGATTTTTTATTTTGTAAGCCTCTTACAACAACAACTAAGGCAGCCGATGTTAAGAAGCTTGTGGATGACTTCTTCAGAGACAACAATCTTTCATGGGACATGGTTTCTGCAGTTTGTACGGACGGAGCTCCAGTCATGCTAGGAAGAAACTCTGGCTTTGGTGCGCTAGTAAAAGCCGATGCACCACACATCATTGTGACTCATTGTATTTTGCACAGGCATGCATTGGCAACAAAAAACTTTCCTCCAACAATGGCAGAAGTATTAAAAACTGTGGTGGAATGTGTGAACTATGTGCGAAATAGTGCTCTGAGGCACCGCATTTTCAGCGCATTTCAGCTAAGAAAGCCCTGGATTTTTTTATACCATTTGTTACAACATATCTTTGCGAGCAATCCTTTTCGACGATGCTGGACATAAAAACGAAGAAAAGGAACAGACTTTTCTGTGAAAATGACATGAGACTGGCACTTGCCAAGGTGAAGCCACGCATATCTGAACTGGTCTCTCAAAGGCAACAGCAGAAGTCACACTGATTTGCAGGTATGTAATTTCTTGTAAGTTCATGTATTGTGTTGGTTTTGTTCTTTGAACAAGGTGATGTTCATGCACGGATCATTTTGTGCACCAGTAAAAAAACATATCTATGTCTTGAATTTGAAAAAAACAATTTCACTAAAGAGGGGTTCGGTGAATGCGCATATGAAACTGGTGGGGTTCGGTGTCTCCAACAAGGTTAAGAACCACTGCATTAATGATATCATGGTCTTATGATAGCTTTGGAGTTTTTCACCAACAGCACGGGGGTGGACCAGTGCGCAGGCCAAGAGGTGGGAGAACCAGACATCGCCAGATAACATTTAAGGTGTCGTGTCACCAGTTGAGTCATTGAGGACTCAACTGGTGGACAAGTTGTGCAGCCTGAAATGGCAATGTAGGTGTTTGACAGCTGCCTTGGGACTGTAGCACTATAAGTGCTTTACACCCTCATCATCAGTATTTACCATATTGCAGTGTGCTGCATGACACCGAGATGCCTGACCATGGCGGGCACGATGTACAGGAGACAGAGGTTATGAGGTAAATGGCACTTTGTTTATGATGAGGTGGAATTTTTATCTGAAACTATTTCACTAATGTTTTTATTTTTTTGAAAAACAACTGTTGTACAAACTAATTCTATCAGTATTATGCGTCAGATCTTTTTGTGTAGTCTAGATCAATAAGTATCTGCATTGGGGTGCTCTTCCTGCTATGAAATATGACTGTTTTTCCTTTGCAGTGGTCTGCATGAAACCCATACAGCTCATTATAGTAGGCATGGTCTCCAGGAACCAGAGGTTAACAGGCAAATGGTGGTTGTTAAATAACATGCTAAAACTTAAGTGTCAAAGGTAACTTATAAACCACACAGCATAGGTAAATATAGACACTCAATAAGTAAAATAGTTACAATGGGGTGAGACCAGCAAAGTTTAAAATTGTAAAGGTTACATGTATTGAACTGATAAAGTTATGTACTCTGAATCTACCCCAATTGTTTAATTACCTCATTCAGTTTCTGTTTAGCTTTTTCACATTTGTTACATTGCATTTCTTGTTTTTCTTTAGGTCTGACATTTGGTGATATTGGTATTTTTAATTGCTGAAAATACATGGATAACACTTTAGTCAGCCTGACCATTCAATTCAATTCAATTTTATTTATATAGCGCCAAATCACAACAAAAGTCACCTCAAGGCGCTTCATAGGTACAGAGAAAAACCCAACAATCATATGACCCCCTATGAGCAAGCACTTTGGCAACAGTGGGAAGGAAAAACTCCCTTTTAACAGGAAGAAACCTCCGGCAGAACCAGGCTCAGGGAGGGGCGGCCATCTGCTGCGACCGGTTGGGGTGAGAAAAGGAAAACAGGATGAAAGACATGCTGTGGAAGAGAGACAGAGGTTAATAACAGATATGATTCAATGCAGAGAGGTCTATTAACACAGACTGAGTGAGAAAGGTGACTGGAAAGGAAAACTCAATCATCATGGGAATCCCCCGGCAGCCTACGTCTATTGCAGCATAACTAAGGGAGGATTCAAGGTCACCTGGTCCAGCCCTAACTATATGCTTTAGCAAAAAGGAAAGTTTTAAGCCTAATCTTGAAAGTAGAGATAGTGTCTGTCTCCCGAATCCAAACTGGAAGCTGGTTCCACAGAAGAGGGGCCTGAAAACTGAAGGCTCTGCCTCCCATTCTACTTTTAAATACTCTAGGAACAACAAGTAGGCCTGCAGTGCGAGAGCGAAGTGCTCTAATAGGGCAATATGGTACTACAAGGTCATTAAGATAAGATGGGGCCTGATTATTTAAGACCTTGTATGTGAGGAGCAGGATTTTGAATTCAATTCTGGATTTAACAGGAAGCCAATGAAGGGAAGCCAAAACAGGAGAAATATGCTCTCTCTTTCTAGTCCCTGTCAGGACTCTTGCTGCAGCATTTTGGATTAGCTGAAGACTTTTCAGAGAGTTTTTAGGACATCCTGATAAGAATGAATTACAGTAGTCCAGCCTGGAAGTAATAAATGCATGAACTAGTTTTTCAGTGTCACTCTGGGACAGGATATTTCTAACTTTCGAGATGTTGCGCAAATGGAAGAAAGCAGTCTTACATATTTGTTTAATATGTGCCTTGAAGGACATGTCCTGGTCAAAAATGACTCCAAGGTTCCTCACAGCATTACTGGAGGCCAAGGTAATGCCATCCAGAGTAAGAATCTGGTTAGATACCATATTTCTAAGATTTTCAGGGCCGAGTACAATAACCTCAGTTTTATCTGAATTAAGAAGCAGAAAGTTAGCGGCCATCCCGGTCTTTATGTCTTTAAGACATTCCTGCAGTTTAACTAATTGGTGTGTGTTACCTGGCTTCATGGATAGATAGAGCTGCGTGTCCTCTGCATAGCAGTGAAAATTTATGCTATGTCTTCTAATGATGCTGCCTAAGGGAAGCATGTATAATGTAAGCAGAAGTGGTCCTAGCACTGAACCCTGAGGAACACCATAATAGACCTTAGTGTGTGAAGAGGACTCTCCATTTACATGCACAAATTGGAGTCTATTAGATAGATATGATACAAACCACTGCAGTGCAGTACCTGTAATACCTACAGCATGTTCTAATCGCTCTAATAGGATATTATGGTCGACAGTATCGAACGCTGCACTAAGGTCTAGCAGGACAAGCACAGAGATGAGTCCACTGTCAGAGGCCATAAGAAGATCATTTGTAACCTTCACTAAAGCTGTTTCTGTGCTGTGATGAGCTCTGAAACCTGACTGAAACTCTTCAAATAAGCCATTCCTCTGCAGATGATCTGTTAGCTGTTTGACAACTACTCTTTCAAAGATTTTTGATATGAAAGGAAGGTTGGAGATTGGCCTATAATTAGCTAAGACTGCTGGGTCTAGAGATGGCTTTTTGAGTAAAAGTTTAACTACAGCCACCTTGAAGGCCTGTGGTACATAGCCGATTATTAGAGATAGGTTGATCATATTTAAGATCGAAGAATTAATTAAAGGCAGGACTTCTTTGAGCAGTTTTGTAGGAATGGGGTCTAAAAGACACGTTGATGGTTTGGAGGAAGTAATATTGAAGTTAACTCAGAAAGATCAATTGGAGAAAGAGAGTCTAAGTTAACATCAATGGTACTAAAAGTAGCTGTAGACGATATTACATCTGTGGGATGATTATTGGTAATTTTTTCTCTAATGATAAGAATTTTATTTGTGAAGAAGTTCATGAAGTCATTACTAGTTAACGTTAAAGGGATGGTTGGCTCAACAGAGCTCTGACTTTTTGTCAGCCTGGCTACAGTGCTGAAGAGAAACCTGGGGTTGTTCTTATTTTCTTCAATCAGTGACGAATAGTAAGATGTTCTGGCTTTGCGGAGGGCTTTCTTATAAAGCAGCAAACTATTTCTCCAGGCTAAATGATGATCCTCTAAATGTGTGACACACCATTTCCTCTCCACTTACGAGTTATCTGCTTTACGCTACGTGTTTGAGAATTATACCACGGAGTCAGGTACTTCTGGTTTGAGGCCTTAGTTTTCACAGGAGCTACAGTATCCAGAGTCGTACGTAGTGAGGAGGTAAAATTATTAACAAGATAATCGACCTCTGTTGGAGTAGCGTTCAGATAGCTGCTCTGCTCTATGTTGGTACAGGGCATTGAAGATGATAACAGTGGGTGGATTATATTCTTAAACTTAGTTACAGCGCTTTCAGAAAGACATCTAATGTGATAAAGTCTACTCTCCACTGCTGTGTAATCAATTATTGTAAATGTAAATGTTATCAGGAAATGATCAGACAGCAGAGGGTTTTCAGGAAACACTGTTAAATGTTCAGTTTCTATGCCATATGTTAAAACAAGATCTAGAGTGTGATTAAAGTGGTGGGTGGGTTCTTTTACATTTTGAGAGAAGCCAATTGAGTCTAATAACAGATTAAATGCCATGTTGAGGCTGTCATTTTTAGCATCTACATGGATGTTAAAATCACCCACAATAATTATTTTATCTGAGCTGAGCACTAAATCAGATAAAAAGTCTGAGAAATCAGAGAGAAACTCTGTGTAAGGCCCAGGTGGACGATAGATGATAACAAGTAAGACTGGTTTCTGAGTTTTACAGCTGGGTTGGACAAGGCTAAGCATCAGGCTTTCAAATGAATTAAAAGTCTGTCTGGGTCTTTCGTTAATTAATAGACTGGTGTGAAAAATTGCTGCCACACCGCCCCCTCGGCCTGTGCTTCGAGATTTCTGGTAGTTAGAATGACTCGGGGGTGTTGATTCATTTAAACTAACATAATCATCCTGCTGCAACCAGGTTTCTGTAAGGCAGAGGAAATCGATTTGTTGATCAATTATTAAGTCATGTACTAACAGAGACTTGGAGGAGAGAGATGGTTCAGATGTGGATACTGTATTGTTCTTTCTTTGTGATTTTTTAAGTTTAAGTTGTTTATTGCTGGTTTTTAGTTTGTTTTATGTCTGTTTGGGAGCTGACACGGTCTCTATGGAGATGGTTTTTGGGGGGGTAGCAGGAGGAGAGAAGCTGGAGAGAGGCGTGTAAGACTGCAACTCTGCTTCCTGGTCCCAACTCTGGATAGTCATATTTTGGGGGCTTTAATAAATTTGTCCATATTTCTAGAAATGAGAGCTGCTCCATCCAAAGTGGGATGGATGCCATCTCTCCTAACAAGACCAGGTTGCCAATTATTTATGAAGCCCACATCGTTTCTGGGACGATGTGGGGCACTTGGTACTAAAAATCACCCAAACTATACTCAGTAAACAGTTCCTCATTTACCCATTTCAGTGTAATTCCATAAACGGATACTGTAGTGGCGATTCCTTTGTTTCACCAACAAAACATCTAACAATTACAAAAATCCAGAAGACACTGCTGCACTGTCATAATGTTTTGTACGCAAAAGAAGTCCACTGTTCAAACTTGAAAGTTGCATTTTATAGTTTATATATTCAGTTTGGCAACCAATAACAAGATCCATTTTTGTTGCTTCATGCTGCTTGTCCTTCTCTAGTAAAAAAAACATAGACCCACCCAAGTGCATGCTGGTCCTATACCAGTCTCTTTATTTATCGAAAATACAGTTCACAGTATTGAATTCTTTGGTGAAATGGCCGATGATTATGGAGGCCCAAGGTGGAATTTTTTTTGTTAACCCAAAGTCCCATCTCTCCCATACAATAATAGAATGTATGCATTTTTTTTTGTTGTCACAAAGATGACACCATGTGACTCAAATATTTTTATTCCCTTTTCTTGCAGCTTACTTATGGTTGAAGCTCAGAATTCCCTAGGGATTTTTGAGGGGAAGCCTGGCAGTCCGTTGTTCAGCTATAGCCAGCAGTT